>NW_026870874.1:3158310-3474141 GCF_033118175.1 Dama dama
CTTCATATTTTTCACACCATTTCAGGCTCTTCATGTTTTTCAACACCATTTCAAGCTCCTCCTATTTTTCAGACTGTTTCATGCTCCTCATATTTCTGAAACCTTTTGAAGCTCTTCATATATTTCACACCTTTTCAGGCTCTTCATGTTTTTGAACACCACTTCATGCTCCTCCTATTTTTCACACGTTTTGAAGATCTTCATATATTTCACACCTTTTCAAGCTCTTCATGTTTTTGAACACCGCTTCATGCTCCTCATATTTTTCACACCTTTTGAAGCCCTTAATATTTTTCACACATTTTCAGGCTCTTCATGTTTTTGAACACCGTTTAATGCTCCTCCAATTTTTCAGACCGTTTCATGCTCCTCATATTTTTCACAGCTTTTGAAGCTCTTCATATATTTCTCACCTTTTTCTGTTCTTCAGGTTTTTCAACACCGTTTCATGCTCCTCCTATTTTTCAGATCGTTTCATGCTCCTCCTATTTTTCAGACTGTTTCATGCACCTCTTATTATTGACACCTTTTGAAGCTCTTCATATTTTTCACACCTTTTCATGCTCTTCATGTTTTTCAACAACATTTCATGCTTCTCCTATTTTTCAGACCTTTTCATGCTCCTCATATTTTTCACACCTTTTCATGCTCTTCTTGTTTTTCAACACAGTTTCATGCTCCTCATATGTTTGACACCTTTTGAAGCTCTTCATATATTTCACACCTTTTAAGGCTCTTCATGTTTCTGAACACCGCTTCATGCTCCTCCTATATTTCACACTTTTTGAAGCTCTTCATATATTTCACACCTTTTCAAGCTCTTCATGTTTTTGAACACCGCTTCATGCTCCTCTTATTTTTGACACCTTTTGAAGCTCTTCATATATTTCACACCTTTTCAGGCTCTTCATGTTTTTGAACACCGCTTCATGCTCCTCCTATATTTCACACCTTTTGAAGCTCTTCATATATTTCACACCTTTTCAGACTCTTCATGTTTTTCAACATCGCTTCATACTCCTCCTATTTTTTTGACCGTTTCATGCTCCTCATATATTTGACACCTTTTGAAGCTCTTCATATTTTTCACACCTTTTGAAGCTCTTCATATTTTTCACACCTTTTGAAGCTCTTCATATTTTACACATATTTTCACCCTCTTCATGTTTTTCAACACCTTTTCATGCTCCTCCTATTTTTCGGACTGTTTCATTCTCTTCATATTTTTGACACTTTTTGAAGCTCTTCATATTTTTCACTCCTTTTCAGGCTCTTCATCTTTTTCAACACCGTTTCATGCTCCTCATATTTTTCAGACCGTTTCATTCTCCTCATATTTATGTCAACTTTTGAAACTCTTCATTTTCTTCACACCTTTTCATGCTCTTCATGTTTTTGAACACTGCTTCATGCTCCTCCTATGTTTCAGACCGTTTCATGCTCCTCATATTTTGAAACCTTTTGAAGTTCGTCATGTATTTCACACCTTTTCAGGCTCTTCATGTTTTTAAACACCTCTTTATTCTTCTCCTGTTTTTCAGACCATTTCATGCTCCTCATATTTTTCACACTTTTTGAAGCTCTTCATATTTTTCACACTTTTTGAAGCTCTTCATAATTTTCACACCTGTCAGGCTCTTCATGTTTTTGAACACGGCTTCCTGCTCCACCTATTTTTCAGATCGTTTATGCTCCTCATATTTTTCACACTTTTTGAAGCTCTTCATATTTTTCACACTTTTTCAGGCTCTTCATGTTTTTGAACATAGTTTCATGCTCCTCCTTTTATTCAGACCGTTTCATGCTCCTCATATATTTGACACCTTTTGAACCTCTTCATATTTTTCACACCTATTCAGGGTCTTCATATTTTTCAACATCGCTTCATGCTCCTCCTATTTTCAGACCGTTTCATGCTCCTCATATTTTTGACACGTTTTGAAGCTCTTCATTTATTTCACACCTTTTCAGGCTCTTCATGTTTTTCAACATCGCTTCATGCTCCTCGTATTTTTCAGACCGTTTCATGCTTCTCAATTTTTGACACCTTTTGAAGCTCTTCATATTTTTCACACCTTTTCATGTTCTTCATTTTTGTCAACAAAGCTTCATGCTCCTCCTATTTTTCAGACCGTTTCATGCTCCTCATCTTTTACACACCTGTTGAAGCTCTTCATATTTTTCACACAATTTCAGGCTCTTCATGTTTTTCAACACCATTTCAAGCTCCTCCTATTTTTCAGACTGTTTCATGCTCCTCATATTTCTGACACATTTTGAAGCTCTTCATATATTTCACACCTTTTCAGGCTCTTCATGTTTTTGAACACCACTTCATGCTCCTCCTATTTTTCACACCTTTTGAAAATCTTCATATTATTCACACCTTTTCAGGCTCTTCACGATTTTCAACACCGCTTCATGCTCCCCATATTTTTGAGACCGTTTTATGCTACTCATATTTTGACACCTTTTGAAGCTCTTCATGTATTTCAGACCTTTTCAGGCTCTTCATGTATTTCAACACCGCTTCTTGCTCCTCCTATTTTTCAGACTGTTTCATGCTCGTCATATTTTTCAGACAGTTTCTTGATCCTCCTATTTTTCAGACCGTTGCATGCTCCTCATGTTTTTGACACCTTTTGAAGCTCTTCATATATTTCACACCTTTTAAGGCTCTTCATGTTTCTGAACACCGCTTCATGCTCCTCCTATATTTCACACTTTTTGAAGCTCTTCATATAATTCACACCTTTTCAAGCTCTTCATGTTTTTGAATACCGCTTCATGCTCCTCTTATTTTTGACACCTTTTGAAGCTCTTCATATATTTCACACCTTTTCAGGCTCTTCATGTTTTTGAACACTGCTTCATGCTCCTCCTATATTTCACACTTTTTGAAGCTCTTCATATATTTCACACCTTTTCAGGCTCTTCATGTTTTTGAACACCGATTCATGCTCCTCCTATATTTCACACCTTTTGAAGCTCTTCATATATTTCACACCTTTTCAGACTCTTCATATTTTTCAACATCGCTTCATACTCCTCCTATTTTTCTGACCGTTTCATGCTCCTCATATATTTGACACCTTTTGAAGCTCTTCATATTTTTCACACCTTTTGAAGCTCTTCATATTTTTCACACCTTTTCAGGCTCTTCATCTTTTTCAACACCGTTTCATGCTCCTCATATTTTTCAGACCGTTTCATTCTCCTCATATTTATGTCAACTTTTGAAACTCTTCATTTTCTTCACACCTTTTCATGCTCTTCATGTTTTTGAACACTGCTTCATGCTCCTCCTATGTTTCAGACCGTTTCATGCTCTTCATATTTTTGAAACCTTTTGAAGTTCTTCATATATTTCACATCTTTTCAGGCTCTTCATGTTTTAAACACCTCTTCATTCTTCTCCTGTTTTTCAGACCATTTCATGCTCCTCATATTTTTCACACTTTTTGAAGCTCTTCATATTTTTCACACTTTTTCAGGCTCTTCATGTTTTTGAACATCGTTTCATGCTTCTCCTTTTATTCAGACCGTTTCATGCTCCTCATATTTTTGACACCTTTTGAACCTCTTCATATTTTTCACACCTATTCAGGGTCTTCATATTTTTCAACACCGCTTCATGCTCCTCCTATTTTTCAGACCGTTTCATGCTCCTCATATTTTTGACACGTTTTGAAGCTCTTCATTTATTTCACACCTTTTCAGGCTCTTCATGTTTTTCAACATCGCTTCATGCTCCTCGTATTTTTCAGACAGTTTCATGCTTCTCAAATTTTTGACACCTTTTGAAGCTCTTCATATTTTTCACACCTTTTCATGTTCTTCATTTTTGTCAACAAAGCTTCATGCTCCTTCTATTTTTCAGACCGTTTCATGCTCCTCATCTTTTACACACCTGTTGAAGCTCTTCATATTTTTCACACCATTTCAGGCTCTTCTTGTTTTTCAACACCATTTCAAGCTCCTCCTATTTTTCAGACTGTTTCATGCTCCTCATATTTCTGACACCTTTTGAAGCTCTTCATATATTTCACACCTTTTCAGGCTCTTCTTGTTTTTCAACACTGATTCATGCTTCTCCTATTTTTCAGACCGTTTCATGCTCCTCATGTTTTTGACACCTTTTGAAGATCTTAATATTTTTCAAGCTTTTTCATGCTCTTCATGTTATTCAACACCTTCTCATGCTCTTCATGCTTTTCAACACCGCTTCCTGCTCTTCCTAATTTTCAGACCGTTTCATGCTCCTCATATTTTTCAGACCGTTTCATGCTCCACATATATTTCAGACCGTTTCATGCTCCTCATATTTTTGACCCCTTTTGAAGATCTTCATATTTTTCACACCTTTTCATGCGCTTCATGTTTTTCAAAACTTTTCATGCTTCTCCTATTTTTCAGAGAGTTTCATGCTCCTCATATATTTGACACGTTTTGAAGCTTTTCATATTTTTCACACCTCTTCATGCTCTTCATGTTTCTCAACACTTTTTCATGCTCCTCCTATTTTTCATACAGTTTCATGCTCCTCATATTTTTGACACATTTTGAAGCTCTTCATATTTTTCAAACCTTTTCATGCACTTCATGTTTTTCAACAACGTTTCATGGTCGTCTTATATTTCAGACCGTTTCATGCTTCTCATATTTTTCAGACCGTTTCATGCTCCTCATATTTTTGACAGCTTTTGAAACTCCTCATGTTTTTTCACACGGTTTCATGTTCCTCTTACTTTTCAGACCGTTTCATGCTTGTCCTATTTTTAAAAGCTTTTGAAGCTCTTCATATTTTTCACACCTTTTCATGCTCTTCATGTATTTTCAACACCGTTTCATGCTCCTCATATTTTTCAGACCATTTCACGCTTCTCATATTTTTGACACCTTTTGAAGATCTTCATATTTTTCACACCTTTTCATGCTTGTCATGTTTTTCAATAAAGTTTCACACTCCTCATATTTTGACACCCTTTGATGGTCTCCATATTTTTCACACCTTTTCATGCACTTCATGTTTTTCAACACCGTTTCATTCTCCTTCTATTTTTCAGACCGTTTCATGCTCCGCATATTTTTCACACCTTTTGAAGATCTTCAAATTTTTCACACCTTTTTAGACGCTTCATGTTTTTCAACACCGCTTCATGCTCCTCCTGTTTTTCAGACCGTTTCATGTTCCTCATATTTTTGACACCTTTTGAAGCTCTTCGTATTTTTCACACCTTTTCAGGCTCTTCATGATTTCAACACAGTTTCATGCTCCTCCTATTTTTCAGACCGTTTCATGCTCCTCATATTTTTGAAACCATTTGAAGCCCGTCATATTTTTCACACCTTTTCATGGTCTTCATGTTTTTCAACACCATTTCATGCTCCTCCTATTTTTCAGACCGTTTCATGCTCCTCATATTTTTGAAACCATTTGAAGCCCGTCATATTTTTCACACCTTTACAGGCACTTCATGTTTTTCAACACCGTTTCATGCTCCTCCTATTTTTCAGACTGGTTCATGCTCCTCGTATTTTTCAGGCCGTTTCATGCTCGTCATAATTTTGAAACCTTTGAAGCCCTTGATATTTTTCACACCTTTTCATGCTCTTCATGTTTTTCAACAACGTTTTATGCTCCTCCTATTTTTCAGACTGCTTCATGCTCCTCATATTTTTGACACCTTTTGAAGCTGTTCATATATTTCACACCTTTTCAGGCTCTTCATGTTTTTCAACACCGCTTCATGCTCCTCCTGTTTTTCAGACCGCTTCATGCTCCTCATATTTTTGACATCTTTTGAAGCTTTTCATATATTTCACTCTTTTCAGGCTCTTCATGTTTTTCAACACCGTTTCATCCTCCTGCTATTTTTCAGATCGTTTCATGTTCCTCACATTTTTGACATTTTTGAAGCTCTTCATATTTTTCACACCTTTTCAGGCTCTTCTAGTTTTTCAACAACGCTTCATGCTCCTCCTATTTTTCAGACCGTTCATGCTGGACATATTTTTGACACCTTTTGAAGCTCTTCATATTTTTCACACCTTTTCATGTTCTTCATTTTTGTCAACAAAGCTTCATGCTCCTTCTATTTTTCAGACCGTTTCATGCTCCTCATCTTTTACACACCTGTTGAAGCTCTTCATATTTTTCACACCATTTCAGGCTCTTCTTGTTTTTCAACACCATTTCAAGCTCCTCCTATTTTTCAGACTGTTTCATGCTCCTCATATTTCTGACACCTTTTGAAGCTCTTCATATATTTCACACCTTTTCAGGCTCTTCTTGTTTTTCAACACTGATTCATGCTTCTCCTATTTTTCAGACCGTTTCATGCTCCTCATGTTTTTGACACCTTTTGAAGATCTTAATATTTTTCAAGCTTTTTCATGCTCTTCATGTTATTCAACACCTTCTCATGCTCTTCATGCTTTTCAACACCGCTTCCTGCTCTTCCTAATTTTCAGACCGTTTCATGCTCCTCATATTTTTCAGACCGTTTCATGCTCCACATATATTTCAGACCGTTTCATGCTCCTCATATTTTTGACCCCTTTTGAAGATCTTCATATTTTTCACACCTTTTCATGCGCTTCATGTTTTTCAAAACTTTTCATGCTTCTCCTATTTTTCAGAGAGTTTCATGCTCCTCATATATTTGACACGTTTTGAAGCTTTTCATATTTTTCACACCTCTTCATGCTCTTCATGTTTCTCAACACTTTTTCATGCTCCTCCTATTTTTCATACAGTTTCATGCTCCTCATATTTTTGACACATTTTGAAGCTCTTCATATTTTTCAAACCTTTTCATGCACTTCATGTTTTTCAACAACGTTTCATGGTCGTCTTATATTTCAGACCGTTTCATGCTTCTCATATTTTTCAGACCGTTTCATGCTCCTCATATTTTTGACAGCTTTTGAAACTCCTCATGTTTTTTCACACGGTTTCATGTTCCTCTTACTTTTCAGACCGTTTCATGCTTGTCCTATTTTTAAAAGCTTTTGAAGCTCTTCATATTTTTCACACCTTTTCATGCTCTTCATGTATTTTCAACACCGTTTCATGCTCCTCATATTTTTCAGACCATTTCACGCTTCTCATATTTTTGACACCTTTTGAAGATCTTCATATTTTTCACACCTTTTCATGCTTGTCATGTTTTTCAATAAAGTTTCACACTCCTCATATTTTGACACCCTTTGATGGTCTCCATATTTTTCACACCTTTTCATGCACTTCATGTTTTTCAACACCGTTTCATTCTCCTTCTATTTTTCAGACCGTTTCATGCTCCGCATATTTTTCACACCTTTTGAAGATCTTCAAATTTTTCACACCTTTTTAGACGCTTCATGTTTTTCAACACCGCTTCATGCTCCTCCTGTTTTTCAGACCGTTTCATGTTCCTCATATTTTTGACACCTTTTGAAGCTCTTCGTATTTTTCACACCTTTTCAGGCTCTTCATGATTTCAACACAGTTTCATGCTCCTCCTATTTTTCAGACCGTTTCATGCTCCTCATATTTTTGAAACCATTTGAAGCCCGTCATATTTTTCACACCTTTTCATGGTCTTCATGTTTTTCAACACCATTTCATGCTCCTCCTATTTTTCAGACCGTTTCATGCTCCTCATATTTTTGAAACCATTTGAAGCCCGTCATATTTTTCACACCTTTACAGGCACTTCATGTTTTTCAACACCGTTTCATGCTCCTCCTATTTTTCAGACTGGTTCATGCTCCTCGTATTTTTCAGGCCGTTTCATGCTCGTCATAATTTTGAAACCTTTGAAGCCCTTGATATTTTTCACACCTTTTCATGCTCTTCATGTTTTTCAACAACGTTTTATGCTCCTCCTATTTTTCAGACTGCTTCATGCTCCTCATATTTTTGACACCTTTTGAAGCTGTTCATATATTTCACACCTTTTCAGGCTCTTCATGTTTTTCAACACCGCTTCATGCTCCTCCTGTTTTTCAGACCGCTTCATGCTCCTCATATTTTTGACACCTTTTGAAGCTTTTCATATATTTCACTCTTTTCAGGCTCTTCATGTTTTTCAACACCGTTTCATCCTCCTGCTATTTTTCAGATCGTTTCATGTTCCTCACATTTTTGACATTTTTGAAGCTCTTCATATTTTTCACACCTTTTCAGGCTCTTCTAGTTTTTCAACAACGCTTCATGCTCCTCCTATTTTTCAGACCGTTCATGCTGGACATATTTTTGACACCCTTTGAAACTCTTCATATTTTTCACACATTTTCAGGCTCTTCATGTTCTTCAAAACCGTTTCATGCTCCTGTTATATTTCAGACAGTTTCATGCTCCTCATATTTTTGACACCTTTTGAAACTCTTCATATTTTTCACACCTTTTCAGGCTCTTCATTTATTTCAACACCGCTTCATGCTCCTCTTATTTTTCAGACCGTGTCATGCTCCTCTTATTTTTGACACATTTTGAAGCTCTTCATATTTTTCACACCTTTTGAAGCTCTTCATATTTTTCAAACCTTTACAGGCTCTTCATGTATTTCAACACTGCTTCATGCTCCTCCTATTTTTCAGACCGTGTCATTCTCCTCTTATTTTTGACAAATTTTGAAGCTCTTCATATTTTTCACACCTTTTGAAGCTCTTCATATTTTTCAAACCTTTACAGGCTCTTCATGTTTTTCAACACCGCTTCATGCTCCTCCAATTTTTCAGACAATTTCATGCTCGTCATATTTTTCAAACCTTTTAAAGCTCTTCATAATATTCACACCTATTCATGCTCTTCATTTTTTCCACACTGTTTCATGCTTCTCCTATTTTTCAGACCGTTTCATGCTCCTCATAATTTTCACACCTTTTGAAGCTCTTCATATTTTTCACACATTTTGAAGCTCTTCATATTTTTCACAGTTTTCAGGCTCTTCATGTTTCTGAACACCGCTTCATGCTCTTCATATTTTTCACACCTTTTCAGGCTCTTCATATTTTTGAACACCGTTTGCTGCTCCTCCTATTTTTGAGAACGTTTCATGCTCCTCATATTTTTGACACGTTTTGCAGCTCTTCATATTTTTCACACCTTTTCAGGCTCTTCATGTTTTTGAACACCGTTTCATGCTCCTCCTATTTTTCAGACCGTTTCATGCTCCTCATATTTTTGACACCTTTAGAAACTCTTCATATTTTTCACACATTTTCTGGTTCTTCATGTTTTTGAACACCGTTTCATGCTCCTCCTATTTTTCAGACCGTTTCATGCTCCTCATATTTTTGACACATTTTGAAGCTCTTCATATTTTTCACACCTTTTCAGGCTCTTCATGTTTTTGAACACCGCTTCATGCTCCTCCTATTTTTCAGACCGTTTCATGCTATTCATGTATTTAACACCTTTTGAAGCTCTTCATATTTTTCACACCTTTTCAGGCTCTTCATGTTTTTGAACACCTTTTCATGCTCCTCGTATTTTTCTGACCGTTTCATGCTCCTCATATTTTTGACCCTTTTTGAACCTCCTCATATTTTTCGCACCTTTTGAACCTCTTCATATATTTCACATCATTTCAAGCTCTTCATGTTTTTCAACACCACTTCATGCTCCTCCTATTTTTCAGACCGTTTCATGCTCCTCATAATTTTGACACGTTTTGAAGCTCTTCAAATTTTTCACACCTTTTCAGGCTCTTCATCTTTTTCAACACCACTTCATGCTCCTCCTATTTTGCAAAGCGTTTCATTGTCCTCATATTTTTGACACCTTTAGAAGCTCTTTATATTTTTCACAACTTTTCAGGCTCTTCATGTTTTTCACAACCGCTTCATGCTCCTCCTATTTTTCAGACAGTTTCATTCCTCTCATGTATTTCACACCTTTTGAAGCTCTTCATATTTTTCACATCTTTTCAGGCTCTTCATGTTTTTGAACACCACTTCATGCTCCTCCTATTTTACACACAGTTTCATGCTCCTCATGTATTTCACACCTTTTGAAGCTCTTCTTATTTTTCACACCTTTTCAGGCTCTTCATTTGTTTGAACACCGTTTCATACTGCTCCTAATTTTCAGACCGTTTCATTCTCATCTCATTTTGACAGCTTTTGAAGCTCTTCATATTTTCACTCGTTTTGAAGCTCTTCATATATTTCACACCTTTTCAGGCTCTTCATTTTTTTCAACACCACTTCATGCTCCTCCTAATTTTCAGACCGTTTCATGATCATCTTATTTTGACAGCTTTTGAAGCTCTTCATATTTTCACACCTTTTGAAGCTCTACATATTATTCACACCTTTTCAGGCTCTTCATGATTTTCAACACCGCTTCATGCTCATCGTATTTTTCAGACTGTTTCATGCTCATCTCATTTTTGACACCTTTGGAAACTCTTCATATTTTTTCACACGTTTTTAGACTCTTCAAATTTTTCAACAACATTTCATGCTCCTCCTATTTTTCAGACCGTTTCATGCTCCTCATATTTTTGACACGTTTTGAGGCTCTTCATATTTTTCACACCTTTTCAGGCTCTTCATGTTTTTGATCAGCGTTTCATGTTCCTCCTATTTTTCAGACCGTTTCATGCTCCTCATATTTTTTACACCTTTTGAAGCTCTTCATATTTTTCACACCTTTTCAGGCTCTTCATGTTTTTCTACACCACATCATGCTCCTCCTATTTTTCAACCGTTTCATGCTCCTCATGTATTTGACACCTTTTGAAGCTCTTCATATTTTTCACACCTTTTCAGGCTCTTCATGTTTTTCAACACCACTGCATGATCCTACTATTTTTCAGACCGTTTCATGCTCATCTCATTTTTGACACATTTTGAAGCTCTTCATAGTTTTCACACCTTTTGAAGCTCTTCATATTTTTCACACGTTTTTAGGCTCTTCATGTTTTTCAACACCGTTTCATGCTGCTTCTATTTTTCAGAACGTTTCATGCTCCTCATATTATTCACACCTTTTGAAGCTCTTCATATTTTTCACACCTTTTCAGGCTCTTCATGTTTTTGAACACAGCTTCATGCTCCTCCTATTTTTCAGACCGTTTCATGCTCGTCATATTTTTGACACCTTTTGAAGCTCTTCATATTTTTCACACCTATTCAGGCTCTTCATGTTTTTGAACACCGTTTCATGATCCTCCTATTTTTCAGACCGTTTCATGCTCATCTCATTTTTGACACCTTTTGAAGCTTTTCATAATTTTCACTACTTTTTAGGCTCTTCATGTTTTTGATCACCGCTTCATGCTCCTCCTATTTTTCAGAGAGTTTCATGCTCCTCATGTATTTCACAACTTTTGAAGCTCTTCATATTTTTCACACCTTTTCAGGCTGTTCATGTTTTTGAACACCGCATCATGATTCTCCTATTTTTCAGACCGTTTCATGCTCTTCATATTTTTGACCCATTTTGAAGCTCTTCATATTTTTCACACCTTTTCAGGCTCTTCATGTTTTTCCATACCACTTCATGCTTCTCCTAATTTTCAGACCGTTTCATGCTCCTCATGTATTTCACACCTTTTGAAGCTCTTCATATTTTTCACACCTTTTCAGGCTCTTCATGTTTTTCAACACCACTTCATGCTGCTCCTATTTTTCAGACCGTTTCATGCTCCTCATATTTTGACACCTTTTGAAGCTCTTCGTGTTTTTAAAACACCGTTTCATGCTCCTCCTGTTTTTAAGACCGTTTCCTGCTCCTCATATTTTTAACACCTTTTGAAGCTCTTCATATTTTCCATACCTTTTCAGGCTCTTCATGTTTTGGAACACCGTTTCATGCTCCTCCTATTTTTCAGACCATTTCATGCTCCGCATATTTTTGACATATTTTGAAGCTGTTCATATTTTTCACTCCTTTTCAGGCACTTCATGTTTTTGAACACCGTTTCATGCTCCTCCTATTTTTCAGACCGTTTCATGCTCTTCATATTTTAGACACCTTTTGAGGCTCTTCATATTTTTCATACCTTTTCAGGCTCTCCATATTTTGAACAACGCTTCGTGCTCTTCCTAATTTTGAGACGGTTTCATGCTCCTCATATTTATGACACATTTTGAAGCTCTTCATATTATTCACACCTTTTCATGCTCTTCATGTTTCTAACACCGTTTCATGCTTCTCCTGTTTTTCAGACCGTTTAATGCTCCTCATATTTTTCACACCTTTTGAAGCTCTTCATATTTTTCTCATCTTTTCAGGCTCTTCATGTTTTTCAACACCGCTTCATGCTCCTCCTATTTTTCAGATCGTTTCTTGCTCCTCCTATATTTCAAACTGTTTCATGCACCTCTTATTATTGACACCTTTTGAAGCTCTTCATATTTTTCACACCTTTTCAGGCTCTTCATGTTTTTCAACACCACTTCATGCTGCTCCTATTTTTCAGACCGTTTCATGCTTCTCATGTTTTCAACACGTTTGGGGCTCTTCATATTTTTCACACCATTGCAGGCTCTTCATGTTTTTGAACACCGTTTCATGCTCCTCCTATATTTCAGACTGTTTCATGCTCCTCATATTTTTGACACCTTTTGAAGCTCTTCATATTTTTCACACCTTTTGAAGCTCTTCATATTTTTCACAACATTTCAGGCTCTTCATGTTTTTGAACACCGTTTCATGCTCCTGCTATATTTCAGACCATTTCATGCTCCTCATATTTTTGACACCTTTTGAAGCTCTTCATATTTTTCTCATCTTTTCAGGCTCTTCATGTTTTTCAACACCGCTTCATGCTCCTCCTATTTTTCAGAGTGTTTCATGCTCCTCTCATATCTGACACATTTTGAAGCTCTTCAAATATTTCAAACATTTTCAGGCTCTTCATGTTTTTCAACACCACTTCATGCTCCTCCTATTTTTCAGACCGTTTCATGCTCATCTCATTTTTGACACCTTTTGAAGCTCTTCATATTTTTCACAACTTTTGAAGCTTTTCATATTTTTGACACATTTTCAGGCTCTTCAGGTTTCTCAACACCGCTTCTTGCTCCTCCTAATTTTCAGACCGCTTCATGCTCCTACTATTTTTCAGACCGCTTCATGCTCCTCATGTATTTCACACCTTTTGAAGCTCTTCATATTTTTCACACCTTTTCAGGCTCTTCATGTTTTTCAACACCACTTCATGCTCCTCCTATTTTTCAGTCCTTTTCATGCTCATCTCATTTTTCACAGCTTTTGAAGCACTTCATATTTTTCACACTTTTTCAGTCTCTTAATGTTTTTTCAATGCCACTTCATGCTCCTCATATTTTTTAGACCGTTTCATGCTCCTCATATTTTGACACCATTTGAAGCTCTTCATATTTTTCACAGCTTTTCAGACTCTTCATGGTTTTGAACACCTTTTCATGCTCCTCCTATTTTTCAGACCGTTTCATGCTCCTCTTATATTTCACACTTTTGAAGCTCTTGCTATTTTTCACACCTTTTCAGTCTCTTCATGTTTTTGAACACAGTTTCATGCTACTCGTTTTTTTCAGACCGTTTCATGCTCCTCATCTTTTTGACACCTTTTGAAGTTCTTCATATTTTTCACAGCTTTTCAGGCTCTTCATGTTTTTGGACAGCGTTTCATGCTCCTATTTTTCAGACCGATTCATGCTCTTCATGTGTTTCACACCTTGTGAAGCTCTTCATATTTTTCACACTTTTTCAGGCTCTTCATGTTTTTCAACACCGCTTCATGCTCCACCTATTTTCAGACCGTTTCATGCTCCTCCTATTTTTCAGACCGTTTCATGTTCCTCCTGTTTTTCAGATCATTTCATGCTCCTCATATTTTTCACACCTATTGAAGCTCTTCATATATTTCACACCTTTTCAGGCTCTTCATTTTTTTCAACCCCACTTCATTCTCCTCCTATTTTTCAGACCGTTTCATGCTCACATCATTTTTGACACCTTTTGAAGCTCTTCTTATTTTTCACATCTTTTGAAGTTCTTCATATTTTTCACACGTTTTCAGGCTCTTCATGTTTTTCAACACCGTTTCATGCTCCTCCTATTTTTCAGACCGTTTCATGCTCCTCATATTTTTGACACCTTTTGAAGCTCTTCATATTTTTGACAGCTTTTGAAGCTCTTCATATTTTTCACACCTTTTGAAGCTCTTCATATTTTTCACACTTTTTCATGCTCTTCATGTTTTTCAACACCACTTCATGCTCCTCCTGTTTTTCAGAGCGTTTCAAGCTCCTCATATACTTCACACCTTGTGAAGCTCTTTATATTTTTCACACCTTTTCAGGCTCTTCATGTTTTTCAACACCGCTTCATGAACCTCCTAATTTTCAGACCGTTTCCTGCTCCACATAATTTTCACATCTTTTGAAGCTCTTCATATATTTCACACCTTTTCAGGCTCTTCAAGTTTTTCAACACCTCTTCATGCTCCTCCTAGTTTTCAGACCGTTTCATCCTCCTCATGTATTTCACACCTTTTGAAGCTCTTCATATTTTTCACACCTTTTCAGGCTCTTTATGTTTGTCAACAATAATTCATGCTCCTCCTATGTTTCAGACCGTTTCATGCTCCTCATATTTTTGACACCTTTTGAAGCTCTTCATATATTTCACACCTTTTCATGCCCTTCATGTTTTCAACACCACTTCGTCCTCCTCCTATTTTTCAGACCGTTTCATGCTCATCTCATTTTTGACACCTTTTGAAGCTCTTGATATATTTCACACCTTTTCAGGCTCTTCATATTTTTCACACCTTTTCAGAATCTTCATGTTTTTAAACACCGCTTCATGCTCCTCCTATTTTTCAGACCTTTTCATGCTCCTCATATTTTTCAAATCTTTTGAAGCTCTTCATATTTTTCGCACCTTTCCAGGCTCTTCATGTTTTTGAACACCGTTTCATGCTTCTCTTATTTTTCAGACCGTTTCAAGCTCCTCATATTTTTCACACTTTTGAAGCTCTTCATATATTTCACACCTTTTCAGGCTCTTTATGTTTTTCAAAACCATTTCATGCCGCTTCTATTTTTCAGACCGTTTCATGCTCCTCATGGATTTCACACCTTTTGAAGCTCTTCAAATTTTTCACACCTTTTCAGGCTATTCATGTTTTTGAACACCGCTTCATGCTCCACCTATTTTCAGACCGTTTCATGCTCCTCCTATTTTTCAGACCGTTTCACGTTCCTCCTATTTTTCAGATCATTTCATGCTTCTCATATTTTTGACACCTTTTGAAGCTCTTCATATTTTCCACACCTTTTCAGGCTCTTCATGTTTTTGAACACCGCTTCATGCTCCTCCTATTTTTCAGTCCGTTTCTTGCTCCTCATGTATTTCCCACCTTTTGAAGCTCTTCATATTTTTCACACCTTTTCAAGCTCTTCATGTTTTTGAACACAACTTCATGCAACTCTATTTTTTACACGGTTTCAAGCTCCTCATATTTTTGACACATTTTGAAGCTCTTCATATTTTTCGCACCTTTCCAGGCTCTTCATGTTTTTGAACACCGCTTCATGCTCCTTCTATTTTCAGACTGTTTCATGCTACTCTTGTTTTTGAGACGTTTTGAAGCTCTTCATATTTTTCACACCTTTTCAGGATTTTCATGTTTTTGAACACCGGTTCATGCTCCTCCTATTTTTCGGAAAGTTTAATGCTCCTCATGTATTTCACACCTTTTGAAGCTCTTTATATTTTTCAGACCTTTTCAGGCTCTTCATGTTTTTGAACACCTCTTCATGCTCCTCCTATTTTACAGACCGTTGTATGCTCTTCATATTTTTGACACCTTTTGAAGCTCTCCATATTTTTCACACCTTTTCTGTCTCTGCATATTTTGAACACCGCTTCAGGCTCCTCCTACTTTTCAGACCGTTTCATGATCCTCATATTTTTGACACCTTTTGAAGCTTTTCATATTTTTCACACCTTTTCAGGCTCTTCATGTTTTTGAACACTGCTTCATGCTCCTCCTATTTTTCAGACCGTTTCATTCTCCTCATGAATTTCACACCTTTTGAAGCTCTTCATATTTTTCACACCTTTTGAAGCTCTTCATATATTTTACACCTTTTGAAGCTCTTCATGTTTTTCAACACGTCTTCATGCTCCTCCTATTTTTCAGACCGTTCATGCTCCTCATATTTTTGAAACAATTTGAAGCTCCTCCTATTTTCCACACGTTTTCAGGCTCTTCATGTTTTCAACACCGCTTCATGGTCCTCCTATTTTTCAGACCGTTTCATGCTCCTCATATTTTTGATACCTTTTGAAGCTCTTCATATATTTCACGCCTTTTCATGCTCTTCATGTTTTCAACACCACTTCATCCTCCTCCTATTTTTCAGACCGTTTTATGCTCATCTCATTTTTGACACCTTTTGAAGCTCTTCATATTTTTCACAGCTTTTGAAGCTCTTCATATTTTTCACACCTTTTCAGGCTCTTCTTGTTTTTGAACACCGTTTCATGCTTCTGCTATTTTTCAGACCGTTTCATGCTCCTCATATTTTTGACACCTTTTGAAGCTCTTCATATTTTTCAAACCTTTTCAGGTTTTTCAAGGTTTTCAACACCGTTTCATGCTCCTCGTATTTTTCAGACCGTTTCATGCTCCTCATATTTTTGACACCTTTTGAAGCTCTTCCTATTTTCCACACCTTTTCAGCCTCTTCATGTTTTAGAACACCGCTTCATGCTCCTTCTATTTTTCAGATCGTTTCATGCTCCTCATATTTTTGACACCTTTTGAAGCTCTTCATATATTTCACACCTTTTCAGGCTCTTCATGTTCTTTAACAACGATTCATGCTCCTCCTACTTTTCAGACCGTTTCATGCTCCTCATATTTTGACACCTTTTGAAGCTCTTCATGTTTTTCAACACCGTTTCATGCTCCTCCTATTTTTAAGACCGTTTCCTGCTCCTCATATTTTTCACACCCTTTGAAGCTTTTCATATTTTTCACAGCTTTTCAGGTTCTTCATGTTTTTCAACACCGCTTCATGCTCCTCCAATTTTTAAGAAGGTTTCATGCTCCTCATATTTTTGACACGTTTAGAAGCTCTTCATATTTTTCACACCTTTTCAGGCTCTTCATATTTTTCACACCTTTTCAGGCTCTTCATGTTTTTCAACACCACTTCATGTTCCTCCTATTATTCAGACCGTTTCATGCTCATCTCATTTTTGACACCTTTTGAAGCTTTTGGTATTTTTCACACCTTTTGAAGCTCTTCATATTTTTCACACCATTTCAGGCTCTTTCTGTTTTTCAATACCACTTCATGCTCCTCCTATTTTTCAGACCGTTTCCTGCTCCTCATATATTTGACATCTTTTGAAGCTCTTCTTATTTTTCACACCTTTTCATGCTTTTCATGTTTTTCAACACCGTTTCATGCTCCTCCTATTTTCAGACCGTTTCATGCTCCTCATATATTTGACACCTTTTAAAGCTCTTCATATATTTCACACCTTTTCAGGCTCTTCATGTTTTTGAACACCGTTTCATGCTCCTCATATTTTTCAGACCGTTTCGTGCTCCTCATATATTTGACACCTTGTGAAGCTCTTCATATTCTTCACACCTTTTCAGGCTCTTCATGATTTTGAACACCGCTTCATGCTCCTCCTATTTTTCAGAACGTTTCATGTGCCTCCGATTTTTCAGACTGTTTCATGCTCCTCATATTTTTGACACCTTTTGAAGCTCTTCATATTTTTCACCCCATTTCAGGCTCTTCATATTTTGAAACACCACTTCTTACTCCTCCTATTTTCAGACAGTTTCATGCACCTCATATTTTTGACACCTTTTGAAGCTCTTCATATTTTTCACACCTTTTCAGTCTCTTCATGTTTTTCAACACCGCCTCATGCTCCTCCTTTTTTCAGAACGTTTCATGCTGTTAATATTTTTGTCACCTTTTGAAGCTCTTCATATTTTTCACACCTTCTCAGGCTCTTCATGTTTTTGAACACCATTTCTTGCTGCTACTATTTTTCAGACCTTTTCATGCTCCAAATATTTTTGACACCTTTTGAAGCCTTTCATATTTTTCACACCTTTTCAGGCTCTTCTTGTTTTTCAACACCACTTCATGCTCCTCTTATTTTTCAGACCGTTTCATGCTCCTCATATTTTGACACCTTTTGAAGCTCTTCATATTTTTCACACATTTTCAATCTCTTCATGTTTTTCAACACAGTTTCATGCTCCTCATTTTTTTTCAGTCTGTTTCATGCTCCTCATATTTTTGACACCTTTTGAAGCTCTTCATATTTTTCACACCTTTTCAGGTTCTTCACGTTTTTAAACAACGCTTCATGTTCCTCCTATTTTTCAAAACGTTTCATGCTCCTCATATTTTTGACAACTTTTGAAGCTCTTCATATTTTTAACACCTTTCATTCTCTTCATGTTTTTCCACTGAGCTTCATGCTCCTCCTCTTTTACAGACCGTTTCATCCTCCTCATATTTTTGACACCTTTTGAAGCTCTTCATATTTTTCACACCTTTTCATTCTCTTCATGTTTTTCAGCACAGCTTCATGCTCGTACTATTTTTGAGACCGTTTCATGCTCCTCATGTTTTTGACACCTTCTGAAGCTCATCATATTTTTCACAGGTTTTCATGCTCTTCATCTTTTTCAAAACCGTTTCATTCTCATACTATTTTTCAGACAGTTTCATGCTCCTATATTTTTGACACCTTTTGAAACTCTTCATATTTTTCACACGTTTTCAGGCTCTTCATGGTTTTCAACACCGCTGCATGCTCCTCCTATTTTTCAGACCGTTTCATGCTCTTAATATTTTTGACATCTTTTGAAGCTCTTCATATATTTCACACCTTTTCAGGCTCTTCATGTTTTTCAACACTGTTTCATGCTCCTCCTATTTTTCAGACCGTTTCATGCTTCTCTTATTTTTGACACCTTTTGAAGCTCTTCATATTTTACACACCTTTCCTGGTTCTTCTTGTTTTTGAACACTGTTTCATGCTCTTCCTGTTTTTCAGACCGTTTCATGCTGCTCATATTTTGACACCTTTTGAAGCTCTCCATATTTTTCACACCTTTTCAGGCTCTTCATATTTTTCAACACAACCTCATGCTCCTCATATTTTTCAGACCGTTTCATGCTCCTCATATTTTTGACACCTTTTGAAGCTCTTCCTATTTTTCACAACTTTTCAGGCTCTTCATGTTCTTTAACACCGATTCATGCTCCTCCTACTTTTCAGACCGTTTCCTGCTCCTCATATTTTTGACACCTTTTGAAGCTCTTCATATATTTCACACCTTTTCAGGCTCTTCATGTTCTTTAACACCGATTCATGCTCCTCCTACTTTTCAGACCGTTTCATGCTCCTCATATTTTGACACCTTTTGAAGCTCTTCGTGTTTTTAAAACACCGTTTCATGCTCCTCCTGTTTTTAAGACCGTTTCCTGCTCCTCATATTTTTAACACCTTTTGAAGCTCTTCATATTTTCCATACCTTTTCAGGCTCTTCATGTTTTGGAACACCGTTTCATGCTCCTCCTATTTTTCAGACCATTTCATGCTCCGCATATTTTTGACATATTTTGAAGCTGTTCATATTTTTCACTCCTTTTCAGGCACTTCATGTTTTTGAACACCGTTTCATGCTCCTCCTAATTTCAGACCGTTTCATGCTCTTCATATTTTAGACACCTTTTGAGGCTCTTCATATTTTTCATACCTTTTCAGGCTCTCCATATTTTGCACAACGCTTCGTGCTCCTCCTAATTTTGAGACGGTTTCATGCTCCTCATATTTATGACACATTTTGAAGGTCTTCATATTATTCACACCTTTTCATGCTCTTCATGTTTCTAACACCGTTTCATGCTTCTCCTATTTTTCAGACCGTTTAATGCTCCTCATATTTTTCACACCTTTTGAAGCTCTTCATATTTTTCTCATCTTTTCAGGCTCTTCATGTTTTTCAACACCGCTTCATGCTCCTCCTATTTTTCAGATCGTTTCTTGCTCCTCCTATATTTCAAACTGTTTCATGCACCTCTTATTATTGACACCTTTTGAAGCTCTTCATATTTTTCACACCTTTTCAGGCTCTTCATGTTTTTCAACACCACTTCATGCTGCTCCTATTTTTCAGACCGTTTCATGCTTCTCATGTTTTCGACACGTTTGGGGCTCTTCATATTTTTCACACCATTGCAGGCTCTTCATGTTTTTGAACACCGTTTCATGCTCCTCCTATATTTCAGACTGTTTCATGCTCCTCATATTTTTGACACCTTTTGAAGCTCTTCATATTTTTCACACCTTTTGAAGCTCTTCATATTTTTCACAACATTTCAGGCTCTTCATGTTTTTGAACACCGTTTCATGCTCCTCCTATATTTCAGACCATTTCATGCTCCTCATATTTTTGACACCTTTTGAAGCTCTTCATATTTTTCTCATCTTTTCAGGCTCTTCATGTTTTTCAACACCGCTTCATGCTCCTCCTATTTTTCAGAGTGTTTCATGCTCCTCTCATATCTGACACATTTTGAAGCTCTTCAAATATTTCAAACATTTTCAGGCTCTTCATGTTTTTCAACACCACTTCATGCTCCTCCTATTTTTCAGACCGTTTCATGCTCATCTCATTTTTGACACCTTTTGAAGCTCTTCATATTTTTCACAACTTTTGAAGCTTTTCATATTTTTGACACATTTTCAGGCTCTTCAGGTTTCTCAACACCGCTTCTTGCTCCTCCTAATTTTCAGACCGCTTCATGCTCCTACTATTTTTCAGACCGCTTCATGCTCCTCATGTATTTCACACCTTTTGAAGCTCTTCATATTTTTCACACCTTTTCAGGCTCTTCATGTTTTTCAACACCACTTCATGCTCCTCCTATTTTTCAGTCCTTTCATGCTCATCTCATTTTTCATAGCTTTTGAAGCACTTCATATTTTTCACACTTTTTCAGTCTCTTAATGTTTTTCAATGCCACTTCATGCTCCTCATATTTTTTAGACCGTTTCATGCTCCTCATATTTTGACACCATTTGAAGCTCTTCATATTTTTCACAGCTTTTCAGACTCTTCATGGTTTTGAACACCTTTTCATGCTCCTCCTATTTTTCAGACCGTTTCATGCTCCTCTTATATTTCACACTTTTGAAGCTCTTGCTATTTTTCACACCTTTTCAGTCTCTTCATGTTTTTGAACACAGTTTCATGCTACTCGTTTTTTTCAGACCGTTTCATGCTCCTCATCTTTTTGACACCTTTTGAAGTTCTTCATATTTTTCACAGCTTTTCAGGCTCTTCATGTTTTTGGACAGCGTTTCATGCTCCTATTTTTCAGACCGATTCATGCTCTTCATGTGTTTCACACCTTGTGAAGCTCTTCATATTTTTCACACTTTTTCAGGCTCTTCATGTTTTTCAACACCGCTTCATGCTCCACCTATTTTCAGACCGTTTCATGCTCCTCCTATTTTTCAGACCGTTTCATGTTCCTCCTGTTTTTCAGATCATTTCATGCTCCTCATATTTTTCACACCTATTGAAGCTCTTCATATATTTCACACCTTTTCAGGCTCTTCATTTTTTTCAACCCCACTTCATTCTCCTCCTATTTTTCAGACCGTTTCATGCTCACATCATTTTTGACACCTTTTGAAGCTCTTCTTATTTTTCACATCTTTTGAAGTTCTTCATATTTTTCACACGTTTTCAGGCTCTTCATGTTTTTCAACACCGTTTCATGCTCCTCCTATTTTTCAGACCGTTTCATGCTCCTCATATTTTTGACACCTTTTGAAGCTCTTCATATTTTTGACAGCTTTTGAAGCTCTTCATATTTTTCACACCTTTTGAAGCTCTTCATATTTTTCACACTTTTTCATGCTCTTCATGTTTTTCAACACCACTTCATGCTCCTCCTGTTTTTCAGAGCGTTTCAAGCTCCTCATATACTTCACACCTTGTGAAGCTCTTCATATTTTTCACACCTTTTGAAGCTCTTCATATATTTCACACCTTTTCATGCCCTTCATGTTTTCAACACCACTTCATCCTCCTCCTATTTTTCAGACCGTTTCATGCTCATCTCATTTTTGACACCTTTTGAAGCTCTTGATATATTTCACACCTTTTCAGGCTCTTCATATTTTTCACACCTTTTCAGAATCTTCATGTTTTTAAACACCGCTTCATGCTCCTCCTATTTTTCAGACCTTTTCATGCTCCTCATATTTTTCAAATCTTTTGAAGCTCTTCATATTTTTCGCACCTTTCCAGGCTCTTCATGTTTTTGAACACCGTTTCATGCTTCTCTTATTTTTCAGACCGTTTCAAGCTCCTCATATTTTCCACACTTTTGAAGCTCTTCATATATTTCACACCTTTTCAGGCTCTTTATGTTTTTCAACACCATTTCATGCCGCTTCTATTTTTCAGACCGTTTCATGCTCCTCATGGATTTCACACCTTTTGAAGCTCTTCAAATATTTCACACCTTTTCAGGCTATTCATGTTTTTGAACACCGCTTCATGCTCCTCCTATTTTTCAGACCATTTCACGTTCCTCCTATTTTTCAGATCATTTCATGCTTCTCATATTTTTGACACCTTTTGAAGCTCTTCATATTTTCCACACCTTTTCAGGCTCTTCATGTTTTTGAACACCGCTTCATGCTCCTCCTATTTTTCAGTCCGTTTCTTGCTCCTCATGTATTTCCCACCTTTTGAAGCTCTTCATATTTTTCACACCTTTTCAAGCTCTTCATGTTTTTGAACACAACTTCATGCAACTCTATTTTTTACACGGTTTCATGCTCCTCATATTTTTGACACATTTTGAAGCTCTTCATATTTTTCGCACCTTTCCAGGCTCTTCATGTTTTTGAACACCGCTTCATGCTCCTTCTATTTTCAGACTGTTTCATGCTACTCTTGTTTTTGAGACGTTTTGAAGCTCTTCATATTTTTCACACCTTTTCAGGATTTTCATGTTTTTGAACACCGCTTCATGCTCCTCCTATTTTTCAGACCGTTTCATGCTCCTCTTATATTTCACACTTTTGAAGCTCTTGCTATTTTTCACACCTTTTCAGTCTCTTCATGTTTTTGAACACAGTTTCATGCTACTCGTTTTTTTCAGACCGTTTCATGCTCCTCATCTTTTTGACACCTTTTGAAGTTCTTCATATTTTTCACAGCTTTTCAGGCTCTTCATGTTTTTGGACAGCGTTTCATGCTCCTATTTTTCAGACCGATTCATGCTCTTCATGTGTTTCACACCTTTTGAAGCTCTTCATATTTTTCACACTTTTTCAGGCTCTTCATGTTTTTCAACACCGCTTCATGCTCCACCTATTTTCAGACCGTTTCATGCTCCTCCTATTTTTCAGACCGTTTCATGTTCCTCCTGTTTTTCAGATCATTTCATGCTCCTCATATTTTTCACACCTATTGAAGTTCTTCATATATTTCACACCTTTTCAGGCTCTTCATTTTTTTCAACCCCACTTCATTCTCCTCCTATTTTTCAGACCGTTTCATGCTCACATCTTTTTTGACACCTTTTGAAGCTCTTCTTATTTTTCACATCTTTTGAAACTCTTCATATTTTTCACACGTTTTCAGGCTCTTCATGTTTTTCAACACCGTTTCATGCTCCTCCTATTTTTCAGACCGTTTCATGCTCCTTATATGTTTGTCTCCTTTTGAAGCTCTTCATATTTTTCACAGCTTTTGAAGCTCTTCATATTTTTCACACCTTTTCAGGCTCTTCATGGTTATCAACAGCGCTTCATGCTCCTCCAGTTTTTCAGACCGCTTCATTATCATCTCATTTTTGACACCTTTTGAAGCTCTTCATATATTTCACACCTTTTCAGACTCTTCTTGTTTTTCAACACAGCTTCTTGCTCCTCCTAATTTTCAGACCGTTTCATGCTCCTCATATTTTTGACACCTTTTGAAGCTCTTCATATTTTTCACACCTTTTGAAGCTCTTCATATTTTTCACACCTTTTGAAGCTCTTCATATTTTTCACACTTTTTCATGCTCTTCATGTTTTTCAACACCACTTCATGCTCCTCCTGTTTTTCAGAGCGTTTCAAGCTCCTCATATACTTCACACCTTGTGAAGCTCTTCATATTTTTCACACCTTTTCAGGCTCTTCATGTTTTTCAACACCGCTTCATGAACCTCCTAATTTTCAGACCGTTTCCTGCTCCACATAATTTTCACATCTTTTGAAGCTCTTCATATATTTCACACCTTTTCAGGCTCTTCAAGTTTTTCAACACTGCTTCATGCTCCTCCTAGTTTTCAGACCGTTTCATCCTCCTCATGTATTTCACACCTTTTGAAGCTCTTCATATTTTTCACACCTTTTCAGGCTCTTTATGTTTGTCACCAATAATTCATGCTCCTCCTATGTTTCAGACCGTTTCATGCTCCTCATATTTTTGACACCTTTTGAAGCTCTTCATATATTTCACACCTTTTCATGCCCTTCATGTTTTCAACACCACTTCATCCTCCTCCTATTTTTCAGACCGTTTCATCCTCATCTCATTTTTGACACCTTTTGAAGCTCTTGATATATTTCACACCTTTTCAGGCTCTTCATATTTTTCACACCTTTTCAGAATCTTCATGTTTTTAAACACCGCTTCATGCTCCTCCTATTTTTCAGACCTTTTCATGCTCCTCATATTTTTCAAATCTTTTGAAGCTCTTCATATTTTTCGCACCTTTCCAGGCTTTTCATGTTTTTGAACACCGTTTCATGCTCCTCTTATTTTTCAGACCGTTTCAAGCTCCTCATATTTTTCACACTTTTGAAGCTCTTCATATATTTCACACCTTTTCAGGCTCTTCATGTTTTTGAACACCGCTTCATGCTCCTCCTATTTTTCAGTCCGTTTCTTGCTCCTCATGTATTTCTCACCTTTTGAAGCTCTTCATATATTTCACACCTTTTCAGGCTCTTCATGTTTTTGAACACCGCTTCATGCTCCTCCTATTTTTCAGTCCGTTTCTTGCTCCTCATGTATTTCTCACCTTTTGAAGCTCTTCATATTTTTCACACCTTTCCAGGCTCTTCATGTTTTTGAACACCGCTTCATGCTCCTTCTATTTTCAGACTGTTTCATGCTACTCTTGTTTTTGAGACGTTTTGAAGCTCTTCATATTTTTCACACCTTTTCAGGATTTTCATGTTTTTGAACACCGCTTCATGCTCCTCCTATTTTTCGGAAAGTTTAATGCTCCTCATGTATTTCACACCTTTTGAAGCTCTTCATATTTTTCAGACCTTTTCAGGCTCTTCATGTTTTTGAACACCTCTTCATGCTCCTCCTATTTTACAGACCGTTGTATGCTCTTCATATTTTTGACACCTTTTGAAGCTCTTCATATTTTTCACACCTTTTCTGTCTCTGCATATTTTGAACACCGCTTCAGGCTCCTCCTATTTTTCAGACCGTTTCATGATCCTCATATTTTTGACACCTTTTGAAGCTTTTCATATTTTTCACACCTTTTCAGGCTCTTCATGTTTTTGAACACTGCTTCATGCTCCTCCTATTTTTCAGACCGTTTCATTCTCCTCATGAATTTCACACCTTTTGAAGCTCTTCATATTTTTCACACCTTTTGAAGCTCTTCATATATTTTACACCTTTTGAAGCTCTTCATGTTTTTCAACACCTCTTCATGCTCCTCCTATTTTTCAGACCGTTCATGCTCCTCATATTTTTGAAACAATTTGAATCTCCTCCTATTTTCCACACGTTTTCAGGCTCTTCATGTTTTCAACACCGCTTCATGGTCCTCCTATTTTTCAGACCGTTTCATGCTCCTCATATTTTTGATACCTTTTGAAGCTCTTCATATATTTCACACCTTTTCATGCTCTTCATGTTTTCAACACCACTTCATCCTCCTCCTATTTTTCAGACCGTTTCATGCTCATCTCATTTTTGACACCTTTTGAAGCTCTTCATATTTTTCACAGCTTTTGAAGCTCTTCATATTTTTCACACCTTTTCAGGCTCTTCTTGTTTTTGAACACCGTTTCATGCTTCTCCTATTTTTCAGACCGTTTCATGCTCCTCATATTTTTGACACCTTTTGAAGCTCTTCATATTTTTCAAACCTTTTCAGGTTTTTCAAGGTTTTCAACACCGTTTCATGCTCCTCGTATTTTTCAGACCGTTTCATGCTCCTCATATTTTTGACACCTTTTGAAGCTCTTCCTATTTTCCACACCTTTTCAGCCTCTTCATGTTTTAGAACACCGCTTCATGCTCCTTCTATTTTTCATAACGTTTCATGCTCCTCTCATTTTTCACACCTTTTGAAGCTCTTCATATTTTTCACACCTTTTGAAGCTCTTCATATTTTTCACACCTTTTCAGGCTCTTCATGTTTTGGAGCACACCTTCATGCTCCTCCCATTTTTTAGACCGTTTCATGCTCCTCATGTATTTCACACCACTTGAAGCACTTCATATTTTTCACACCTTTTCAGTCTCTTCATGTTTTTGAACACCGCTTCATGCTCCTCCTATTTTTCAGACCGTTTCATGCTCATCTCATTTTTGACACCTTTTGAAGCTCTTCATATTTTTCACACCTTTTCAGGCTCTTCATGTTTTGCAACACCTCTTCATGCTCCTCCTATTTTTCAAACCGTTTCTTCCTCCTCATATTTTTGACACCTTTGAAGCTCTTCATATTCTTCACACCTTTTCAGGCTCTTCGTGTTTATGAACACCGCTTCATGCTCCTCCTATTTTTCAGACCGTATCCTGCTCCTCATGTATTTCACACCTTTTGAAGCTCTTCATATTTTTCACATCTTTTCAGGCTCTTCATGTTGTTCAACACCCTTTCTTGCTCCTCCTATTTTTCAGACCGTTTCATGCTCCTCATATTTTTGACACGTTTTGAAGCTCTTCATATTTTTCACACATTTTCAGGCTCTTCATGTTTTTGAACACCGCTTCATGCTTCTCCTATTTTTCAGACCGTTTAATGCTCCTCATGTATTTCACACTTTTTGAAGCTCTTCATATATTTCACACCTTTTCAGTCTCTTCTTTTTTTTCAACACCACATCATACTCCTTCTATTTTTCAGACCGTTTCATGCTCATTTCATTTTTGAAACCTTTTGAAATCTTCATATTTTTCACACCTTTTTTAGGCTCTTCATGTTTTTGAACACCACTTCATGTTCCACCTATTTTTCAGACCATTTAATGCTCCTCATGTATTTCACACCTATTGAAGCTCTTCATATTTTTCACACGTTTTCAGGCTCTTCATGTTTTTCAACACCGCTTCATGCTCCTCCTATTTTTCAGAACGTTTCATGCTCCTCATATTTTTGACACCTTTTGAAGCTCTTCATATTTTTCACACCTTTTCAGGCTCTTCATGTTTTTGAACACCGCTTCATGCTCCTCCTATTTTTCAGACCTTTTCATGCTCCTCATATTTATGACAACTTTTGAAGCTTTTCATATTTTCCACACCTTGTCAGGCTCTTCAAGTTTTTCAACACCACTTCATGCTCCTCCTTTTTTGCAGACCGTTTCATGCTCCTCATATTTTTGACACCTTTTGAAGCTCTTCATATTTTTCACACCTTTTCAGGCTCTTCATGTTTTTGAACACCGCTTCATGATCCTCCTATTTTTCAGACCTTTTCATGATCCTCGTATTTTTGACACCTTTTGAAGCTCTTCATATTTTGCACACCTTTCAGGCTCTTCATGTTTTTGAACACCGATTCATGATCCTACTATTTTTCTGACCTTTTCATGCTCCTCATATTTTTGACAACTTTTGAAGCTCTTCATATTTTTCACAACTTTTCAGGCTTTTCCTGTTTTTGAACACCGCTTCATGCTCCTCCTATTTTTCAAACCGTTTAATGCTCCTCATGTATTTCACACCTTTTGAAGCTCCTCATGTTTTTCACACGTTTTCAGGCTCTTCATGTTTTTGAACACCGCTTCATGCTCCTCCTATTTTTCAGACCGTTTCATGCTCCTCATATTTTTGACACCTTTTAAAGCTCTTCATATTTTTCACACCTTTTCAGCCTCTTCATGTTTTTCAACCCCGCTTCATGCTCCTCCTATTTTTCAGACCGTTTCTTGCACCTCATATATTTCACACCTTTTGAAGGTCTTCATATATTTCACACCTTTTCAGGCTCTTCATGTTTTCAACACCACTTCATGCTCCTCGTATTTTTAAGACCGTTTCATGCTCCTCATATTTTTGTCACTTTTAGAAGCTCTTCATATTTTTCACACATTTTCAGGCTCTTCATGTTTCTCAACACCGCTTCCTGCTCCTCCTCTTTTTCAGACCGTTTCATGCTCCTCATATTTTTGACACGTTTTGAAGCTCTTCATATTTTTCACACCTTTTCAGGCTCTTCATGTTTTTGAACACCGTTTCATAGTCCTCCTATTTTTCAGACCGTTTCATGCTCCTCATATTTTTGACACCTTTTGAAGCTCTTCAAATTTTCCCTACTTTTCAGGGTCTTCCTGTTTTTGAACACCGCTTCATGCTCCTCCTATTTTTCAGAACTTTTCATGCTCCTCATATTTTTGACACCTTTTGAAGCTCTTCATATTTTTCACACCTTTTCAGACTCTTCATGTTTTTGAACACTTCTTCATGCTCCTCCTATTTTTCAGACCGTTTCATGCTCCTCATATTTTTGACAACTTTTGAAGCTCTTCATATTTTTCACAACTTTTCAGGCTCTTCCTGTTTTTGAACCCCTCTTCATGCTTCTCCTATTTTTCAGACCGTTTAATGATCCTCATGTATTTCACACCTTTTGAAGCTCTTCATATTTTTCACACGTTTTCAGGCTCCTCATGTTTTTGAACACCACTTCATGCTTCTGCTATTTTTCAGACCGTTTAATGCTCCTCATGTATTTCACACTTTTTGAAGCTCTTCATATATTTCACACCTTTTCAGTCTCTTCTTTTTTTTCAACACCACATCATACTCCTTCTATTTTTCAGACCGTTTCATGCTCATTTCATTTTTGAAACCTTTTGAAGCTCTTCATATTTTTCACACCTTTCCAGGCTCTTCATGGTTTTCAACATCGCTTCATGTTCCTCCTATTTTTGAGACCGTTTCATGCTCCTGATATTTTTGACACCTTTTGAAGCTCTTCATATTTTTCACACGTTTTCAGGCTCTTCATGTTTTTCAACACCGCTTCACGTTCCTCCTATTTTTCAGACCATTTCATGCTCCTCATATTTTTGACACCTTTTGAAGCTCTTCATAATTTTCAAACTTTTTCAGGCTCTTCATGTTTTTCAACACCGCTTCATGCTCCTCCTATTTTTCAGACAGTTTCATGTTCCTCATATTTTTGAAACCTTTTGAAGCTCTTCATATTTTTCACACCTTTTCAGGCTCTTCAAGTTTTTGAACAACGTTTCATGCTCCGCCTATTTTTCAGACCGTTTCTTGCTCCTCATATTTTTTACACCTTTTGAAGCTCTTCATATTTTTCACTCCTTTTCAGCTTCTCCATGGTTTTGAACACCGCTTCATGCTCCTCCTATTTTCTGACTGTTTCATGCTCTTCATATATTTGACACCTTTTGAAGCTCTTCATATTTTTCTCTCCTTTTCATGCTCTTCATGTTTTTGAACAGGGCTTCATGCTCCTCCTATTTTTCAGACCGTTTCATGCTCCTCATATATTTCACACCTTTTGAAGCTCTTCATATTTTTCACACATTTTCAGGCTCTTCATGTTTTTGAACACCGTTTCATGTCGCTCCTATTTTTCAGACCGTTTCATGCTCCTCATATTTTTGACACCTTTTGAAGCTCTTCATATTTTTCACACCTTCTCAGGCTCTTCAAGTTTTCAACATCGCTTCATACTCCTCCTATATTTCACACCTTTTGAAGCTCTTCATATATTTCACACCTTTTCAGTCTCTTCATGTTTTTCAACATCGATTCATACTCCTCCTATTTTTCTGACCGTTTCATGCTCCTCATATATTTGACACCTTTTGAAGCTCTTCATATTTTTCACACCTTTTGAAGCTCTTCATATTTTACACATATTTTCACCCTCTTCATGTTTTGCAACACCTTTTCATGCTCCTCCTATTTTTCGGACCGTTTCATTCTCTTCATATTTTTGACACTTTTTGAAGCTCTTCATATTTTTCACACCTTTTCAGGCTCTTCATCTTTTTCAACACCGTTTCATGCTCCTCATATTTTTCAGACTGTTTCATTCTCCTCATATTTATGTCAACTTTTGAAACTCTTCATTTTCTTCACACCTTTTCATGCTCTTCATGTTTTTGAACACTGCTTCATGCTCCTCCTATGATTCAGACCGTTTCATGCTCCTCATATTTTTAAAACCTTTTGAAGTTCTTCATATATTTCACACCTTTTCAGGCTCCTCATGTTTTAAACACCTCTTCATTCTTCTCCTGTTTTTCAGACCATTTCATGCTCCTCATATTTTTCACACTTTTTGAAGCTCTTCATACATTACACACCTGTCAGGCTCTTCATGTTTTTGAACACCGCTTCCTGCTCCACCTATTTTTTAGATCGTTTCATGCTCCTCATATTTTTCACACTTTTTGAAGCTCTTCATATTTTTCACACTTTTTCAGGCTCTTCATGTTTTTGAACATCGTTTCATGCTCTTCCTTTTATTCAGACCGTTTCATGTTCCTCATATTTTTGACACCTTTTGAACCTCTTCATATTTTTCACACCTATTCAGGGTCTTCATATTTTTCAACACCGCTTCATGCTCCTCCTATTTTTCAGACCGTTTCATGCTCCTCATATTTTTGACACGTTTTGAAGCTCTTCATTTATTTCACACCTTTTCAGGCTCTTCATGTTTTTCAACATCGCTTCATGCTTCTTGTATTTTTCAGACCGTTTCATGCTTCTCAAATTTTTGACACCTTTTGAAGCTCTTCATATTTTTCACACCTTTTCATGTTCTTCATTTTCCTCAACAAAGCTTCATGCTCCTCCTATTTTTCAGACCGTTTCATGCTCTTCATATTTTTCACACCTTTTCAGGCTCTTCATATTTTTGACACCGTTTGCTGCTCCTCCTATTTTTGAGAACGTTTCATGCTCCTCATATTTTTGACACGTTTTGCAGCTCTTCATATTTTTCACACCTTTTCAGGCTCTTCATGTTTTTAAACACGGCTTCATGCTACTCCTATTTTTGATACCTTTTGAAGCTCCTCATATTCTTCAAACCATTTCATGCTCTTCTTTTTTTTCATCACCGCTTCATGCTCCTCCTATTTTTCAGACCGTTTTATGCTCCTCATGTATTTCACACCTTTTGAAGCTCTTCATATTTTTCACACCTTTTCAGGATCTTCATGTTTTTGAACATCATTTCATGCTGCTCCTATTTTTCAGACCGTTTCATACTCCTCATATTATTGACACGTTTTGAGGCTCTTCTTATTTTTCATACCTTTTCAGGCTCTTTAACTTTTTGTCACCGCTTCTTGCTCCTAGTATTTTTCAGACCGTTTCATGCCCCTCATATTTTTGACACCTTTTGAAGCTCTTCCTATTTTACACACCTTTTCATGCTCTTCATGTTTTTCAACACCGTTTCATGCTCCTCCTATTTTTCAGACCGTTTCATGCACCTCATATTTTTGACAACTTTTGAAAGTCTTTATATTTGTCACACCTTTTCAGGCTCTTCATGTTTTTCAACACCGCTTCATGCTCCTCCTATTTTTCACACCGTTTCATGCCTCTCTTATTTTTCAGACGGTTTCATGCACGTCTTATAATTGACACTTTTGAAGCTCTTCATATTTTTCACACCTTTTCAAGCTCTTCATGTTTTTCAACGCCGCATCATGCTCCTCCTATTTTTGAGAACGTTTCATGCTCGTCATATTTTTGACATCTTTTGAAACTCTTCATATTTTTCACACGTTTTCATGCTCTTCATGTTTTTGAACACCGCTTCATGCTCCTCCTATTTTTCAGACCGTTTCATGCTCATCTCATTATTGACAGCTTTTGAAGCTCTTCATATTTTTCACACATTTTCAGGCTCTTCATGTTTTTCAACATCGCTTCATTCTCCTCCTATTTTTCAGACCGTTTCATGCTCCTCATATTTTTGACACGTTCTGAACCTATGCATGTATTTCACACGTTTTCAGGCTCTTCATATTTTTCAACACAGTTTCATGCCCCTCCTATTTTTCAGACCGTTTCATGCTCCTCATATTTTTCACACCTTTTGAAGCTCTTCATATTTTTTACACCTTTTGAAGCTCTTCATATTTTTCACAGGTTTTCAGTCTCTTCATGTTTTTGAACATCATTTCATGCTCCTCCTATTTTTCAGACCGTTTCATGCTCCTCATATTTTTGACACGTTCTGAACCTATTCATGTATTTCACACCTTTTCAGGCTCTTCATGTTTTTCAACACTGCTTCATGCTCCTCCTATTTTTCAGACCGTTTCATGCTCCTCATATTTCTGACACCTTTTGAAGCTCTTCATATTTTTCACGCTTTTTCAGGCTCTTCATGATTTTGAACACCGCTTCATGCTCCTCCTATTTTTCAGACCGTTTCATGCTCATCTCATTTTTCACACGTTTTAAAACTCTTCATATTTTTCACATCTTTTCAGGCTCTTCATGTTTTTGAACACTGCTTCATGCTCCTCGTATGTTCAGACCGTTTCATGCTCCTCATATTTTTGACACCTTTTGAAGCTCCTCCTATTTTTCACACCTTTTCAGGCTCTTCATGATTTTCAACACTGCTTCATGCTCCTCCTATATTTCACACCGTTTCATGCTCCTCATACTTTTGACACCTTTTGAAGCTCTTCATATTTTTCACAGGTTTTCAGTCTCTTCATGTTTTTGAACATCATTTCATGCTCCTCCTATTTTTCAGACCGTTTCATACTACTCATATTTTTGACACTTTCTGAACCTATTCATGTATTTCACACCATTTCAGGCTCTTCATGTTTTTCAACACTGCTTCATGCTCCTCCTATTTTTCAGACCGTTTCATGCTCCTCATATTTTTGACACCTTTTGAAGGTCTTCATATTTTTCACGCTTTTTCAGGCTCTTCATGATTTTGAATACCGCTTCATGCTCCTCCTATTTTTCAGACCGTTTCATGCTCATCTCATTTTTCACACGTTTTAAAGCTCTTCATATTTTTCACATCTTTTCAGGCTCTTCATGTTTTTGAACACCGCTTCATGCTCCTCGTATGTTCAGACCGTTTTATGCTCCTCATATTTTTGACACCTTTTGAAGCTCCTCCTATTTTTCACACCTTTTCAGGCTCTTCATGATTTTCAACACTGCTTCATGCTCCTCCTATATTTCACACCGTTTCATGCTCCTCATACTTTTGACACCTTTTGAAGCTCTTCATATTTTTCACACTTTTTCAGGCTCTTCATGATTTTCAACACTGCTTCATGCTCCTCCTATATTTCACACCATTTCATGCTCCTCATATTTTTGACACCTTTTGAACTTCCTCCTATTTTTCACACCTTTTCAGGCTCTTCATGTTTTTCAACACCGCTTCATGCTCCTCCTATTTTTCAGACCGTTTCATGCCCCTCATATTTTCATACCGTTTCATGTTCCTCATATTTTTGACACCTTTTGAAGCTCTTCATATTTTTCACACCTTTTCAGGCTCTTCATGTTTTTGAACACCGCTTCATGCTCCTCCAATTTTTCAGACCATTTCATGCTCCTCATCTTTTTGACACCTTTTGAAGCTCTTCATATTTTTCAGACCTTTTCAGGCTCTTCATGTTATTCAACACCGCTTCATGCTCCTCCTATTTTTCAGACCGTTCATTCTCCTCATATTTTTGACACATTTTGAAGCTCTTCATATATTTCACACCTTTTCAGGCTCTTCATGTTTTTCAACACCACTTCATGCTCCTCCTATTTTTCACACCGTTTCATGCTCCTCATATTTTCAAACCTTTTGAAGCTCTTCATATATTTCACACCTTTTCAGGCTCTCCATGTTCTTGATCACCGATTCATTTTCCTCCTATTTTTAGACTGTTTCATGCTTCTCATATTTTTGACACCTTTTGAAGCTCTTCATATTTTTCACACCTTTTCAGGCTCTTCATGTTTTTGAAAACCGCTTCATGCTCCTCCTATTTTTCAGACCGTTTCGTGCTCCTCATATTTTTCACACCTTTTGAAGCTGTTCATATTTTTCACACCTTTTCAGGCTCTTTATGTTTTTGAACACCGCTTCATGCTCCTCCTATTTTTCAGACAGTTTCATGATCCTCATGTATTTCACACCTTTTGAACCTCTTCATATTTTTCACACATTTTCAATGTCTTCATGTTTTTGAACATCGTTTCATGTTGCTCCTATTTTTCAGACCGTTTCATGCTCCTCATATTTTTGACAGCTTTTGAAGCTCTTTATATTTTTCACACTTTTTAAGGCTGTTTATAGTTTTCAACACCGCTGCATGATTCCCCTATTTTTCAGACCGTTTCATGCTCCTCATATTTTTTACATTTTTTGAAGCTCTTCATATTTTTCACACCTTTTCAGGCTCTTCATGTTTTTGAACACCGTTTCATGCTCCTCCTATTTTCCAGACAGTTTCATGCTCATCTCATTTTTGACACCTTTTGAAGCTCTTCATTTTTTTCACACGTTTTCAGGCTCTTCAAGTTTTTCAACACCGCTTCATGCTCCTCCTATTTTTCCGTCCGTTTCATGCTCCTCATTTTTTTGACACCTTTTCAAGCACTTCCTATTTCTCACACCTTTTCAGGCTCTTCATGTTTTTCAACACCGCCTCATGATCCTCCTGTTTTTCAGACCGTTTCAGGCTCATCTCATTTTTGACATCTTTTGAAGCTCTTCATATGTTTCACACGTTTTGAAGCTCTTCATATTTTTCACACCTTTTCAGTCTCTTCATGTTTTTCAATACCACTTCATGCTCCTCCTATTTTACAGACAGTTTCATGCTCATCTCATTTTTGACACCTTTTGAAGCTCTTCATATTTTTCACACCTTTTGAAGCTCTTCATATTTTTCACACGTTTTCAGGCTCTTCATGTTTTTCAACACCGCTTCATGCTCCTCCTATTTTTCCGACCGTTTCATGCTCCTCATATTTTTGACACATTTTCAAGCTCCTCATATATTTCTCACGTTTTCAGGCTCTTCATGTTTTTCAACACAACTTCATGCTCCTACTATTTTTCAGAGCGTTTCATGCTCATCTCATTTTTGACACCTTTTGAAGCTCTTCATATTTTTCACATCTTTTGAAGCTCCTCAAATTTTTCACGCCTTTTCAGGCCTTCATGTTTTTGAACACCGGTTCATGGTCCTCATATATTTCAGACTGTTTCATGCTCCTCTTGTTTTTGACACCTTTTGAAGCTCTTCATATTTTTCACACCTTTTCAGGCTCTTCATGTTTTTCAACATCACTTCATGCTCCTCCTATTTTTCAGACCGTTTCATGCTCCTCAGATTTTTGACACCTTTTGAAATCTTCATATACTTCACACCTTTTCAGGCTCTTCATCTTCTTGAACACAACTTCATGCTCCTCCTATTTTTCAGACCGTTTCATGCTCATCTCTTTTTTTTTTTTTTTTCCATTTCCCATCTGGTTTATTTTTGAATAGAAATAGACACATTTCAATATGACATCAGTTCTAAATAGAATCAACCATCACAGTACTACACTGAATGTCACAACTGCATGACATACAGTTCACTAAGTCCTAGAAAATTATCCAGACTTGACAGATGTAGCCATCTCTCAACAGAAACCATTAGCCACACAGGTAGAGCTCAGAATCAGTGACAGTGGTCGACATGAGCAATGGAAAGAACAGAAATTATACAGAGTGAAGTAAGCCAGAAAGATAAAGAACATTATAGCATACTGACACATGTATATGGAATTTAGAAAGGTGATAACGATAACCCTATATGCAGAACAGAAAAAGAGACACAGAAATACAGAACAGACTTTTGAACTCTCTGGGAGAATGTGAGGGTGGGATATTTCAAAAGAACAGCATGTATACTATCTATGGTGAAACAGATCACCAGCCCAGGTGGGATGCACGAGACAAGTGCTCCGGCCTGGTGCACTGGGAAGACCCAGAGGAATCGGGTGGAGAGGGAGGTGGGAGGGGGGATCGGGATTGGGAATACATGTAAATCCATGGCTGATTCATAGCAATGTATGACAAAACCCACTGGAAAAAAAAAAAATAATAAAAAATTAAAAAAAAAAAAAAAAAAAGAACTTGTGAGTAGAAAAAGTACTTAAATAAGCCTATAACAGATAGTATTCAGTAATAAAATATTTGGCCTGTCAGTTTAATTATTAAAAATTTATATTAAAAAGTACAGTAAATATAATGTGAAGTACCCTGAGTATTTGAGGATTAAGACTTCAGAGAAAATGAATTTGATTGTAGGCTGATGTGAATAATGGCAATTATTGAATGTTTAATTGTTTACATTATCAGTGGGACAGTAGGAAAAGTGCAGGAAAATTTCTGTTCTTTCCATTGCTCATGTCATCTCTTTTTTGACACCTTTTGAAGCTCTTCATATTTTTCACACTTTTTCAGGCTCTTCATCTGTTTCCACACCACTTCATGCTTCTCCTATTTTTCAGACCGTTTCATGCTCCTCATGTATTTCACAGCTTTTGAAGCTCTTTATATTTTTCACACTTTTTCAGGCTCTTCATGTTTTTGAACAAAGCTTCATGCTCCTCCTATTTTTCGCACCTTTGAAGCTCTTCATATATTTGACATCTTTTCAAGCTCTTCATGTTTTTGAACACCTTTTCATGCTCCTCCTATTTTTCAGGCCGTTTCATGCTCCTCATACTTTTGACACATTTTGAAGCTCTTCATATTTTTTACACCTTTTCAGGCTCTTCATGTTTTTGAACACCGCTTCATGCTCCTCCGATTTTTCAGACCATTTCATGCTCCTCATCTTTTTGACACCTTTTGAAGCTCTTCATATTTTTCAGACCTTTTCAGGCTCTTCATGTTTTTCAACACCGCTTCATGCTCCTCCTATTTTTCAGACCGTTCATTCTCCTCATATTTTTGACACATTTTGAAGCTCTTCATATATTTCACACCTTTTCAGGCTCTTCATGTTTTTCAACACCTCTTCATGCTCCTCCTATTTTTCAGACCGTTTCATGCTCCTCATATTTTCAAACCTTTTGAAGCTCTTCATATATTTCACACCTTTTCAGGCTCTTCATGTTTTTCAACATCACTTCATGCTCCTCCTATTTTTCAGACCATTTCATGCTCCTCATATTTTTGACACATTTTGAAGCTCCTCATATGTTTCACACGTTTTGAACCTCTTCATAAATTTCACACCATTTCAGGATCATCATGTTTTTCAACACCACTTCATGCTCCTCCTTTTTTTCAGACCATTTCATGCTCCTCATAATTTTGACACCTTTTGAAGCTCTTCATAATTTTCACACTTTTGAAGCTTTTCATATTTTTCACACCTTTTCAGGCTCTTCATGTTTTTGAACACCGCTTCATGGTCCTCCTATTTTTCAGACCGTTTCATGCTACTCATGTATTTCACACCTTTTGAAGCTCTTCATATTTTTCACACCTTTTCAGGCTCTTCATGTTTTTCAACACCACTTAATGCTCCTCCTATTTTTCACACCGTTTCAAGCTCATCTACTTTTTGACACCTTTTGAAGATCTTCATATTTTTCACATTTTTGAAGCTCTTCATATTTCTCACACCTTTTCAGGCTCTTCATGTTTTTCAACACTGATTCATGCTCCTGCTATTTTTCAGACTGTTTCATGCTCATCTCTTTTTTGACACCTTTTGAAGCTTTTCATAATTTTCACAACTTTTCAGGCCCTTGATGTTTCTGAACACCACTTCATACTCCTCCTATTGTTCAGACCGTTTCATGCTCCTCATATTTCTCACACCATTTGAATCTCTTCATATTTTTCACAAATTATAAGGCTCTTCATGTTTTTTAACACCACTTCATGCTCCCCCTATTTTTCAGAGATTTTCATGCTCCTCATGTATTTCACACCTTTTGAAGCTCTTCATATTTTTCACACTTTTTCAGGCTCTTCATTTTTTTCCACACCACTTCATGATGCTCCTATTTTTCAGACCATTTCAGGCTCCTCATATTTTTGACACCTTTAGAAGCTCTTCATATTTTTCACAGCTTTTCAGGCTCCTCAAATTTTTCACACCTTTTCAGGCTCTTCAAATTATTCACACCTTTTCAGGCTCTTCAAATTTTTCACACCTTTTCAGGCTCTTCATATTTTTCACACCTTTTCAGGCTCTTCAAATTTTTCACACCTTTTCAGGCTCTTCAAATTTTTCCACACCACTTCATGCTTCTCCTATTTTTCATCCCCGTTTCAAACTCCTCATGTATTTCACACCTTTTGAAGCTCTTCATATTTTTCACACCTTTTCAGGCTCTTCATGTTTTTGATCACCGTTTCATGCTCCTCCTATTTTTCAGACAGTTTCATGCTCATCTCATTTTTGACACCTTTTGAAGCTCTTCATATGTTTCACACCTTTTCAAGCTCTTCATATTTTTCACACCTTTTCAGGCTCTTCATGTTTTTCAACACCGCTTCATGCTTCTCCTATTTTTCAGACCGTTACCTGCTCCTGATATTTTTGACAACTTTAGAAGCTCTTCATATTTTTCACACCTTTTCAGGCTCTTCATATTTTTCAACACCGCTTCACGCTCCTCCTATTTTTCAGTCCGTTTCAAACTCCTCATGTATTTCACACCTTTTGAAGCTCTTCATATTTTTCACACCTTTTCAGGCTCTTCATGTTTTTGATCACCGTTTCATGCTCCTCCTATTTTTCAGACAGTTTCATGCTCCTCATATTTTTGACACCTTTAGAAGCTCTTCATATTTTTCACACCTTTTCAGGCTCTTCATATTTTTCAACACCGCTTCATGCTCCTCCTATTTTTCAGACCGTTTCAAGTTCCTCATATTTTTGACTCCTTTTGAAGCTTTTCATATTTTTCACACCTTTTCAGGCTCTTCATTTTTTTCAACAGTACTTCTTGCTCCTCCAATTTTTCAGACCGTTTCATGCTCATCTAATTTTTGACACCTTTTGAAGCTATGCATATCTTTCACAACTTTTCAGGCTCTTCATGTATTTCAACACCACTGCATGCTCCTCGTATTTTTCAGACCGTTTCATGCTCCTCTTATTTTTGACACCTTTAGAAGCTCGTCATATTTTTCACACCTTTTCAGGCTCTTCATGTTTTTCAACACCGCTTCATGCTCCTCTTCTTTTTCAGACCGTTTCATGCTCCTCATATTTTTGACACCTTTTTAAGCTCTTCATGTTTTTCACACCTTTTCATGCTCTTCATGTTTTTGAACACCAGTTCATGCTCCTCCTATTTTGCAGACCGTTTCATGCTCATCTCATTTTGACACCTTTTGAAGCTCTTCATATTTTTCACACCTTTTGAAGCTCTTCATATTTTTCATATTTTTGAAGCTCTTCATATTTTCACACGTTTTCAGACTCTTCATGTTTTCAACACGGCTTCATGCTCCTCCTATTTTTAAAACTGTATCATGCTCCTCATATTTTTCACACCTTTTGAAGCTCTTCATATTTTTCACACCTTTTCAGGCTCTTCATGTTTTTCAACATCGCTTCATGCTCCACCTATTTTTCAGACCGTTTCATCCTCCTCATATTTTTGACACCTTTTGAAGCTCTTCATATTTTTCTCACCCTTCGAAGCTCTTCATATTTTTCATATTTTTGAAGCTCATCATATTTTCACACCTTTTCAGGCTCTTCATGTTTTTGAACACCACTTCATGCTCCTTCTATTTTTCAGAGAGTTTCATGCTCCTCATGTATTTCACACCTTTTGAAGCTTTTCATATTTTTCACACTTTTTCAGGCTCTTCATGTTTCTCAACACCACTTCATTCTTATCCTATTTTTCAGCCAGTTTCATGCTCCTCATGTATTTCACACCTTTTGAAGCTCTTCATATTTTTCACACCTTTTCAGGCTCTTCATGTTTTTGATCAACATTTCATGCTTCTCCCATTTTTCAGACCGTTTCATGCTCCTCATATTTTTGACACCTTTTGAAGCTGTTCATATTTTTCACACCTTTTCTGACTCTTCATGTTTTTGAACACCACTTGATGCTCCTCCTATTATTCAGACCGTTTCATGCTTCTCATATTTTTGACACCTTTTGAAGCTCTTCATATTTTTCACACCCTTTCAGGCTCTTAATGTTTTTCAACACCACTTCATGCTCCTCCTATTTTTCATAAGTTTTCATGCTCCTCATATTTTTGACACCTTTTGAAGCTCTTCATACTGTTCACACTTTTTCAGGCTCTTCATGTTTTTGAACACCGTTTCATGTTCCTCGTATTTTTCAGGCCATTTCATGCTCGTCATGTATTTCACACTTTTGAAGCTCTTCATATTTTTCACACATTTTCAGGATCTTCATGTTTTTCAACACCACTTCATGCTTCTCCTATTTTTCAGCCCGTTTCAAGCTCCTTATATTTTTGACACCTTTTGAAGCTTTTCATATTTTTCACACCTTTTCAGGCTCTTCATGTTTTTGAACACCACTTCATGCTCCTTCTATTTTTCAGAGAGTTTCATGCTCCTCATGTATTTCACACGTTTTGAAGCTCTTCATATTTTTCACACCTTTTCAGGATCTTCATGTTTTTCAATTCCACTTCATGTTTCTCCTATTTTTCAGCCCGTTTCATGCTCCACACATTTTGAAACCTTTTGAAGCTCTTCATATTTTTCACACCTTTTCAGGCTCTTCATGTTTTTCACACCGCTTCATACTCCTCCTATTTTTCAGACCGTTTCATGCTCCACACATTTTGAAACCTTTTGAAGCTCTTCATATTTTTCACACCTTTTCAGGCTCTTCATGTTATTGATCACCGTTTCATGCTCCTCCTATTTTTCAGACCGTTTCATTCTCCTCATATTTTTGACACCTTTTGAAGCTCTTCATAATTTCACACGTTTTCAGGCTCTTCATGTTTTTCAACACCTTTTCATGCTCCTCCTATTTTTCAGACCATTTCATGCTCCTCATATTTTTGACACGTTTTGAGTCTCTTCATCTTTTTCACACCTTTTCAGGCTCTTCAAGATTTTGAACACCGCTTCTTGCTCCTCCTATTTTTCAGACCGTTTCATGCTCATCTCATGTTTGACAACTTTAGAAGCTCCTCATATTTTTCACACCTTTTGAAGCTCTTCATATTTTTCACACGTTTTCATGGTCTTCATGTTTTTCAACACCACATCATGCTCCTCCTATTTTTCGGACCGTTTCATGCTCCTCATATTTTTGACACCTTTTGAAGGTCTTCATATTTTTCACACCTTTTCAGGCTCTTCATGTTTTTGAACACCACATCATGCTCCTCCTATTTTTCGGACCGTTTCATGCTCCTCATATTTTTGACACCTTTTGAAGCTCTTCATATTTTTCACACCTTTTCAGGCTCTTCGAGTTTTTCAACACCGCTTAATGCTCCTCCTATTTTTCAGACCGTTTCATGCACCTCATATTTTTCACACCTTTTGAAGCTCTTCATATTTTTCACACCTTTTCAGGCTCTTCATGTTATTGATCACCGTTTCATGCTCCTCCTATTTTTCAGACCGTTTCATTCTCCTCATATTTTTGACACCTTTTGAAGCTCTTCATAATTTCACACGTTTTCAGGCTCTTCATGTTTTTCAACACCTTTTCATGCTCCTCCTATTTTTCAGACCATTTCATGCTCCTCATATTTTTGACACGTTTTGAGTCTCTTCATCTTTTTCACACCTTTTCAGGCTCTTCAAGATTTTGAACACCGCTTCTTGCTCCTCCTATTTTTCAGACCGTTTCATGCTCATCTCATGTTTGACAACTTTAGAAGCTCCTCATATTTTTCACACCTTTTGAAGCTCTTCATATTTTTCACACGTTTTCATGGTCTTCATGTTTTTCAACACCACATCATGCTCCTCCTATTTTTCGGACCGTTTCATGCTCCTCATATTTTTGACACCTTTTGAAGGTCTTCATATTTTTCACACCTTTTCAGGCTCTTCATGTTTTTGAACACCACATCATGCTCCTCCTATTTTTCGGACCGTTTCATGCTCCTCATATTTTTGACACCTTTTGAAGCTCTTCATATTTTTCACACCTTTTCAGGCTCTTCGAGTTTTTCAACACCGCTTAATGCTCCTCCTATTTTTCAGACCGTTTCATGCACCTCATATTTTTCACACCTTTTGAAGCTCTTCATATTTTTCACAACTTTTCAGGCTGTTCAATTTTTCAACACCGCTTCATGCCCCTCCTATTTTTCATTCCGTTTCATGCTCCTCATATTCTTGACACTTTTTGAAGCTCTTCATATTTTTCACACCTTTTCAGGTTCTTCATGTTTTTGAACACTGCTTCATGCTCCTCCTATTTTTCAGACCGTTTCATGCTCCTCATATTTTTCACACCTTTTGAAGCTCTTCATATTTTTTACACCTTTTCATGCTCTTCATGTAATTGAACACCGCTTCATTTTCCTCCTATTTTTCAGACCGTTTCATGCTCCTCATATTCTTGACACCTTTTGAAGCTCTTCATATTTTTCACACCTTTTCCGGCTCTTCATGTTTTTCAACAACGCTTCATGCTCCTCCTATTTTTCAGACCGTTTCATGCTCCTCATATTTTTGACACCTTTTAAAGCTTTCATATTTTTCACACCTTTTGAATCTCTTCTTATTTTTCACACCTTTTCAGGCTCTTCATGTTTTTCAACACCGCTTCATGCTCCTCTTCTTTTTCAGACCGTTTCATGCTCCTCATATTTTTGACACCTTTTGAAGCTCTTCATATTTTTCACAACTTTTCAGGCTCTTTATGTTTTTGAACACCACTTCATGCTCCTTCTGTTTTTCAGAGAGTTTCATGCTCCTCATGTATTTCACACCTTTTGAAGCTCTTCATATTTTTCACACCTTTTCAGGATCTTCATGTTTTTCAACACCACTTCATGCTTCTCCTATTTTTCAGCCCGTTTCATGCTCCCCATGTATTTCACACCTTTTGAAGCTCTTCATATTTTTCACACCTTTTCAGGCTCTTCATGTTTTTGATCACCGTTTCATGCTCCTCCTATTTTTCAGACCGTTTCACTCTCCTCATATTTTTGACACCTTTTGAAGGTCTTCATATATTCCACACCTTTTCAGGCTCTTCATGTTTTTGAACACCGCTTCATGCTCCTTTTATTTTTCTGACCGTTTCAGTCTCCTCATATTTTTGATACCTTTTGAAACTCTTCATATTTCTCACACCTTTTCAGGCTCTTCAGGTTTTTCAAAACCACTTCATGCTCCTCGTATTTTTCAGACCTTTTCATGCTCCTCATATTTTTCACACCTTTTGAAGTTCTTCGTAATTTTCACACCTTTTCAGGCTCTTCATGTATTTCAACACCGTTTCATGCTCCTCCTATTTTTCAGACCGTTTCATGCTCCTCATATTTTTCACACCTTTTGAAGCTCTTCATATTTTTCACACCTTTTCAGGCTCTTCATGTATTTCACCACCGTTTCATGCTCCTCCTATTTTTCAGACCGTTTCATGCTACTCATATTTTTCACACCTTTTGAAGCTCTTCATATTTTTCACACCTTTTCACGCTCTTCTTGTTCTTGAACACCGTTTCTTGCTCCTCCTATTTTTCAGACCGTTTCATGCTCCTCCTATTTTTCAGACCGTTTCATGCTCATCCTGTTTTTCAGACCGTATCATTCTCCTCATATTTTTGACAATATTGGTAGCTCTTCATATTTTTCACTCCTTTTCAGGCTCTTCTTGTTTTTCAACACCGCTTCATTCTCCTCCTATTTTTCAGACCATTTCATTCTCCTCATATTTTTGACAGCTTTTGAAGCTCTTCATCTTTTTCACACCTTTTCAGGCTCTTCAAGTTTTTGAACACCGCGTCTTGCTCCTCCTATTTTTCAGACCATTTCATGCTCATCATATTTTTCACACCTTTTGAAACTCTTCATATTTTTCACACCATTTCAGGCTTTTCATGTTTTTGAACATCGCTTCATGCTCCTCCTATTTTTCAGACGGTTTCATGCTCCTTATGTATTTCACAACTTTTGAAGCTCTTCGTATTTTTCACACCTTTTCAGGATCTTCATGTTTTTGAACACCGCTTCATGATCCTCCTATTTTTGAAACCGTTGCATGCTCCACATATTTTTGACACCTTTTGAACCTCTTAGTATTTTTCACACCTTTTCAGGCTCTTCAGGGTTTTCAACACCGCTTCATGCTCCTCCTATTTTTCAGACCGTTTCATGCTCCTCATATTTTTGACTCGTTTTGAAGCTCTTCATTTTTTCACAATTTTTTAAGCTCTTCATATTTTTCACACGTTTTCAGGTTCTTCATATTTTTCAACACCGCTTTTTGCTCCTCCTATTTTTCACACCGTATCATGCTCCTCATATTTTTGACACGTTTTGAAGCTCGTCATATTTTTCACACCTTTTCAGGCACTTCAGGTTTTTGAACACCGTTTCATGCTCCTCCTATTTTTCAGACCGTTTCATGCTCCTCATTTTTTTGACACCTTTTGAAGCTCTTCACTTTTTTCACAACTTTTCAGGCTCTTCATGTTTTTGAATACCGCTTCATGCTCCTCCTACTTTTCAGACCGTTTCATGCTCCTCATATTTTTGATACCTTTTGAAGGTCTGCATATTTTTCACACCTTTTTAGGCTCTTCATTTTTTTGAACACCACTTCATGCTCCTCCCATTTTTCAGACAGTTTCATGCTCATCTCATTTTTGACACCTTTTGAAGCTCTTCATATTTTTCACACCTTTTGAAGCTCTTCATAATTTCACACGTTTTCAGGCTCTTCATGTTTTTCAACACCTTTTCATGCTCCTCCTATTTTTCAGACCATTTCATGCTCCTCATATTTTTGACACGTTTTGAGTCTCTTCATCTTTTTCACACCTTTTCAGGCTCTTCAAGATTTTGAACACCGCTTCTTGCTCCTCCTATTTTTCAGACCGTTTCATGCTCATCTCATGTTTGACAACTTTAGAAGCTCCTCATATTTTTCACATCTTTTGAAGCTCTTCATATTTTTCTCACGTTTTCAGGCTCTTCATGTTTTTGAACACCGTTTCATGCTCCTCCTAATGTTCAGACCTTTTCATGCTCCTCATATTTTTGACACCTTTTGAAGCTCTTCATAATTTTCACACCTTTCCAGGACTTTATGTATTTCAACACCATTTCAAGCTCCTCCTATTTTTCAGACCGTTTCATGCACTTCATATTTTTGACACCTTTTGAAGCTTCATATATTTCACACCTTTTCTGGCTCTTCATGTTTTTCTACACCGCTTCATTCTCCTCCTAATTTTAAGACTGTTTCATGCTCTTCATAATTTTGGCACCTTTTGAAGCTCTTCATATTTTTCACACGTTTTCAGGCTCTTCATGTTTTTCAACACCGCTTCATGCTCCTTCTATTTTTCATACCGTTTCATGCATCTCATATTTTTGACTCCTTTTAAGTTCTTCATATATTTCACACCTTTTCAGGCTCTTTATGTTTTTCAACACCGCTTCATGCTCCTCCTATTTTTCAGACCGTTTCATGCTCCTCATATTTTTGACACCTTTTGAAGCTCTTAATTTATTTCACACCTTTTCATGCTCTTCATGTTTTTGAACACCATTTCATGCTCTTCCTATTTTGCAGACCGTTTCATTCTCCTCATATTTTTACACCTTTTGAAGCTCTTCATATATTTCACACCTTTTCAGGGTTTTCATTTTTTCAACACCGCTTAATGCTCCTCCTATTTTTCAGACCGTTTCATGCTCATTTCATTTTTGACACCTTTTGAAGCTCTTCATATTTTTCACACCTTTTGAAGCTCTTCATATTTTTCACACGTTTTCAGGCTCTTCATGTTTTTCAACACCGCTTCATACTCCTCGTATTTTCAGACCGTTTCTTGCACCTAATCTTTTTCACACCTTTTGAAGCTCTTCATATTTTTAACACCTTTCAGGCTCTTCATGTTTTTCAACACCGCTTCATGCTCCTCCTATATTTCAGACCGTTTCATGCTCCTCATATTTTTGACACCTTTGGAAGCTCTTCATATTTTTCACACCTTTTCAGGCTCTTCATGTTTTTCAACACCGTTTCATGATCCTCCTATTTTTCAGACGTTTTCATGCTCCTCCTATATTTGACATCTTTTGAAACTCTTCATATATTTCACACCTTTTCAGGCTCTTCATGTTTTTCATCACCCCTTCATGCTCCTCCTATTTTTCAGACCGTTTCATGCTCCTCATATATTTGACACCTTATGACGCTCTTCATATTTTTCACACCTTTTCAGGCTCTTCATGTTTTTAAACACCTCTTCATGCTCCTCCTCTTTTTCAGACCATTTCATGCTCCTCATATTTTTCACACCTTTTGAAGCTCTTCATATTTTGCACACCTTTTCAGGCTCTTAATGTGTTTGAACACCATTTCATGCTCCTCCTATTTTGCAGACCGTTTCATTCTCCTGATATTTTTGACACCTTTTGAAGCTCTTCATATTTTTCACACCTTTTAAAGCTCTTCATATTTTTCATATTTTTGAAGCTCTTCATATTTTCACACGTTTTCAGGCTCTTCATGTTTTTCAACACCGCTTCATGCTCCTCTTATTTTTCAAATTGTATCATGCTCCTCATATTTTTGAAACCTTTTGAACCTCTTCATATTTTTCACACCTTTCATGCTCGTCATGTTTTTGAACACCACTTCATGCTATTTCTATTTTTCAGAGAGTTTCATGCTCTTCATATATTTCACATCTTTTCAAACTTTTCATATTTTACACATTTTTTCAGGCTCTTCATATTTTTCAACACCGCTTCATGCTCATCCTATTTTTCAGACCGTTACATGCTCCTCATATTTTTGACACCTTTTGAAGCTCTTCATATTTTCACACCTTTTCAGGCTCTTCATGTTTTTCAACACCACTTCATGCTCCTCCTATTTCTCAGACCGTTTCATGCTCCTCATATTTTTGACACATTTAGAAACTGTTCATATTTTTCACACCTTTTCAGGCTCTTCATGTTTTTGAACACGGCTTCATGCTCCTCCTATTTTTCAGACTGTTTAATCCTCCTCATGTATTTCATACCTTTTGAAGCTCTTCATATTTTTCACACCTTTTGAAGGTCATCCTATTTCTCACAATTTCTCAGGCTCTTCATGTTTTTCAACACCGCTTGATGCTCCTCCTAATTTTCAGACCGTTTCATGCTCCTCATATTTCTGACACCTTTTGAAGCTCTTCATATTTTTCACACCATTTGAAGCTCTTCCTATTTCTCACACTTTCTCAGGCTCTTCATGTTTTTCAACACCGCTTGATGCTCCTCCTATTTTTCAGACCGTTTCATGCTTCTCATATTTCTGACACCTTTTGAAGCTCTTCATATTTTTCACACCTTTTCAGGCTCTTCATATTTTTCACACGTTTTCATGCCCTTCATGTTTTTCATCACCGCTTCATGCTCCTCCTATTTTTCAGACCGTTTCATGCTCCTCATATTTTTGACACCTTTTGAAGCTCTTCATATTTTTCACACCTTTTCAGGCTCTTCATTTTTTTCAACGCTACTTCTTGCTCCTCCAATTTTTCAGACCGTTTCATGCTCATCTAATTTTTGACACCTTTTGAAGTTTTGCATATTTTTCAAAACTTTTCAGGCTCTTCATGTTTTTGAACACCGCTTCATGCTCCTCGTATTTCTCAGACAATATCATGCTATTCATATTTTTCACACCTTTTGAAGCTCTTCATATTTTTCACATTTTTTCAGGCTCTTCATGTTTTTGAACACCACTTCATGCTCCTCCTATTTTTCAGAGAGTTTCATGCTCCTCATGTATTTCACACCTTTTGAAGCTCTTCATATTTTTCACACCTTATCAGGCTCTTCATGTTTTTGAACACCGTTTCATGCTGCTCCTAATTTTCAGACCTTTTCATGCTCCTCATATTATTGACACCTTTTAAAGCTCTTCATAATTTTCACACCTCTCCAGGACTTTATGTTTTTCAACACCATTTCAAACTCCTCCTATTCTTCAGACCGTTTCATGCACTTCATATTTTTGACACCTTTTGAAGCTTCATATATTTCACACCTTTTCAGGCTCTTCATGTTTTTCTACACCGCTTCATTCTCCTCCTAATTTTAAGACTGTTTCATGCTCTTCATAATTTTGGCACCTTTTGAAGCTCTTCATATTTTTCACACCTTTTCAGGCTCTTCATGTTTTTCAACACCGCTTCATGCTCCTCCTATTTTTCAGACCGTTTCATGCTCCTCATATTTTTGACACATTTTAAAGCTCTTCATATTTTTCACACCTTTTCAGGCTCTTCACGTTTTTCAACACCGCTTCATGCTCCTTCTATTTTTCAGACCGTTTCATGCATCTCATATTTTTGACTCCTTTTAAATTCTTCATATATTTCACACCTTTTCAGGCTCTTCATGTTTTTCAACACCGCTTCATGCTCCTCCTATTTATCAGACAATTTCATGCTCCTCCTATTTTTCAGACATTTTCATGCTCTTCATATTTTTGACACCTTTTGAAGCTCTTCATATATTTCACAACTTTTCAGGCTCTTCATGTTTTTGAACACTGTTTCATGCTCCTCATATTTTTCAGACCATATCATGCTCTTCATATTTTGACACCTTTTGAAGCTCTTCATATTTTTCACACATTTTCAGGCTCTTCATGTTTTTCAACGCCGCTTCATGCTCCTCCTATTTTTCAGACCGTTTCATGCTCCTCATATTTTTGACACCTTTTGAAACTCTTCATATATTTCACACCTTTTCAGGCTCTTCATGTTTTTCAACACTGCTTCATGCTCCTCCTATTTATCAGACCATTTCATGCTCCTCCTATTTTTCAGTTTCATGCTCTTCATAATTTTTACACCTTTTGAAGCTCTTCATATTTTTCACACCTTTTCAGGCTCTTCATGTTTTTCAACGCCACTTCATGCTCCTCCTATATTTCAGACCGTTTCATGCTCTTCATATTTTTGACACCTTTTGAAACTCTTTATATATTTCACACCTTTTCAGACACTTCATGTTTTTGAACACAGTTTCATGCTCCTCCTATTTTTCTGACCGTTTCATGCTCTTCATATTTTTGCCTACTTTTGAAGCTCTTCATATATTTCACACCTTTACAGGCTCTTCATGTTTTTGAACACCACTTCATGCTCCTCCTATTTTTCAGACCAATTCATGCTCCTCATATTTTTGACACCTTTTGAAGCTCTTCATATTTTTCACACCTTTTCATGCTCTTCATTTTTTGAACACCGTTTCATGCTCCTCCTATTTTTCAGACCGTTTCTTTCTCCTCATATTTTTGACACGTTTTGAAGCTCTTCGTATTTTTCACACCTTTTGAAGCTCTTCATTTTTTTCACACCTTTCAGGCTCTTCATGTTTTTCAACACCGTTTCATGGTCCTCCTATATTTCAGACTGTTTCATGCTCCTCGTATTTTTGACACCTTTGGAAGCTCTTCATATTTTTCACACCTTTTCAGGCTCTTCATGTTTTTCAACACCGTTTCATGATCCTCCTATTTTTCAGACCATTTCATGCTCCTCATATATTTGACACCTTTTGAAACTCTTCATATATTTCACACCTTTTCAGGCTCTTCATGTTATTCATCACCCCTTCATGCTCCTCCTATTTTTCAGACCGTTTCGTGCTCCTCATATATTTGACACCTTATTAAGCTCTTCATATTTTTCACACCTTTTCAGACTCTTCATGTTTTTAAACACCTCTTCATGCTCCTCCTCTTTTTCAGACCACTTCATGCTCCTCATATTTTTCACACCTTTTGAAGCTCTTCATATTTTTCGCACCTTTTCAGGCTCTTCATGTGTTTGAACACCATTTCATGCTCCTCCTATTTTGCAGACCGTTTCATTCTCCTGATATTTTTGACACCTTTTGAAGCTCTTCAGATTTTTCACACCTTTTCAGGCTCTTCATGTTTTTCCACACCACTTCATGCTTTTCCTATTTTTCAGACCGTTTCATGCTCCTCATGTATTTCACACCTTTTGAAGCTCTTCATATACTTCACACCTTTTCAGGCTCTTCATTTTTTTCAACACCACTTCATGCTCCTCCTATTTTTCAGACCGTTTCATGCTCATTTCATTTTTGACACCTTTTGAAGCTCTTCATATTTTTCACACCTTTTGAAGCTCTTCATATTTTTCACACGTTTTCAGGCTCTTCATGTTTTTCAACACCGCTTCATACTCCTCGTATTTTTCAGACCGTTTCATGCACCTAATCTTTTTCACACCTTTTGAAGCTCTTCATATTTTTCACACCTTTCAGGCTCTTCATGTTTTTCAACACCGCTTCATGCTCCTCCCATATTTCAGACCGTTTCATGCTCCTCATATTTTTGACACCTTTGGAAGCTCTTCATATTTTTCACACCTTTTCAGGCTCTTCATGTTTTTCAGCTTCACTTCATGCTCCTCCTATATTTCAGACCGTTTCATGCTCCTCATATTTTTGACACCTTTTGAAGCTCTTCATATTTTTCACACCTATCAGGCTCTTCATGTTTTTCAACACCGCTTCATGCTCCTCCCATATTTCAGACCGTTTCATGCTCCTCATATTTTTGACACCTTTGAAAGCTCTTCATATTTTTCACACCTTTTCATGCCCTTCATGATTTTCATCACCGCTTCATGCTCCTCCTATTTTTCAGACCGTTTCATGCTCCTCATATTTTTGACACCTTTTGAAGCTCTTCATATTTTTCACACCTTATCAGGCTCTTCATGTTTTTCCACACCACTTCATCCTTCTCCTATTTTTCAGAGAGTTTCATGCTCCTCATATATTTCACACCTTTTAAAGCTCTTCATATTTTTCACACCTTATCAGGCTCTTCATGTTTTTCCACACCACTTCATCCTTCTCCTATTTTTCAGCCCGTTTCATGCTCCTCATTTATTTCACATCTTTTGAAGCTCTTCATATATTTCACAACTTTTCAGGCTCTTCATGTTTTTGAACACCGCTTCATACTCCTACTATTTTTCAGACGGATTCATGCTTCTCATATTTTTGACACCTTTTGAAGCTCTTCATATTTTTCACACCTTTTCAGGCTCTTTATGTTTTTGAACACCGCTTCATGCTCCTCCTATTTTTCAGATCGTTTAATCCTTCCGATGTATTTAACACTTTTGAAGCTCTTAATATATTTCACACCTTTTCATGCTCTTCATGTTTTTGAACACCATTTCATGCTCTTCTTATTTTGCAGACCGTTTCATTCTCCTCATATTTTTACACCTTTTGAAGCTCTTCATATATTTCACACCTTTTCTGGCTTTTCATTTTTTCAACACAACTTCATGCTCCTCCTATTTTTCAGACCGTTTCATGCTCATCTCATTTTGACACCTTTTGAAGCTCTTCATATTTTTCACACCTTTTCAAGCTCTTCATATTTTTCATATTTTTGAAGTTCTTCATATTTTCACACGTTTTCAGACTCTTCATGTTTTTCAACACCACTTCATGCTCCTGCTATTTTTCAGACCGTTTCATGCTCTTCATAATTTTGACAGGTTTTTAGTCTTTTCATATTTTTCACACCTTTTCAGGCTCTTCATGTTTTTGAACACCGCTTCATGCTCCTCCTATTTTTCAAAAGTGTTCATTCTCCTCATATTTTGACACATTTTGAAGCTCTTCATATATTTCACACCTTTTCAGGCTCTTCCTGTTTTTCAACACCACTTCATGCTCCTCCTATTTTTCAGACCGTTTCCTGCTCCTCATAATATTGACACCTTTGAAGCTCTTCATATTTTTCACACCTTTTCAGGCTCTTCATGTGTTTGAGCCCAGCTTCATGCTCTTGCTATTTTTCAAGCCGTTTCATGCTCCTCATATATTTCACATGCTTTGCAGCTCTTCATATTTTTTACACCTTTTCAGGCTCTTCATCTTTTTGAACAAAGCTTCATTCTCCTCCTATTTTTCAGACCGTTTCATGCTCATCTCATTTTTGACACCTTTGAAGCTCTTCATATTTTTCACAGCTTTTGAAGCTCTTCATATTTCTCACACCTTTTCAGGCTCTTCATGATTTTGAACACCGCTTCATGCTCTTCCTATTTTTCAGACCGTTTCATGCTCATCTATTTTTTAACACCCTTTGAAATTCTTCATATTTTTCACACCTTTTCAGGCTCTTCATGTTTTTGAACACCGCTTCATGCTTCTCCTATTTTTCAGACCGTATCATGCTCCTCATATTTTTCACACCTTTTGAAGCTCTTCATATTTTTCAAAACTTTTCCGTCTTTCATGTTTTTCAGCACCAGTTCATGCTCCTCCTATTTTGCAGACCGTTTCATGCTCCTCATATTCTTGACACATTTTGAAGCTCTTCATATTTTGCACACCTTTTCAGGCTCTTCATGTTTTTCAGCTTCACTTCATGCTCCTCCTATTTTTCAGACCGTTTCATGCTCATCTCATTTCTTACACCTTTTGAAGCTCTTCATATTTTGTACACCATTTCAGGCTCTTCATGTTGTTCAGCTCCACTTCATGCTCCTCCTATTTTTCAGACCGTTTCTTGCTCCTCATATTTTTGACACTTTTTGAAGCTCTTCATATTTTTCACACCTTTTCTGGCTCTTCATGTTTTTGAACACAGCTTCATGCTCCACCTATTTTTCAGACCGTTTCATTCTCCTCATATTTTTGACACCTTTTGAAGCTCTTCATATTTTTCACACCTTTAGAAGCTCTTCATATTTTTCACACGTCCTCAGGCTCTTCATGTTTTTCAACACCGCTTCATGCAGCTCCTTTTTTTCAGACGTTTCATGCTCATCTCATTTTTGACACATTTTGAAGGTCTTCATATTTTTCACAAATTTTCATGCTCTTCATGTTTTCGAAAACCGTTTCATGCTCCTCCTATTTTTCACACCTTTTGAAGCTCGTCATATTTTTCAAACCTTTCTAGGCTCTTCACGTTTTTCAACACCACTTCATGCTCCTCCTATTTTCAGTTTCATGCTCCTAATATTTTTGACACCTTATGAAGCTCTTCATATTTTTCACACCTTTTCAGACTCTTCATGCTTTTCAAAACCGCTTCATGCTCCTCCTATTTTTCAGACCGGTTCATGCTTCTCATATTTTTCACAACTTTTCAGGCTCTTCATATTTTTCACACCTTTTCAGGCTCTTCATGTTTTTAAACATCACTTCTTGCTCCTCCTATTTTTCAGACCGTTTCATGCTCCCCATATTTTTGACACATTTTGAAGAACTTCATATTTCTCACACCTTTTCAGGCTCTTCATGTTTTTCAACACCGCTTCATGCCCCTCCTATCTTTCAGACCATTTCATGCTCATCTCATTTTTGACACCTTTTGAACCTCTTCATATATTTCACACCTTTTGAAGCTCTTCATAATTTTCACACATTTTCAGGCTCTTCATGTTTGTCAACACCGCTTCATGCTCCTCCTATTTTTCAGACCTTTTCCTGCTCCTCATATTTTTGACACCTTTTGAAACTCTTCATATTTTTCACACCTTTTTTGGCTCTTCATGTTATTCAACATCACTTCATGATCCTCCTATTTTTCAGACCGGTTCATGCTCCTCATATTTTTGACACCTTTTGAAGATCTTCATATATTTCACACCTTTTCAGGCTCTTCATGGTTTTGAACAAAACTTCATTCTTCTCCTATTTTTCAGAGCGTTTAATGCTCCTCATGTACTTCACACCTTTTGAAGGTCTTCATATATTTCACACCTTTTCAGGCTCTTCATGTTTTTCAACACCGTTTCATGCTCCTCCTATTTTTCAGACCGTTTCATGTTCCTCATATTTTTCACACCTTTTGAAGCTCGTCATATTTTTCACACTTTTTAGGCTCTTCTCGTTTTTCAACACCACTTCATGCTCCTTCTACTTTTCAGACCGTTTCATGCTCCTCATATTTTTAACACCTTTTGTATCTCTTCATATACTTCACACATTTTCAGGCTCTTCATGTTTTTCACCAACACTTCATGCACCTCTTTTTTTTCAGACCGTTTCATGCTCATCTCATTTTTGACACGTTTTGAAGGTCTTCATATTTTTCACAAATTTTCATGCTCTTCATGTTTTCGAACACCGTTTCATGCTCCTCCTATTTTTCAGACCGTTTCATGTTTCTCATATTTTTCACACCTTTTGAAGCTCGTCATATTTTTCACACCTTTTTAGGCTCTTCACGTTTTTCAACACCACTTCATGCTCCTCCTATTTTTCAGACAGTTTCATGCTCCTAATATTTTTGACACCTTATGAAGCTCTTCATATTTTTCACACCTTTTCAGGCTCTTCATGTTTTTCGACACTGCTTCATGCTCCTCCTATTTTTCAGCCTGTTTCATGCTCCTCATATTTTTCACACCTTTTGAAGTTCTTCACATTTTTCACAACTCTTAATGCTCTTCATGTTTTTCGACACTGCTTCATGCTCCTCCTATTTTTCAGCCTGTTTCATGCTCCTCATATTTTTCACACCTTTTGAAGCTCTTCACATTTTTCACACCTTTTTAAGCTGTTCATATTTTTCACACGTTTTCAGGCTCTTCATGTTTTCAACACCTCTTAATGCACCTCCTATTTTTCAGACCGTTTCATGCCCCTCATATTTTTCACACCTTTTGAAGATCTTCATATATTTCACACCTTTTCAGGCTCTTCATGTTTTTGAACAAAACTTCATGCTTCTCCTATTTTTCAGAGCGTTTAATGCTCCTCATGTACTTCACACCTTTTGAAGGTCTTCATATATTTCACACCTTTTCAGGCTCTTCATGTTTTTCAACACCGCTTCATGCTCCTCCTATTTTTCAGACCGTTCATTCTCCTCATAATTTTGAAACATTTTGAAGCTCTTCTTATTTTTCACACCTTTTCAGGCTCTTCATGGTTTTCAAGAACGCTTCATGCTCCTGCTATTTTCCAGACCGTTCATGCTCATCATATTTTTGACACCTTTTGAAGCTCTTCATATTTTTCACACCTTTTCAGGCTCTTCATGTTTTTCAACAAGATTTCATGCTCCTGCTGTTTTTCAGACCGTTTGAAGGTCCTCATGTATTTCACACCATGAGAAGCTCTTCATATTTTTCACACCTTTTCAGGCTCTTCATGTTTTTCAACACCGCTTCGTGCCCCTCCTATCTTTCAGACCATTTCATGCTCATCTCATTTTTGACACCTTTTGAAGCTCTTCATATATTTCACACGTTTTGAAGCTCTTCATAATTTTCCCACGTTTTCAGGCTCTTCATGTTTTTCAACACGGCTTCATGATCCTCCTATTTTTCATACCGTTCATGCTCCTCATATTTTTGACACCTTTTGAAGTTCTTCATATTTTTCACACCTTTTCCCGCTCTTCATGTTTGTTAAAACCGTTTCTTGCTCCTCCTATTTTTCAGACCGTTACATGCTCCTCATATTTTTGACACCTTATGAAGCTCTTCATATTTTTCACTCCTTTTCAGATCTTCATGTTTTTCAACACCACTTCATGCTCCTTCTATTTTTCAGACCGATTCATGCTCCTCATATTTTTGACACGTTTTGAAGCTCTTCATATTCTTCACAGCTTTTGATGCTCTTCATGTTTTTCAACACTGCTTCATGCTCCTATATTTCAGACCGTTTCATGCTCCTCATATTTTTGACGCCTTTTGCAGCTCTTCTTATTCTTCACACCTTTTCAGGATCTTCATGATTTTCAACACCTTTTCAGGCTCCTCCTATTTTTCAGACCGTTTCGTGCTCCTCATATTTTTTACACCTTTTGACGCTCTTTATATTATTCACACCTTTCCATGATCTTCATGTTTTTCAACACTGCTTCATGCTCCTCCTATTTTTCAAACCGTTTACTGCTCCTCATATTTTGACACCTTTTGAAGCTCTTCATATTTTTCTCACGTTTTCAGGCTCTTCATGTTTTTGAACACCGTTTCATGCTCCTCCTAATGTTCAGACCTTTTCATGCTCCTCATATTTTTGACACCTTTTGAAGCTCTTCATAATTTTCACACCTTTCCAGGACTTTATGTATTTCAACACCATTTCAAGCTCCTCCTATTTTTCAGACCGTTTCATGCACTTCATATTTTTGACACCTTTTGAAGCTTCATATATTTCACACCTTTTCTGGCTCTTCATGTTTTTCTACACCGCTTCATTCTCCTCCTAATTTTAAGACTGTTTCATGCTCTTCATAATTTTGGCACCTTTTGAAGCTCTTCATATTTTTCACACGTTTTCAGGCTCTTCATGTTTTTCAACACCGCTTCATGCTCCTTCTATTTTTCATACCGTTTCATGCATCTCATATTTTTGACTCCTTTTAAGTTCTTCATATATTTCACACCTTTTCAGGCTCTTTATGTTTTTCAACACCGCTTCATGCTCCTCCTATTTTTCAGACCGTTTCATGCTCCTCATATTTTTGACACCTTTTGAAGCTCTTAATTTATTTCACACCTTTTCATGCTCTTCATGTTTTTGAACACCATTTCATGCTCTTCCTATTTTGCAGACCGTTTCATTCTCCTCATATTTTTACACCTTTTGAAGCTCTTCATATATTTCACACCTTTTCAGGGTTTTCATTTTTTCAACACCGCTTAATGCTCCTCCTATTTTTCAGACCGTTTCATGCTCATTTCATTTTTGACACCTTTTGAAGCTCTTCATATTTTTCACACCTTTTGAAGCTCTTCATATTTTTCACACGTTTTCAGGCTCTTCATGTTTTTCAACACCGCTTCATACTCCTCGTATTTTTCAGACCGTTTCTTGCACCTAATCTTTTTCACACCTTTTGAAGCTCTTCATATTTTTAACACCTTTCAGGCTCTTCATGTTTTTCAACACCGCTTCATGCTCCTCCTATATTTCAGACCGTTTCATGCTCCTCATATTTTTGACACCTTTGGAAGCTCTTCATATTTTTCACACCTTTTCAGGCTCTTCATGTTTTTCAACACCGTTTCATGATCCTCCTATTTTTCAGACGTTTTCATGCTCCTCCTATATTTGACATCTTTTGAAACTCTTCATATATTTCACACCTTTTCAGGCTCTTCATGTTTTTCATCACCCCTTCATGCTCCTCCTATTTTTCAGACCGTTTCATGCTCCTCATATATTTGACACCTTATGACGCTCTTCATATTTTTCACACCTTTTCAGGCTCTTCATGTTTTTAAACACCTCTTCATGCTCCTCCTCTTTTTCAGACCATTTCATGCTCCTCATATTTTTCACACCTTTTGAAGCTCTTCATATTTTGCACACCTTTTCAGGCTCTTAATGTGTTTGAACACCATTTCATGCTCCTCCTATTTTGCAGACCGTTTCATTCTCCTGATATTTTTGACACCTTTTGAAGCTCTTCATATTTTTCACACCTTTTAAAGCTCTTCATATTTTTCATATTTTTGAAGCTCTTCATATTTTCACACGTTTTCAGGCTCTTCATGTTTTTCAACACCGCTTCATGCTCCTCTTATTTTTCAAATTGTATCATGCTCCTCATATTTTTGAAACCTTTTGAACCTCTTCATATTTTTCACACCTTTCATGCTCGTCATGTTTTTGAACACCACTTCATGCTATTTCTATTTTTCAGAGAGTTTCATGCTCTTCATATATTTCACATCTTTTCAAACTTTTCATATTTTACACATTTTTTCAGGCTCTTCATATTTTTCAACACCGCTTCATGCTCATCCTATTTTTCAGACCGTTACATGCTCCTCATATTTTTGACACCTTTTGAAGCTCTTCATATTTTCACACCTTTTCAGGCTCTTCATGTTTTTCAACACCACTTCATGCTCCTCCTATTTCTCAGACCGTTTCATGCTCCTCATATTTTTGACACATTTAGAAACTGTTCATATTTTTCACACCTTTTCAGGCTCTTCATGTTTTTGAACACGGCTTCATGCTCCTCCTATTTTTCAGACCGTTTAATCCTCCTCATGTATTTCATACCTTTTGAAGCTCTTCATATTTTTCACACCTTTTGAAGGTCATCCTATTTCTCACAATTTCTCAGGCTCTTCATGTTTTTCAACACCGCTTGATGCTCCTCCTAATTTTCAGACCGTTTCATGCTCCTCATATTTCTGACACCTTTTGAAGCTCTTCATATTTTTCACACCATTTGAAGCTCTTCCTATTTCTCACACTTTCTCAGGCTCTTCATGTTTTTCAACACCGCTTGATGCTCCTCCTATTTTTCAGACCGTTTCATGCTTCTCATATTTCTGACACCTTTTGAAGCTCTTCATATTTTTCACACCTTTTCAGGCTCTTCATATTTTTCACACGTTTTCATGCCCTTCATGTTTTTCATCACCGCTTCATGCTCCTCCTATTTTTCAGACCGTTTCATGCTCCTCATATTTTTGACACCTTTTGAAGCTCTTCATATTTTTCACACCTTTTCAGGCTCTTCATTTTTTTCAACGCTACTTCTTGCTCCTCCAATTTTTCAGACCGTTTCATGCTCATCTAATTTTTGACACCTTTTGAAGTTTTGCATATTTTTCAAAACTTTTCAGGCTCTTCATGTTTTTGAACACCGCTTCATGCTCCTCGTATTTCTCAGACAATATCATGCTATTCATATTTTTCACACCTTTTGAAGCTCTTCATATTTTTCACATTTTTTCAGGCTCTTCATGTTTTTGAACACCACTTCATGCTCCTCCTATTTTTCAGAGAGTTTCATGCTCCTCATGTATTTCACACCTTTTGAAGCTCTTCATATTTTTCACACCTTATCAGGCTCTTCATGTTTTTGAACACCGTTTCATGCTGCTCCTAATTTTCAGACCTTTTCATGCTCCTCATATTATTGACACCTTTTAAAGCTCTTCATAATTTTCACACCTCTCCAGGACTTTATGTTTTTCAACACCATTTCAAACTCCTCCTATTCTTCAGACCGTTTCATGCACTTCATATTTTTGACACCTTTTGAAGCTTCATATATTTCACACCTTTTCAGGCTCTTCATGTTTTTCTACACCGCTTCATTCTCCTCCTAATTTTAAGACTGTTTCATGCTCTTCATAATTTTGGCACCTTTTGAAGCTCTTCATATTTTTCACACCTTTTCAGGCTCTTCATGTTTTTCAACACCGCTTCATGCTCCTCCTATTTTTCAGACCGTTTCATGCTCCTCATATTTTTGACACATTTTAAAGCTCTTCATATTTTTCACACCTTTTCAGGCTCTTCACGTTTTTCAACACCGCTTCATGCTCCTTCTATTTTTCAGACCGTTTCATGCATCTCATATTTTTGACTCCTTTTAAATTCTTCATATATTTCACACCTTTTCAGGCTCTTCATGTTTTTCAACACCGCTTCATGCTCCTCCTATTTATCAGACAATTTCATGCTCCTCCTATTTTTCAGACATTTTCATGCTCTTCATATTTTTGACACCTTTTGAAGCTCTTCATATATTTCACAACTTTTCAGGCTCTTCATGTTTTTGAACACTGTTTCATGCTCCTCATATTTTTCAGACCATATCATGCTCTTCATATTTTGACACCTTTTGAAGCTCTTCATATTTTTCACACATTTTCAGGCTCTTCATGTTTTTCAACGCCGCTTCATGCTCCTCCTATTTTTCAGACCGTTTCATGCTCCTCATATTTTTGACACCTTTTGAAACTCTTCATATATTTCACACCTTTTCAGGCTCTTCATGTTTTTCAACACTGCTTCATGCTCCTCCTATTTATCAGACCATTTCATGCTCCTCCTATTTTTCAGTTTCATGCTCTTCATAATTTTTACACCTTTTGAAGCTCTTCATATTTTTCACACCTTTTCAGGCTCTTCATGTTTTTCAACGCCACTTCATGCTCCTCCTATATTTCAGACCGTTTCATGCTCTTCATATTTTTGACACCTTTTGAAACTCTTTATATATTTCACACCTTTTCAGACACTTCATGTTTTTGAACACAGTTTCATGCTCCTCCTATTTTTCTGACCGTTTCATGCTCTTCATATTTTTGCCTACTTTTGAAGCTCTTCATATATTTCACACCTTTACAGGCTCTTCATGTTTTTGAACACCACTTCATGCTCCTCCTATTTTTCAGACCAATTCATGCTCCTCATATTTTTGACACCTTTTGAAGCTCTTCATATTTTTCACACCTTTTCATGCTCTTCATTTTTTGAACACCGTTTCATGCTCCTCCTATTTTTCAGACCGTTTCTTTCTCCTCATATTTTTGACACGTTTTGAAGCTCTTCGTATTTTTCACACCTTTTGAAGCTCTTCATTTTTTTCACACCTTTCAGGCTCTTCATGTTTTTCAACACCGTTTCATGGTCCTCCTATATTTCAGACTGTTTCATGCTCCTCGTATTTTTGACACCTTTGGAAGCTCTTCATATTTTTCACACCTTTTCAGGCTCTTCATGTTTTTCAACACCGTTTCATGATCCTCCTATTTTTCAGACCATTTCATGCTCCTCATATATTTGACACCTTTTGAAACTCTTCATATATTTCACACCTTTTCAGGCTCTTCATGTTATTCATCACCCCTTCATGCTCCTCCTATTTTTCAGACCGTTTCGTGCTCCTCATATATTTGACACCTTATTAAGCTCTTCATATTTTTCACACCTTTTCAGACTCTTCATGTTTTTAAACACCTCTTCATGCTCCTCCTCTTTTTCAGACCACTTCATGCTCCTCATATTTTTCACACCTTTTGAAGCTCTTCATATTTTTCGCACCTTTTCAGGCTCTTCATGTGTTTGAACACCATTTCATGCTCCTCCTATTTTGCAGACCGTTTCATTCTCCTGATATTTTTGACACCTTTTGAAGCTCTTCAGATTTTTCACACCTTTTCAGGCTCTTCATGTTTTTCCACACCACTTCATGCTTTTCCTATTTTTCAGACCGTTTCATGCTCCTCATGTATTTCACACCTTTTGAAGCTCTTCATATACTTCACACCTTTTCAGGCTCTTCATTTTTTTCAACACCACTTCATGCTCCTCCTATTTTTCAGACCGTTTCATGCTCATTTCATTTTTGACACCTTTTGAAGCTCTTCATATTTTTCACACCTTTTGAAGCTCTTCATATTTTTCACACGTTTTCAGGCTCTTCATGTTTTTCAACACCGCTTCATACTCCTCGTATTTTTCAGACCGTTTCATGCACCTAATCTTTTTCACACCTTTTGAAGCTCTTCATATTTTTCACACCTTTCAGGCTCTTCATGTTTTTCAACACCGCTTCATGCTCCTCCCATATTTCAGACCGTTTCATGCTCCTCATATTTTTGACACCTTTGGAAGCTCTTCATATTTTTCACACCTTTTCAGGCTCTTCATGTTTTTCAGCTTCACTTCATGCTCCTCCTATATTTCAGACCGTTTCATGCTCCTCATATTTTTGACACCTTTTGAAGCTCTTCATATTTTTCACACCTATCAGGCTCTTCATGTTTTTCAACACCGCTTCATGCTCCTCCCATATTTCAGACCGTTTCATGCTCCTCATATTTTTGACACCTTTGAAAGCTCTTCATATTTTTCACACCTTTTCATGCCCTTCATGATTTTCATCACCGCTTCATGCTCCTCCTATTTTTCAGACCGTTTCATGCTCCTCATATTTTTGACACCTTTTGAAGCTCTTCATATTTTTCACACCTTATCAGGCTCTTCATGTTTTTCCACACCACTTCATCCTTCTCCTATTTTTCAGAGAGTTTCATGCTCCTCATATATTTCACACCTTTTAAAGCTCTTCATATTTTTCACACCTTATCAGGCTCTTCATGTTTTTCCACACCACTTCATCCTTCTCCTATTTTTCAGCCCGTTTCATGCTCCTCATTTATTTCACATCTTTTGAAGCTCTTCATATATTTCACAACTTTTCAGGCTCTTCATGTTTTTGAACACCGCTTCATACTCCTACTATTTTTCAGACGGATTCATGCTTCTCATATTTTTGACACCTTTTGAAGCTCTTCATATTTTTCACACCTTTTCAGGCTCTTTATGTTTTTGAACACCGCTTCATGCTCCTCCTATTTTTCAGATCGTTTAATCCTTCCGATGTATTTAACACTTTTGAAGCTCTTAATATATTTCACACCTTTTCATGCTCTTCATGTTTTTGAACACCATTTCATGCTCTTCTTATTGTGCAGACCGTTTCATTCTCCTCATATTTTTACACCTTTTGAAGCTCTTCATATATTTCACACCTTTTCTGGCTTTTCATTTTTTCAACACAACTTCATGCTCCTCCTATTTTTCAGACCGTTTCATGCTCATCTCATTTTGACACCTTTTGAAGCTCTTCATATTTTTCACACCTTTTCAAGCTCTTCATATTTTTCATATTTTTGAAGTTCTTCATATTTTCACACGTTTTCAGACTCTTCATGTTTTTCAACACCACTTCATGCTCCTGCTATTTTTCAGACCGTTTCATGCTCTTCATAATTTTGACAGGTTTTTAGTCTTTTCATATTTTTCACACCTTTTCAGGCTCTTCATGTTTTTGAACACCGCTTCATGCTCCTCCTATTTTTCAAAAGTGTTCATTCTCCTCATATTTTGACACATTTTGAAGCTCTTCATATATTTCACACCTTTTCAGGCTCTTCCTGTTTTTCAACACCACTTCATGCTCCTCCTATTTTTCAGACCGTTTCCTGCTCCTCATAATATTGACACCTTTGAAGCTCTTCATATTTTTCACACCTTTTCAGGCTCTTCATGTGTTTGAGCCCAGCTTCATGCTCTTGCTATTTTTCAAGCCGTTTCATGCTCCTCATATATTTCACATGCTTTGCAGCTCTTCATATTTTTTACACCTTTTCAGGCTCTTCATCTTTTTGAACAAAGCTTCATTCTCCTCCTATTTTTCAGACCGTTTCATGCTCATCTCATTTTTGACACCTTTGAAGCTCTTCATATTTTTCACAGCTTTTGAAGCTCTTCATATTTCTCACACCTTTTCAGGCTCTTCATGATTTTGAACACCGCTTCATGCTCTTCCTATTTTTCAGACCGTTTCATGCTCATCTATTTTTTAACACCCTTTGAAATTCTTCATATTTTTCACACCTTTTCAGGCTCTTCATGTTTTTGAACACCGCTTCATGCTTCTCCTATTTTTCAGACCGTATCATGCTCCTCATATTTTTCACACCTTTTGAAGCTCTTCATATTTTTCAAAACTTTTCCGTCTTTCATGTTTTTCAGCACCAGTTCATGCTCCTCCTATTTTGCAGACCGTTTCATGCTCCTCATATTCTTGACACATTTTGAAGCTCTTCATATTTTGCACACCTTTTCAGGCTCTTCATGTTTTTCAGCTTCACTTCATGCTCCTCCTATTTTTCAGACCGTTTCATGCTCATCTCATTTCTTACACCTTTTGAAGCTCTTCATATTTTGTACACCATTTCAGGCTCTTCATGTTGTTCAGCTCCACTTCATGCTCCTCCTATTTTTCAGACCGTTTCTTGCTCCTCATATTTTTGACACTTTTTGAAGCTCTTCATATTTTTCACACCTTTTCTGGCTCTTCATGTTTTTGAACACAGCTTCATGCTCCACCTATTTTTCAGACCGTTTCATTCTCCTCATATTTTTGACACCTTTTGAAGCTCTTCATATTTTTCACACCTTTAGAAGCTCTTCATATTTTTCACACGTCCTCAGGCTCTTCATGTTTTTCAACACCGCTTCATGCAGCTCCTTTTTTTCAGACGTTTCATGCTCATCTCATTTTTGACACATTTTGAAGGTCTTCATATTTTTCACAAATTTTCATGCTCTTCATGTTTTCGAAAACCGTTTCATGCTCCTCCTATTTTTCACACCTTTTGAAGCTCGTCATATTTTTCAAACCTTTCTAGGCTCTTCACGTTTTTCAACACCACTTCATGCTCCTCCTATTTTCAGTTTCATGCTCCTAATATTTTTGACACCTTATGAAGCTCTTCATATTTTTCACACCTTTTCAGACTCTTCATGCTTTTCAAAACCGCTTCATGCTCCTCCTATTTTTCAGACCGGTTCATGCTTCTCATATTTTTCACAACTTTTCAGGCTCTTCATATTTTTCACACCTTTTCAGGCTCTTCATGTTTTTAAACATCACTTCTTGCTCCTCCTATTTTTCAGACCGTTTCATGCTCCCCATATTTTTGACACATTTTGAAGAACTTCATATTTCTCACACCTTTTCAGGCTCTTCATGTTTTTCAACACCGCTTCATGCCCCTCCTATCTTTCAGACCATTTCATGCTCATCTCATTTTTGACACCTTTTGAACCTCTTCATATATTTCACACCTTTTGAAGCTCTTCATAATTTTCACACATTTTCAGGCTCTTCATGTTTGTCAACACCGCTTCATGCTCCTCCTATTTTTCAGACCTTTTCCTGCTCCTCATATTTTTGACACCTTTTGAAACTCTTCATATTTTTCACACCTTTTTTGGCTCTTCATGTTATTCAACATCACTTCATGATCCTCCTATTTTTCAGACCGGTTCATGCTCCTCATATTTTTGACACCTTTTGAAGATCTTCATATATTTCACACCTTTTCAGGCTCTTCATGGTTTTGAACAAAACTTCATTCTTCTCCTATTTTTCAGAGCGTTTAATGCTCCTCATGTACTTCACACCTTTTGAAGGTCTTCATATATTTCACACCTTTTCAGGCTCTTCATGTTTTTCAACACCGTTTCATGCTCCTCCTATTTTTCAGACCGTTTCATGTTCCTCATATTTTTCACACCTTTTGAAGCTCGTCATATTTTTCACACTTTTTAGGCTCTTCTCGTTTTTCAACACCACTTCATGCTCCTTCTACTTTTCAGACCGTTTCATGCTCCTCATATTTTTAACACCTTTTGTATCTCTTCATATACTTCACACATTTTCAGGCTCTTCATGTTTTTCACCAACACTTCATGCACCTCTTTTTTTTCAGACCGTTTCATGCTCATCTCATTTTTGACACGTTTTGAAGGTCTTCATATTTTTCACAAATTTTCATGCTCTTCATGTTTTCGAACACCGTTTCATGCTCCTCCTATTTTTCAGACCGTTTCATGTTTCTCATATTTTTCACACCTTTTGAAGCTCGTCATATTTTTCACACCTTTTTAGGCTCTTCACGTTTTTCAACACCACTTCATGCTCCTCCTATTTTTCAGACAGTTTCATGCTCCTAATAATTTTGACACCTTATGAAGCTCTTCATATTTTTCACACCTTTTCAGGCTCTTCATGTTTTTCGACACTGCTTCATGCTCCTCCTATTTTTCAGCCTGTTTCATGCTCCTCATATTTTTCACACCTTTTGAAGTTCTTCACATTTTTCACAACTCTTAATGCTCTTCATGTTTTTCGACACTGCTTCATGCTCCTCCTATTTTTCAGCCTGTTTCATGCTCCTCATATTTTTCACACCTTTTGAAGCTCTTCACATTTTTCACACCTTTTTAAGCTGTTCATATTTTTCACACGTTTTCAGGCTCTTCATGTTTTCAACACCTCTTAATGCACCTCCTATTTTTCAGACCGTTTCATGCCCCTCATATTTTTCACACCTTTTGAAGATCTTCATATATTTCACACCTTTTCAGGCTCTTCATGTTTTTGAACAAAACTTCATGCTTCTCCTATTTTTCAGAGCGTTTAATGCTCCTCATGTACTTCACACCTTTTGAAGGTCTTCATATATTTCACACCTTTTCAGGCTCTTCATGTTTTTCAACACCGCTTCATGCTCCTCCTATTTTTCAGACCGTTCATTCTCCTCATAATTTTGAAACATTTTGAAGCTCTTCTTATTTTTCACACCTTTTCAGGCTCTTCATGGTTTTCAAGAACGCTTCATGCTCCTGCTATTTTCCAGACCGTTCATGCTCATCATATTTTTGACACCTTTTGAAGCTCTTCATATTTTTCACACCTTTTCAGGCTCTTCATGTTTTTCAACAAGATTTCATGCTCCTGCTGTTTTTCAGACCGTTTGAAGGTCCTCATGTATTTCACACCATGAGAAGCTCTTCATATTTTTCACACCTTTTCAGGCTCTTCATGTTTTTCAACACCGCTTCGTGCCCCTCCTATCTTTCAGACCATTTCATGCTCATCTCATTTTTGACACCTTTTGAAGCTCTTCATATATTTCACACGTTTTGAAGCTCTTCATAATTTTCCCACGTTTTCAGGCTCTTCATGTTTTTCAACACGGCTTCATGATCCTCCTATTTTTCATACCGTTCATGCTCCTCATATTTTTGACACCTTTTGAAGTTCTTCATATTTTTCACACCTTTTCCCGCTCTTCATGTTTGTTAAAACCGTTTCTTGCTCCTCCTATTTTTCAGACCGTTACATGCTCCTCATATTTTTGACACCTTATGAAGCTCTTCATATTTTTCACTCCTTTTCAGATCTTCATGTTTTTCAACACCACTTCATGCTCCTTCTATTTTTCAGACCGATTCATGCTCCTCATATTTTTGACACGTTTTGAAGCTCTTCATATTCTTCACAGCTTTTGATGCTCTTCATGTTTTTCAACACTGCTTCATGCTCCTATATTTCAGACCGTTTCATGCTCCTCATATTTTTGACACCTTTTGAAGCTCTTCATATATTTCACACCTTTTCAGACTCTTCATGTTTTTCAACACCACTTCATCCTCATCCTATTTTTCAGACCGATTCAACCTCCTCATATTTTTGACACCTTTTGAAGCTCTTCAAATTTTTCACACATTTTCAGGCTCTTCATGTTTTTCAACACCGCTTCATGCTCCTCCTATTTTTCAGACCTTTTCATGCTCCTCATATTTTTGACACATTTTGAAGCTCTTCATATTTTTCACACCTTTTTTGGCTCTTCATGTTTTTCAACATCACTTCATGATCCTCCTATTTTTCAGACCGGTTCATCCTCCTCATATTTTTGACACCTTTTGAAGATCTCCATATTTCTCACACCTTTTCAGGCTCTTCATGTTTTTCAACACCGCTTCATGCTCCTCCTATCTTTCAGACAATATCATGCTCACCTCATTTTTGACTTCTTTTGAAGCTCTTCATATATTTCACACCTTTTGAAGCTCTTCACATTTTTCACACCTTTTCAGTCTCTTCATGTTTTTCAACACCAATTCATGTTCCTCCTAATATTCAGACCGTTTCATGCTCATCTCATTTTTGACACATTTTGAAGCTCTTCATATTTTTCACACCTTTTGAAGCTCTTCACATTTTTCACACCTTTTCAGACTCTTCTTGTTTTTTAACACTGCTTCATGCTCCTCCTATTTTTCAGACCGTTTCATGCTCCTCATATTTTTGACACCTTTTGAATCTCTTCATATACTTCACACTTCTTCAGGCTCTTCATGTTTTTCACCAACACTTCATGCTCCTCCTATTTTTTAGGCCTTTTCATGCTCATCTCATTTTTGACACCGTTTGAAGCTCTTCATATTTTTCACACCATTTCAAGCTCTTCATATTTTTCACACCTTTTGAAGCTGTTCATATTTTTCACACGTTTTCAGGCTCTTCATGTTTTCAACACCGCTTCATGCACCTCCTATTTTTCAGACCGTTTCATGCCCCTCATATTTTTCACACCTTTTGAAGATCTTCATATATTTCACACCTTTTCAGGCTCTTCATGTTTTTGAACAAAACTTCATGCTTCTCCTATTTTTCAGAGCGTTTAATGCTCCTCATGTACTTCACACCTTTTGAAGGTCTTCATATATTTCACACCTTTTCAGGCTCTTCATGTTTTTCAACACCGCTTCATGCTCCTCCTATTTTTCAGACCGTTCATTCTCCTCATAATTTTGAAACATTTTGAAGCTCTTCTTATTTTTCACACCTTTTCAGGCTCTTCATGGTTTTCAAGAACGCTTCATGCTCCTGCTATTTTCCAGACCGTTCATGCTCATCATATTTTTGACACCTTTTGAAGCTCTTCATATTTTTCACACCTTTTCAGGCTCTTCATGTTTTTCAACAAGATTTCATGCTCCTGCTGTTTTTCAGACCGTTTCAAGGTCCTCATGTATTTCACACCATGAGAAGCTCTTCATATTTTTCACACTTTTTCAGGCTCATCATGTTTTTCAACACCACTTCATGCTCCTCCTATTTTTCAGGCCGTTTCATGCTCATCTCATTTTTGACCCCTTTTGAAGCTCTTCATATTTTTCACACCTTTTGAAGCTCTTCATATTTTTCGCACGTTTTCAGGCTCTTCATGTTTTTCAACACCGCTTCATGCACCTCCTTTTTTTCAGACCGTTTCATGCTCATCTCATTTTTGACACGTTTTGAAGGTCTTCATATTTTTCACAATTTTTCATGCTCTTCATGTTTTCGAACACCGTTTCATGCTCCTCCTATTTTTCAGACCGTTTCATGCTCCTCATATTTTTCACACCTTTTGAAGCTCTTCATATTTTTCACACCTTTTTAGGCTCTTCACGTTTTTCAACATCACTTCATTCTCCTCCTATTTTTCAGAGAGTTTCTTGCTCCTAATATATTTGACACCTTATGAAGCTCTTCATATTTTTCACACCTTTTCAGACTCTTCATGCTTTTCAAAACCACTTCATGCTCCTCCTATTTTTAAGACCGGTTCATGCTCCTCATATTTTTCACATCTTTTGGTGCTCTTCATATTTTTCACACCTTTTCAGGCTCTTCAAGTTTTTAAACATCACTTCTGCCTCCTCCTATTTTTCAGACCGTTTCATGCTCCTCATATTTTTGACACATTTTGAAGATCTTCATATTTCTCACACCTTTTCAGGCTCTTCATGTTTTTCAACACCGCTTCATGCCCCTCCTATCTTTCAGACCATTTCATGCTCATCTCATTTTTGACACCTTTTGAAGCTCTTCATATATTTCACACGTTTTGAAGCTCTTCATAATTTTCCCACGTTTTCAGGCTCTTCATGTTTTTCAACACGGCTTCATGATCCTCCTTTTTTTCATACCATTCATGCTCCTCATATTTTTGACACCTTTTGAAGTTCTTCCTATTTTTCACAACTCTTCATGCTCTTCATGTTTTTCGACACCGCTTCATGCTCCTCCTATTTTGCAGCCTGTTTCATGCTCCTCATATTTTTGACACCTTTTGAAGCTCTTCATATTTTTCACACCTTTTCCCGCTCTTCATGTTTGTTAAAACCGTTTCTTGCTCCTCCTATTTTTCAGACCGTTACATGCTCCTCATATTTTTTACACCTTATGAAGCTCTTCATATTTTTCACTCCTTTTCAGATCTTCATGTTTTTCAACACCACTTCATGCTCCTTCTATTTTTCAGACCGATTCATGCTCCTCATATTTTTGACACGTTTTGAAGCTCTTCATATTCTTCACAGCTTTTGATGCTCTTCATGTTTTTCAACACCGCTTCATGCTCCTCCTATTTTTCAGACCGTTTCATGCTCCTCATATTTTTGACACCTTTTGAAGCTCTTCATATATTTCACACCTTTTCAGGCTCTTCATGTTTTTCAACACCACTTCATGCTCCTCCTATTTTTCAGAGCGTTTCATGCTCCTCATATTTTTGACACCTTTTGAAGTTCCTCATATTTTTCACACCATTTCAGGCTCTTCATGTTTTTCAACACCGTTTCATGCTCCTCCTATTTTTCAGACGGTTTCATGCTCCTCATATTTTTGACACCTTTTGAAGCTCTTCATATATTTCACACCTTTTCACGCACTTCATGTTTGTTAAAACCGTTTCTTGCTTCTCCTATTTTTCAGACCGTTTCTTGCTCCTCATATTTTTGACACATTATGAAGCTCTTCATATTTTTCACAACTTTTCAGACTCTTCATGTTTTTCAACACCACTTCATGCTCATCCTATTTCTCAGACCGATTCAACCTCCTCATATTTTTGACACCTTTTGAAGCTCTTCAAATTTTTCACACATTTTCAGGCTCTTCATGTTTTTCAACACCGCTTCAAGCTCCCCCTATTTTTCAGACCTTTTCATGCTCCTCATATTTTTGACACCTTTTGAAGCTCTTCATATTTTTCACACCTTTTTTGGCTCTTCATGTTTTTCAACATCACTTCATGATCCTCCTATTTTTCAGACCGTTTCATGCTCCTCATATTTTTGACACCTTTTGAAGATCTCCATATTTCTCACAAATTTTCAGGCTCTTCATGTTTTTCATCACCGCTTCATGCTCCTCCTATCTTTCAGACAATATCATGCTCATCTCATTTTGACTTCTTTTGAAGCTCTTCATATATTTCACATCTTTTGAAGCTCTTCATATATTTCACACCTTTTGAAGTTCTTCCTATTTTTCACAACTCTTCATGCTCTTCATGTTTTTTGACACCGCTTCATGCTCCTCCTATTTTACAGCCTGTTTCATGCTCCTCATATTTTTGACACGTTTTGAAGCTCTTTATATATTTCACACTTTTTCAGGCTCATCATGTTTTTCAACACCACTTCATGCTCCTCCTATTTTTCAGGCCGTTTCATGCTCATCTCATTTTTGACACCTTTTGAAGCTCTTCATATTTTTCACACCTTTAGAAGCTGTTCATATTTTTCACACCTTTAGAAGCTCTTCATATTTTTCGCACGTTTTCAGGCTCTTCATGTTTTTCAACACCGCTTATTCTCCTTCTATTTTTCAGACCGTTTCAAGCTCCTCATATTTTTGACACCTTTTGAATCTCTTCATATACTTCACACGTTTTCAGGCTCTTCATGTTTTTCACCAACACTTCATGCTCCTCCTATTTTTTAGGCCATTTCATGCTCATCTCATTTTTCACACCTTTTGAAGCTCTTCATATTTTTCACACCTTTTGAACCTGTTCATACTTTTCACACTTTTTCAGGCTCTTCATGTTTTCAACACCGCTTCATGCACCTCCTATTTTTCAGAGCGTTTCATGCCCCTCATATTTTTCACACCTTTTGAAGATCTTCATATATTTCACACCTTTTCAGGCTCTTCATGTTGTTGAACAAAACTTCATGCTTCTCCTATTTTTCAGAGCGATTTATGCTCCTCATGTACTTCACACCTTTTGAAGGTCTTCATATTTTTCACACCTTTTCAGGCTCTTCATGTTTTTCAACACCGCTTCACGCTCCTCCTATTTTTCAGACCGTTCATTCTCCTCATAATTTTGAAACATTTTGAAGCTCTTCTTATTTTTCACACCTTTTCAGGCTCTTCATGGTTTTCAAGACCGCTTCATGCTCCTCCTATTTTCCAGACCGTTCGTGCTCCTCATATTTTTGACACCTTTTGCAGCTCTTCATATTTTTCACACCTTTTCAGGCTCTTCATGTTTTTCAACACCGCTTCATGCTCCTCCTATTTTTCAGACCGTTTCATGCTCCTCATATTTTTGACACCTTTTGAAGCTCTTCATATATTTCACACTTTTTCAGGCTCATCATGTTTTTCAACACCACTTCATGCTCCTCCTATTTTTCAGGCCGTTTCATGCTCATCTCATTTTTGACACCTTTTGAAGCTCTTCATATTTTTCACACCTTTAGAAGCTCTTCATATTTTTCGCACGTTTTCAGGCTCTTCATGTTTTTCAACACCGCTTCATGCACCTCCTTTTTTTCAGACCGTTTCATGCTCATCTCATTTTTGACACGTTTTGAAGGTCTTCATATTTTTCACACATTTTCATGCTCTTCATGTTTTCAAACACCGTTTCATGCTCCTCCTATTTTTCAGACCGTTTCATGCTCCTCATATTTTTCACACCTTTTGAAGCTCGTCATATTTTTCACACCTTTTTAGGCTCTTCACGTTTTTCAACACCACTTCATGCTCCTCCTATTTTTCAGACAGTTTCATGCTCCTAATATTTTTGACACCTTATGAAGCTCTTCATATTTTCCACACCTTTTCAGACTCTTCATGCTTTTCAAAACCGCTTCTTGCTCCTCCTATTTTTCAGACCGTTTCATGCTCCTCATATTTTTGACACATTTTGAAGATCTTCATATTTCTCACAGCTTTTCAGGCTCTTCATGTTTTTCAACACCGCTTCATGCCCCTCCTATCTTTCAGACCATTTCATGCTCATCTCATTTTTGACACCTTTTGGAGCTCTTCATATATTTCACACCTTTTGAAGCTCTTCATAATTTTCACACGTTTTCAGGCTCTTCATGTTTTTCAACACGGCTTCATGATCCTCCTATTTTTCATACCGTTCATGCTCCTCATATTTTTGACACCTTTTGAAGTTCTTCATATTTTTCACACCTTTTCCCGCTCTTCATGGTTGTTAAAACCGTTTCTTGCTCCTCCTATTTTTCAGACCGTTACATGCTCCTCATATTTTTGACACCTTATGAAGCTCTTCATATTTTTCACTCCTTTTCAGATCTTCATGTTTTTCAACACCACTTCATGCTCCTTCTATTTTTCAGACCGATTCATGCTCCTCATATTTTTGACACGTTTTGAAGCTCTTCATATTCTTCACAGCTTTTGATGCTCTTCATGTTTTTCAACACTGCTTCATGCTCCTCCTATATTTCAGACCGTTTCATGCTCCTCATATTTTTGACACCTTTTGAAGCTCTTCATATATTTCACACCTTTTCAGACTCTTCATGTTTTTCAACACCACTTCATCCTCATCCTATTTTTCAGACCGATTCAACCTCCTCATATTTTTGACACCTTTTGAAGCTCTTCAAATTTTTCACACATTTTCAGGCTCTTCATGTTTTTCAACACCGCTTCATGCTCCTCCTATTTTTCAGACCTTTTCATGCTCCTCATATTTTTGACACCTTTTGAAGCTCTTCATATTTTTCACACCTTTTTTGGCTCTTCATGTTTTTCAACATCACCTCATGATCCTCCTATTTTTCAGACCGGTTCATCCTCCTCATATTTTTGACACCTTTTGAAGATCTCCATATTTCTCACACCTTTTCAGGCTCTTCATGTTTTTCAACACCGCTTTATGCTCCTCCTATCTTTCAGACAATATCATGCTCACCTCATTTTTGACTTCTTTTGAAGCTCTTCATATATTTCACACCTTTTGAAGCTCTTCACCTTTTTCACACCTTTTCAGTCTCTTCATGTTTTTCAACACCAATTCATGTTCCTCCTAATATTCAGACCGTTTCATGCTCATCTCATTTTTGACACATTTTGAAGCTCTTCATATTTTTCACACCTTTTGAAGCTCTTCACATTGTTCACACCTTTTCAGACTCTTCTTGTTTTTTAACACCGCTTCATGCTCCTCCTATTTTTCAGACCGTTTCATGCTCCTCATATTTTTGACACCTTTTGAATCTCTTCATATACTTCACACTTCTTCAGGCTCTTCATGTTTTTCACCAACACTTCATGCTCCTCCTATTTTTTAGGCCATTTCATGCTCATCTCATTTTTGACACCGTTTGAAGCTCTTCATATTTTTCACACCATTTGAAGCTCTTCATATTTTTCACACCTTTTGAAGCTGTTCATATTTTTCACACGTTTTCAGGCTCTTCATGTTTTCAACACCGCTTCATGCACCTCCTATTTTTCAGACCGTTTCATGCCCCTCATATTTTTCACACCTTTTGAAGATCTTCATATATTTCACACCTTTTCAGGCTCTTCATGTTTTTGAACAAAACTTCATGCTTCTCCTATTTTTCAGAGCGTTTAATGCTCCTCATGTACTTCACACCTTTTGAAGGTCTTCATATATTTCACACCTTTTCAGGCTCTTCATGTTTTTCAACACCGCTTCATGCTCCTCCTATTTTTCAGACCGTTCATTCTCCTCATAATTTTGAAACATTTTGAAGCTCTTCTTATTTTTCACACCTTTTCAGGCTCTTCATGGTTTTCAAGAACGCTTCATGCTCCTGCTATTTTCCAGACCGTTCATGCTCATCATATTTTTGACACCTTTTGAAGCTCTTCATATTTTTCACACCTTTTCAGGCTCTTCATGTTTTTCAACAAGATTTCATGCTCCTGCTGTTTTTCAGACCATTTCAAGGTCCTCATGTATTTCACACCATGAGAAGCTCTTCATATTTTTCACACTTTTTCAGGCTCATCATGTTTTTCAACACCACTTCATGCTCCTCCTATTTTTCAGGCCGTTTCATGCTCATCTCATTTTTGACCCCTTTTGAAGCTCTTCATATTTTTCACACCTTTAGAAGCTCTTCATATTTTTCACACGTTCTCAGGCTCTTCATGTTTTTCAACACCGCTTCATGCACCTCCTTTTTTTCAGACCGTTTCATGCTCATCTCATTTTTGACACGTTTTGAAGGTCTTCATATTTTTCACAATTTTTCATGCTCTTCATGTTTTCGAACACCGTTTCATGCTCCTCCTATTTTTCAGACCGTTTCATGCTCCTCATATTTTTCACACCTTTTGAAGCTCTTCATATTTTTCACACCTTTTTAGGCTCTTCACGTTTTTCAACATCACTTCATTCTCCTCCTGTTTTTCAGACAGTTTCTTGCTCCTAATATATTTGACACCTTATGAAGCTCTTCATATTTTTCACACCTTTTCAGACTCTTCATGCTTTTCAAAACCACTTCATGCTCCTCCTATTTTTAAGACCGGTTCATGCTCCTCATATTTTTCACATCTTTTGGTGCTCTTCATATTTTTCACACCTTTTCAGGCTCTTCAAGTTTTTAAACATCACTTCTTGCTCCTCCTATTTTTCAGACCGTTTCATGCTCCTCATATTTTTGACATATTTTGAAGATCTTCATATTTCTCACACCTTTTCAGGCTCTTCATGTTTTTCAACACCGCTTCATGCCCCTCCTATCTTTCAGACCATTTCATGCTCATCTCACTTTTGACACCTTTTGAAGCTCTTCATATATTTCACACCTTTTGAAGCTCTTCATAATTTTCACACGTTTTCAGGCTCTTCATGTTTTTCAACACGGCTTCATGATCCTCCTTTTTTTCATACCATTCATGCTCCTCATATTTTTGACACCTTTTGAAGTTCTTCCTATTTTTCACAACTCTTCATGCTCTTCATGTTTTTCGACACCGCTTCATGCTCCTCCTATTTTACAGCCTGTTTCATGCTCCTCATATTTTTGACACCTTTTGAAGCTCTTCATATTTTTCACACCTTTTCCCGCTCTTCATGTTTGTTAAAACCGTTTCTTGCTCCTCCTATTTTTCAGACCGTTACATGCTCCTCATATTTTTGACACCTTATGAAGCTCTTCATATTTTTCACTCCTTTTCAGATCTTCATGTTTTTCAACACCACTTCATGCTCCTTCTATTTTTCAGACCGATTCATGCTCCTCATATTTTTGACACGTTTTGAAGCTCTTCATATTCTTCACAGCTTTTGATGCTCTTCATGTTTTTCAACACCGCTTCATGCTCCTCCTATTTTTCAGACCGTTTCATGCTCCTCATATTTTTGACACCTTTTGAAGCTCTTCATATATTTCACACCTTTTCAGGCTCTTCATGTTTTTCAACACCACTTCATGCTCCTCCTATTTTTCAGAGCGTTTCATGCTCCTCATATTTTTGACACCTTTTGAAGTTCCTCATATTTTTCACACCATTTCAGGCTCTTCATGTTTTTCAACACCGTTTCATGCTCCTCCTATTTTTCAGACGGTTTCATGCTCCTCATATTTTTGACACCTTTTGAAGCTCTTCATATATTTCACACCTTTTCACGCACTTCATGTTTGTTAAAACCGTTTCTTGCTTCTCCTATTTTTCAGACCGTTTCTTGCTCCTCATATTTTTGACACATTATGAAGCTCTTCATATTTTTCACAACTTTTCAGACTCTTCATGTTTTTCAACACCACTTCATGCTCATCCTATTTCTCAGACCGATTCAACCTCCTCATATTTTTGACACCTTTTGAAGCTCTTCAAATTTTTCACACATTTTCAGGCTCTTCATGTTTTTCAACACCGCTTCAAGCTCCCCCTATTTTTCAGACCTTTTCATGCTCCTCATATTTTTGACACCTTTTGAAGCTCTTCATATTTTTCACACCTTTTTTGGCTCTTCATGTTTTTCAACATCACTTCATGATCCTCCTATTTTTCAGACCGTTTCATGCTCCTCATATTTTTGACACCTTTTGAAGATCTCCATATTTCTCACAAATTTTCAGGCTCTTCATGTTTTTCATCACCGCTTCATGCTCCTCCTATCTTTCAGACAATATCATGCTCATCTCATTTTGACTTCTTTTGAAGCTCTTCATATATTTCACATCTTTTGAAGCTCTTCATATATTTCACACCTTTTGAAGTTCTTCCTATTTTTCACAACTCTTCATGCTCTTCATGTTTTTCGACACCGCTTCATGCTCCTCCTATTTTACAGCCTGTTTCATGCTCCTCATATTTTTGACACGTTTTGAAGCTCTTTATATATTTCACACTTTTTCAGGCTCATCATGTTTTTCAACACCACTTCATGCTCCTCCTATTTTTCAGGCCGTTTCATGCTCATCTCATTTTTGACACCTTTTGAAGCTCTTCATATTTTTCACACCTTTAGAAGCTGTTCATATTTTTCACACCTTTAGAAGCTCTTCATATTTTTCGCACGTTTTCAGGCTTTTCATGTTTTTCAACACCGCTTATTCTCCTTCTATTTTTCAGACCGTTTCAAGCTCCTCATATTTTTGACACCTTTTGAATCTCTTCATATACTTCACAGTTTTCAGGCTCTTCATGTTTTTCAACAACACTTCATGCTCCTCCTATTTTTTAGGCCATTTCATGCTCATCTCATTTTTCACACCTTTTGAAGCTCTTCATATTTTTCACACCTTTTGAACCTGTTCATACTTTTCACACTTTTTCAGGCTCTTCATGTTTTCAACACCGCTTCATGCACCTCCTATTTTTCAGAGCGTTTCATGCCCCTCATATTTTTCACACCTTTTGAAGATCTTCACATATTTCACACCTTTTCAGGCTCTTCATGTTGTTGAACAAAACTTCATGCTTCTCCTATTTTTCAGAGCGATTTATGCTCCTCATGTACTTCACACCTTTTGAAGGTCTTCATATTTTTCACACCTTTTCAGGCTCTTCATTGTTTTCAAGACCGCTTCATGCTCCTCCTATTTTCCAGACCGTTCGTGCTCCTCATATTTTTGACACCTTTTGCAGCTCTTCATATTTTTCACACCTTTTCAGGCTCTTCATGTTTTTCAACACCGCTTCATGCTCCTCCTATTTTTCAGACCGTTTCATGCTCCTCATATTTTTGACACCTTTTGAAGCTCTTCATATATTTCACACTTTTTCAGGCTCATCATGTTTTTCAACACCACTTCATGCTCCTCCTATTTTTCAGGCCGTTTCATGCTCATCTCATTTTTGACACCTTTTGAAGCTCTTCATATTTTTCACACCTTTAGAAGCTCTTCATATTTTTCGCACGTTTTCAGGCTCTTCATGTTTTTCAACACCGCTTCATGCACCTCCTTTTTTTCAGACCGTTTCATGCTCATCTCATTTTTGACACGTTTTGAAGGTCTTCATATTTTTCACACATTTTCATGCTCTTCATGTTTTCAAACACCGTTTCATGCTCCTCCTATTTTTCAGACCGTTTCATGCTCCTCATATTTTTCACACCTTTTGAAGCTCGTCATATTTTTCACACCTTTTTAGGCTCTTCACGTTTTTCAACACCACTTCATGCTCCTCCTATTTTTCAGACAGTTTCATGCTCCTAATATTTTTGACACCTTATGAAGCTCTTCATATTTTCCACACCTTTTCAGACTCTTCATGCTTTTCAAAACCGCTTCTTGCTCCTCCTATTTTTCAGACCGTTTCATGCTCCTCATATTTTTGACACATTTTGAAGATCTTCATATTTCTCACAGCTTTTCAGGCTCTTCATGTTTTTCAACACCGCTTCATGCCCCTCCTATCTTTCAGACCATTTCATGCTCATCTCATTTTTGACACCTTTTGGAGCTCTTCATATATTTCACACCTTTTGAAGCTCTTCATAATTTTCACACGTTTTCAGGCTCTTCATGTTTTTCAACACGGCTTCATGATCCTCCTATTTTTCATACCGTTCATGCTCCTCATATTTTTGACACCTTTTGAAGTTCTTCATATTTTTCACACCTTTTCCCGCTCTTCATGGTTGTTAAAACCGTTTCTTGCTCCTCCTATTTTTCAGACCGTTACATGCTCCTCATATTTTTGACACCTTATGAAGCTCTTCATATTTTTCACTCCTTTTCAGATCTTCATGTTTTTCAACACCACTTCATGCTCCTTCTATTTTTCAGACCGATTCATGCTCCTCATATTTTTGACACGTTTTGAAGCTCTTCATATTCTTCACAGCTTTTGATGCTCTTCATGTTTTTCAACACTGCTTCATGCTCCTCCTATATTTCAGACTGTTTCATGCTCCTCATATTTTTGACACCTTTTGAAGCTCTTCATATATTTCACACCTTTTCAGACTCTTCATGTTTTTCAACACCACTTCATCCTCATCCTATTTTTCAGACCGATTCAACCTCCTCATATTTTTGACACCTTTTGAAGCTCTTCAAATTTTTCACACATTTTCAGGCTCTTCATGTTTTTCAACACCGCTTCATGCTCCTCCTATTTTTCAGACCTTTTCATGCTCCTCATATTTTTGACACCTTTTGAAGCTCTTCATATTTTTCACACCTTTTTTGGCTCTTCATGTTTTTCAACATCACTTCATGATCCTCCTATTTTTCAGACCGGTTCATCCTCCTCATATTTTTGACACCTTTTGAAGATCTCCATATTTCTCACACCTTTTCAGGCTCTTCATGTTTTTCAACACCGCTTTATGCTCCTCCTATCTTTCAGACAATATCATGCTCACCTCATTTTTGACTTCTTTTGAAGCTCTTCATATATTTCACACCTTTTGAAGCTCTTCACCTTTTTCACACCTTTTCAGTCTCTTCATGTTTTTCAACACCAATTCATGTTCCTCCTAATATTCAGACCGTTTCATGCTCATCTCATTTTTGACACATTTTGAAGCTCTTCATATTTTTCACACCTTTTGAAGCTCTTCACATTTTTCACACCTTTTCAGACTCTTCTTGTTTTTTAACACCGCTTCATGCTCCTCCTATTTTTCAGACCGTTTCATGCTCCTCATATTTTTGACACCTTTTGAATCTCTTCATATACTTCACACTTCTTCAGGCTCTTCATGTTTTTCACCAACACTTCATGCTCCTCCTATTTTTTAGGCCATTTCATGCTCATCTCATTTTTGACACCGTTTGAAGCTCTTCATATTTTTCACACCATTTGAAGCTCTTCATATTTTTCACACCTTTTGAAGCTGTTCATATTTTTCACACGTTTTCAGGCTCTTCATGTTTTCAACACCGCTTCATGCACCTCCTATTTTTCAGACCGTTTCATGCCCCTCATATTTTTCACACCTTTTGAAGATCTTCATATATTTCACACCTTTTCAGGCTCTTCATGTTTTTGAACAAAACTTCATGCTTCTCCTATTTTTCAGAGCGTTTAATGCTCCTCATGTACTTCACACCTTTTGAAGGTCTTCATATATTTCACACCTTTTCAGGCTCTTCATGTTTTTCAACACCGCTTCATGCTCCTCCTATTTTTCAGACCGTTCATTCTCCTCATAATTTTGAAACATTTTGAAGCTCTTCTTATTTTTCACACCTTTTCAGGCTCTTCATGGTTTTCAAGAACGCTTCATGCTCCTGCTATTTTCCAGACCGTTCATGCTCATCATATTTTTGACACCTTTTGAAGCTCTTCATATTTTTCACACCTTTTCAGGCTCTTCATGTTTTTCAACAAGATTTCATGCTCCTGCTGTTTTTCAGACCATTTCAAGGTCCTCATGTATTTCACACCATGAGAAGCTCTTCATATTTTTCACACTTTTTCAGGCTCATCATGTTTTTCAACACCACTTCATGCTCCTCCTATTTTTCAGGCCGTTTCATGCTCATCTCATTTTTGACCCCTTTTGAAGCTCTTCATATTTTTCACACCTTTAGAAGCTCTTCATATTTTTCACACGTTCTCAGGCTCTTCATGTTTTTCAACACCGCTTCATGCACCTCCTTTTTTTCAGACCGTTTCATGCTCATCTCATTTTTGACACGTTTTGAAGGTCTTCATATTTTTCACAATTTTTCATGCTCTTCATGTTTTCGAACACCGTTTCATGCTCCTCCTATTTTTCAGACCGTTTCATGCTCCTCATATTTTTCACACCTTTTGAAGCTCTTCATATTTTTCACACCTTTTTAGGCTCTTCACGTTTTTCAACATCACTTCATTCTCCTCCTATTTTTCAGACAGTTTCTTGCTCCTAATATATTTGACACCTTATGAAGCTCTTCATATTTTTCACACCTTTTCAGACTCTTCATGCTTTTCAAAACCACTTCATGCTCCTCCTATTTTTAAGACCGGTTCATGCTCCTCATATTTTTCACATCTTTTGGTGCTCTTCATATTTTTCACACCTTTTCAGGCTCTTCAAGTTTTTAAACATCACTTCTTGCTCCTCCTATTTTTCAGACCGTTTCATGCTCCTCATATTTTTGACACATTTTGAAGATCTTCATATTTCTCACACCTTTTCAGGCTCTTCATGTTTTTCAACACCGCTTCATGCCCCTCCTATCTTTCAGACCATTTCATGCTCATCTCACTTTTGACACCTTTTGAAGCTCTTCATATATTTCACACCTTTTGAAGCTCTTCATAATTTTCACACGTTTTCAGGCTCTTCATGTTTTTCAACACGGCTTCATGATCCTCCTTTTTTTCATACCATTCATGCTCCTCATATTTTTGACACCTTTTGAAGTTCTTCCTATTTTTCACAACTCTTCATGCTCTTCATGTTTTTCGACACCGCTTCATGCTCCTCCTATTTTACAGCCTGTTTCATGCTCCTCATATTTTTGACACCTTTTGAAGCTCTTCATATTTTTCACACCTTTTCCCGCTCTTCATGTTTGTTAAAACCGTTTCTTGCTCCTCCTATTTTTCAGACCGTTACATGCTCCTCATATTTTTGACACCTTATGAAGCTCTTCATATTTTTCACTCCTTTTCAGATCTTCATGTTTTTCAACACCACTTCATGCTCCTTCTATTTTTCAGACCGATTCATGCTCCTCATATTTTTGACACGTTTTGAAGCTCTTCATATTCTTCACAGCTTTTGATGCTCTTCATGTTTTTCAACACCGCTTCATGCTCCTCCTATTTTTCAGACCGTTTCATGCTCCTCATATTTTTGACACCTTTTGAAGCTCTTCATATATTTCATACCTTTTCAGGCTCTTCATGTTTTTCAACACCACTTCATGCTCCTCCTATTTTTCAGAGCGTTTCATGCTCCTCATATTTTTGACACCTTTTGAAGTTCCTCATATTTTTCACACCATTTCAGGCTCTTCATGTTTTTCAACACCGTTTCATGCTCCTCCTATTTTTCAGACGGTTTCATGCTCCTCATATTTTTGACACCTTTTGAAGCTCTTCATATATTTCACACCTTTTCACGCACTTCATGTTTGTTAAAACCGTTTCTTGCTTCTCCTATTTTTCAGACCGTTTCTTGCTCCTCATATTTTTGACACATTATGAAGCTCTTCATATTTTTCACAACTTTTCAGACTCTTCATGTTTTTCAACACCACTTCATGCTCATCCTATTTCTCAGACCGATTCAACCTCCTCATATTTTTGACACCTTTTGAAGCTCTTCAAATTTTTCACACATTTTCAGGCTCTTCATATTTTTCAACACCGCTTCAAGCTCCCCCTATTTTTCAGACCTTTTCATGCTCCTCATATTTTTGACACCTTTTGAAGATCTCCATATTTCTCACAAATTTTCAGGCTCTTCATGTTTTTCATCACCGCTTCATGCTCCTCCTATCTTTCAGACAATATCATGCTCATCTCATTTTGACTTCTTTTGAAGCTCTTCATATATTTCACATCTTTTGAAGCTCTTCATATATTTCACACCTTTTGAAGTTCTTCCTATTTTTCACAACTCTTCATGCTCTTCATGTTTTTCGACACCGCTTCATGCTCCTCCTATTTTACAGCCTGTTTCATGCTCCTCATATTTTTGACACGTTTTGAAGCTCTTTATATATTTCACACTTTTTCAGGCTCATCATGTTTTTCAACACCACTTCATGCTCCTCCTATTTTTCAGGCCGTTTCATGCTCATCTCATTTTTGACACCTTTTGAAGCTCTTCATATTTTTCACACCTTTAGAAGCTGTTCATATTTTTCACACCTTTAGAAGCTCTTCATATTTTTCGCACGTTTTCAGGCTCTTCATGTTTTTCAACACCGCTTATTCTCCTTCTATTTTTCAGACCGTTTCAAGCTCCTCATATTTTTGACACCTTTTGAATCTCTTCATATTCTTCACACGTTTTCAGGCTCTTCATGTTTTTCACCAACACTTCATGCTCCTCCTATTTTTTAGGCCATTTCATGCTCATCTCATTTTTCACACCTTTTGAAGCTCTTCATATTTTTCACACCTTTTGAACCTGTTCATACTTTTCACACTTTTTCAGGCTCTTCATGTTTTCAACACCGCTTCATGCACCTCCTATTTTTCAGAGCGTTTCATGCCCCTCATATTTTTCACACCTTTTGAAGATCTTCATATATTTCACACCTTTTCAGGCTCTTCATGTTGTTGAACAAAACTTCATGCTTCTCCTATTTGTCAGAGCGATTAATGCTCCTCATGTACTTCACACCTTTTGAAGGTCTTCATATTTTTCACACCTTTTCAGGCTCTTCATGTTTTTCAACACCGCTTCACGCTCCTACTATTTTTCAGACCGTTCATTCTCCTCATAATTTTGAAACATTTTGAAGCTCTTCTTATTTTTCACACCTTTTCAGGCTCTTCATGGTTTTCAAGACCGCTTCATGCTCCTCCTATTTTCCAGACCGTTCGTGCTCCTCATATTTTTGACACCTTTTGCAGCTCTTCATATTTTTCACACCTTTAGAAGCTCTTCATATTTTTCGCACGTTTTCAGGCTCTTCATGTTTTTCAACACCGCTTCATGCACCTCCTTTTTTTCAGACCGTTTCATGCTCATCTCATTTTTGACACGTTTTGAAGGTCTTCATATTTTTCACACATTTTCATGCTCTTCATGTTTTCAAACACCGTTTCATGCTCCTCCTATTTTTCAGACCGTTTCATGCTCCTCATATTTTTCACACCTTTTGAAGCTCGTCATATTTTTCACACCTTTTTAGGCTCTTCACGTTTTTCAACACCACTTCATGCTCCTCCTATTTTTCAGACAGTTTCATGCTCCTAATATTTTTGACACCTTATGAAGCTCTTCATATTTTCCACACCTTTTCAGACTCTTCATGCTTTTCAAAACCGCTTCTTGCTCCTCCTATTTTTCAGACCGTTTCATGCTCCTCATATTTTTGACACATTTTGAAGATCTTCATATTTCTCACAGCTTTTCAGGCTCTTCATGTTTTTCAACACGGCTTCATGATCCTCCTATTTTTCATACCGTTCATGCTCCTCATATTTTTGACACCTTTTGAAGTTCTTCCTATTTTTCACACCTTTTCCCGCTCTTCATGGTTGTTAAAACCGTTTCTTGCTCCTCCTATTTTTCAGACCGTTACATGCTCCTCATATTTTTGACACCTTATGAAGCTCTTCATATTTTTCACTCCTTTTCAGATCTTCATGTTTTTCAACACCACTTCATGCTCCTTCTATTTTTCAGACCGATTCATGCTCCTCATATTTTTGACACGTTTTGAAGCTCTTCATATTCTTCACAGCTTTTGATGCTCTTCATGTTTTTCAACACTGCTTCATGCTCCTCCTATATTTCAGACCGTTTCATGCTCCTCATATTTTTGACACCTTTTGAAGCTCTTCATATATTTCACACCTTTTCAGACTCTTCATGTTTTTCAACACCACTTCATCCTCATCCTATTTTTCAGACCGATTCAACCTCCTCATATTTTTGACACCTTTTGAAGCTCTTCAAATTTTTCACACATTTTCAGGCTCTTCATGTTTTTCAACACCGCTTCATGCTCCTCCTATTTTTCAGACCTTTTCATGCTCCTCATATTTTTGACACCTTTTGAAGCTCTTCATATTTTTCACACCTTTTTTGGCTCTTCATGTTTTTCAACATCACTTCATGATCCTCCTATTTTTCAGACCGGTTCATCCTCCTCATATTTTTGACACCTTTTGAAGATCTCCATATTTCTCACACCTTTTCAGGCTCTTCATGTTTTTCAACACCGCTTCATGCTCCTCCTATCTTTCAGACAATATCATGCTCACCTCATTTTTGACTTCTTTTGAAGCTCTTCATATATTTCACACCTTTTGAAGCTCTTCACATTTTTCACACCTTTTCAGTCTCTTCATGTTTTTCAACACCAATTCATGTTCCTCCTAATATTCAGACCGTTTCATGCTCATCTCATTTTTGACACATTTTGAAGCTCTTCATATTTTTCACACCTTTTGAAGCTCTTCACATTTTTCACACCTTTTCAGACTCTTCTTGTTTTTTAACACCGCTTCATGCTCCTCCTATTTTTCAGACCGTTTCATGCTCCTCATATTTTTGACACCTTTTGAATCTCTTCATATACTTCACACTTCTTCAGGCTCTTCATGTTTTTCACCAACACTTCATGCTCCTCCTATTTTTTAGGCCATTTCATGCTCATCTCATTTTTGACACCGTTTGAAGCTCTTCATAATTTTCACACCATTTGAAGCTCTTCATATTTTTCACACCTTTTGAAGCTGTTCATATTTTTCACACGTTTTCAGGCTCTTCATGTTTTCAACACCGCTTCATGCACCTCCTATTTTTCAGACCGTTTCATGCCCCTCATATTTTTCACACCTTTTGAAGATCTTCATATATTTCACACCTTTTCAGGCTCTTCATGTTTTTGAACAAAACTTCATGCTCCTCCTATTTTTCAGAGCGTTTAATGCTCCTCATGTACTTCACACCTTTTGAAGGTCTTCATATATTTCACACCTTTTCAGGCTCTTCATGTTTTTCAACACCGCTTCATGCTCCTCCTATTTTTCAGACCGTTCATTCTCCTCATAATTTTGAAACATTTTGAAGCTCTTCTTATTTTTCACACCTTTTCAGGCTCTTCATGGTTTTCAAGAACGCTTCATGCTCCTGCTATTTTCCAGACCGTTCATGCTCATCATATTTTTGACACCTTTTGAAGCTCTTCATATTTTTCACACCTTTTCAGGCTCTTCATGTTTTTCAACAAGATTTCATGCTCCTGCTGTTTTTCAGACCGTTTCAAGGTCCTCATGTATTTCACACCATGAGAAGCTCTTCATATTTTTCACACTTTTTCAGGCTCATCATGTTTTTCAACACCACTTCATGCTCCTCCTATTTTTCAGGCCGTTTCATGCTCATCTCATTTTTGACCCCTTTTGAAGCTCTTCATATTTTTCACACCTTTAGAAGCTCTTCATATTTTTCACACGTTCTCAGGCTCTTCATGTTTTTCAACACCGCTTCATGCACCTCCTTTTTTTCAGACCGTTTCATGCTCATCTCATTTTTGACACGTTTTGAAGGTCTTCATATTTTTCACAATTTTTCATGCTCTTCATGTTTTCGAACACCGTTTCATGCTCCTCCTATTTTTCAGACCGTTTCATGCTCCTCATATTTTTCACACCTTTTGAAGCTCTTCATATATTTCACACTTTTTCAGGCTCATCATGTTTTTCAACACCACTTCATGCTCCTCCTATTTTTCAGGCCGTTTCATGCTCATCTCATTTTTGACACCTTTTGAAGCTCTTCATATTTTTCACACCTTTAGAAGCTCTTCATATTTTTCGCACGTTTTCAGGCTCTTCATGTTTTTCAACACCGCTTCATGCACCTCCTTTTTTTCAGACCGTTTCATGCTCATCTCATTTTTGACACGTTTTGAAGGTCTTCATATTTTTCACACATTTTCATGCTCTTCATGTTTTCAAACACCGTTTCATGCTCCTCCTATTTTTCAGACCGTTTCATGCTCCTCATATTTTTCACACCTTTTGAAGCTCGTCATATTTTTCACACCTTTTTAGGCTCTTCACGTTTTTCAACACCACTTCATGCTCCTCCTATTTTTCAGACAGTTTCATGCTCCTAATATTTTTGACACCTTATGAAGCTCTTCATATTTTCCACACCTTTTCAGACTCTTCATGCTTTCCAAAACCGCTTCTTGCTCCTCCTATTTTTCAGACCGTTTCATGCTCCTCATATTTTTGACACATTTCGAAGATCTTCATATTTCTCACAGCTTTTCAGGCTCTTCATGTTTTTCAACACCGCTTCATGCCCCTCCTATCTTTCAGACCATTTCATGCTCATCTCATTTTTGACACCTTTTGGAGCTCTTCATATATTTCACACCTTTTGAAGCTCTTCATAATTTTCACACGTTTTCAGGCTCTTCATGTTTTTCAACAAGATTTCATGCTCCTCCTGTTTTTCAGACCATTTCAAAGTCCTCATGTATTTCACACCATTTGAAGCTCTTCATATTTTTCACACCTTTTCAGGCTCTTCATATTTTTCAACACCGCTTCATGCCCCTCCTATCTTTCAGACCATTTCATGCTCATCTCATTTTTGACACCTTTTGAAGCTCTTCATATATTTCACACCTTTTGAAGCTCTTCATAATTTTCACACGTTTTCAGGCTCTTCATGTTTTTCAACACGGCTTCATGATCCTCCTATTTTTCATACCGTTCATGCTCCTCATATTTTTGACACCTTTTGAAGTTCTTCCTATTTTTCACAACACTTCATGCTCTTTATGTTTTTCGACACCGCTTCATGCTCCTCCTATTTTTCAGCCTGTTTCATGCTCCTCATATTTTTGACACCTTTTGAAGCTCTTCATATTTTTCACACCTTTTCCCGCTCTTCATGTTTGTTAAAACCGTTTCTTGCTCCTCCTATTTTTCAGACCGTTACATGCTCCTCATATTTTTGACACCTTATGAAGCTCTTCATATTTTTCACTCCTTTTCAGATCTTCATGTTTTTCAACACCACTTCATGCTCCTTCTATTTTTCAGACCGATTCATGCTCCTCATATTTTTGACACGTTTTGAAGCTCTTCATATTCTTCACAGCTTTTGATGCTCTTCATGTTTTTCAACACCGCTTCATGCTCCTCCTATTTTTCAGACCGTTTCATGCTCCTCATATTTTTGACACCTTTTGAAGCTCTTCATATATTTCATACCTTTTCAGGCTCTTCATGTTTTTCAACACCACTTCATGCTCCTCCTATTTTTCAGAGCGTTTCATGCTCCTCATATTTTTGACACCTTTTGAAGTTCCTCATATTTTTCACACCATTTCAGGCTCTTCATGTTTTTCAACACCGTTTCATGCTCCTCCTATTTTTCAGACGGTTTCATGCTCCTCATATTTTTGACACCTTTTGAAGCTCTTCATATATTTCACACCTTTTCACGCACTTCATGTTTGTTAAAACCGTTTCTTGCTTCTCCTATTTTTCAGACCGTTTCTTGCTCCTCATATTTTTGACACATTATGAAGCTCTTCATATTTTTCACAACTTTTCAGACTCTTCATGTTTTTCAACACCACTTCATGCTCATCCTATTTCTCAGACCGATTCAACCTCCTCATATTTTTGACACCTTTTGAAGCTCTTCAAATTTTTCACACATTTTCAGGCTCTTCATGTTTTTCAACACCGCTTCAAGCTCCCCCTATTTTTCAGACCTTTTCATGCTCCTCATATTTTTGACACCTTTTGAAGCTCTTCATATTTTTCACACCTTTTTTGGCTCTTCATGTTTTTCAACATCACTTCATGATCCTCCTATTTTTCAGACCGTTTCATGCTCCTCATATTTTTGACACCTTTTGAAGATCTCCATATTTCTCACAAATTTTCAGGCTCTTCATGTTTTTCATCACTGCTTCATGCTCCTCCTATCTTTCAGACAATATCATGCTCATCTCATTTTGACTTCTTTTGAAGCTCTTCATATATTTCACATCTTTTGAAGCTCTTCATATATTTCACACCTTTTGAAGTTCTTCCTATTTTTCACAATTCTTCATGCTCTTCATGTTTTTCGACACCGCTTCATGCTCCTCCTATTTTACAGCCTGTTTCATGCTCCTCATATTTTTGACACGTTTTGAAGCTCTTTATATATTTCACACTTTTTCAGGCTCATCATGTTTTTCAACACCACTTCATGCTCCTCCTATTTTTCAGGCCGTTTCATGCTCATCTCATTTTTGACACCTTTTGAAGCTCTTCATATTTTTCACACCTTTAGAAGCTGTTCATATTTTTCGCACGTTTTCAGGCTCTTCATGTTTTTCAACACCGCTTCATGCACCTCCTTTTTTTCAGACCGTTTCATGCTCATCTCATTTTTGACACGTTTTGAAGGTCTTCATATTTTTCACACATTTTCATGCTCTTCATGTTTTCAAACACCGTTTCATGCTCCTCCTATTTTTCAGACCGTTTCATGCTCCTCATATTTTTCACACCTTTTGAAGCTCGTCATATTTTTCACACCTTTTTAGGCTCTTCACGTTTTTCAACACCACTTCATGCTCCTCCTATTTTTCAGACAGTTTCATGCTCCTAATATTTTTGACACCTTATGAAGCTCTTCATATTTTCCACACCTTTTCAGACTCTTCATGCTTTCCAAAACCGCTTCTTGCTCCTCCTATTTTTCAGACCGTTTCATGCTCCTCATATTTTTGACACATTTCGAAGATCTTCATATTTCTCACAGCTTTTCAGGCTCTTCATGTTTTTCAACACCGCTTCATGCCCCTCCTATCTTTCAGACCATTTCATGCTCATCTCATTTTTGACACCTTTTGGAGCTCTTCATATATTTCACACCTTTTGAAGCTCTTCATAATTTTCACACGTTTTCAGGCTCTTCATGTTTTTCAACAAGATTTCATGCTCCTCCTGTTTTTCAGACCATTTCAAAGTCCTCATGTATTTCACACCATTTGAAGCTCTTCATATTTTTCACACCTTTTCAGGCTCTTCATATTTTTCAACACCGCTTCATGCCCCTCCTATCTTTCAGACCATTTCATGCTCATCTCATTTTTGACACCTTTTGAAGCTCTTCATATATTTCACACCTTTTGAAGCTCTTCATAATTTTCACACGTTTTCAGGCTCTTCATGTTTTTCAACACGGCTTCATGATCCTCCTATTTTTCATACCGTTCATGCTCCTCATATTTTTGACACCTTTTGAAGTTCTTCCTATTTTTCACAACACTTCATGCTCTTTATGTTTTTCGACACCGCTTCATGCTCCTCCTATTTTTCAGCCTGTTTCATGCTCCTCATATTTTTGACACCTTTTGAAGCTCTTCATATTTTTCACACCTTTTCCCGCTCTTCATGTTTGTTAAAACCGTTTCTTGCTCCTCCTATTTTTCAGACCGTTACATGCTCCTCATATTTTTGACACCTTATGAAGCTCTTCATATTTTTCACTCCTTTTCAGATCTTCATGTTTTTCAACACCACTTCATGCTCCTTCTATTTTTCAGACCGATTCATGCTCCTCATATTTTTGACACGTTTTGAAGCTCTTCATATTCTTCACAGCTTTTGATGCTCTTCATGTTTTTCAACACCGCTTCATGCTCCTCCTATTTTTCAGACCGTTTCATGCTCCTCATATTTTTGACACCTTTTGAAGCTCTTCATATATTTCATACCTTTTCAGGCTCTTCATGTTTTTCAACACCACTTCATGCTCCTCCTATTTTTCAGAGCGTTTCATGCTCCTCATATTTTTGACACCTTTTGAAGTTCCTCATATTTTTCACACCATTTCAGGCTCTTCATGTTTTTCAACACCGTTTCATGCTCCTCCTATTTTTCAGACGGTTTCATGCTCCTCATATTTTTGACACCTTTTGAAGCTCTTCATATATTTCACACCTTTTCACGCACTTCATGTTTGTTAAAACCGTTTCTTGCTTCTCCTATTTTTCAGACCGTTTCTTGCTCCTCATATTTTTGACACATTATGAAGCTCTTCATATTTTTCACAACTTTTCAGACTCTTCATGTTTTTCAACACCACTTCATGCTCATCCTATTTCTCAGACCGATTCAACCTCCTCATATTTTTGACACCTTTTGAAGCTCTTCAAATTTTTCACACATTTTCAGGCTCTTCATGTTTTTCAACACCGCTTCAAGCTCCCCCTATTTTTCAGACCTTTTCATGCTCCTCATATTTTTGACACCTTTTGAAGCTCTTCATATTTTTCACACCTTTTTTGGCTCTTCATGTTTTTCAACATCACTTCATGATCCTCCTATTTTTCAGACCGTTTCATGCTCCTCATATTTTTGACACCTTTTGAAGATCTCCATATTTCTCACAAATTTTCAGGCTCTTCATGTTTTTCATCACTGCTTCATGCTCCTCCTATCTTTCAGACAATATCATGCTCATCTCATTTTGACTTCTTTTGAAGCTCTTCATATATTTCACATCTTTTGAAGCTCTTCATATATTTCACACCTTTTGAAGTTCTTCCTATTTTTCACAATTCTTCATGCTCTTCATGTTTTTCGACACCGCTTCATGCTCCTCCTATTTTACAGCCTGTTTCATGCTCCTCATATTTTTGACACGTTTTGAAGCTCTTTATATATTTCACACTTTTTCAGGCTCATCATGTTTTTCAACACCACTTCATGCTCCTCCTATTTTTCAGGCCGTTTCATGCTCATCTCATTTTTGACACCTTTTGAAGCTCTTCATATTTTTCACACCTTTAGAAGCTGTTCATATTTTTCACACCTTTTGAAGCTCTTCATATTTTTCGCACGTTTTCAGGCTCTTCATGTTTTTCAACACCGCTTATTCTCCTTCTATTTTTCAGACCGTTTCAAGCTCCTCATATTTTTGACACCTTTTGAATCTCTTCATATACTTCACACGTTTTCAGGCTCTTCATGTTTTTCACCAACACTTCATGCTCCTCCTATTTTTTAGGCCATTTCATGCTCATCTCATTTTTCACACCTTTTGAAGCTCTTCATATTTTTCACACCTTTTGAACCTGTTCATACTTTTCACACTTTTTCAGGCTCTTCATGTTTTCAACACCGCTTCATGCACCTCCTATTTTTCAGAGCGTTTCATGCCCCTCATATTTTTCACACCTTTTGAAGATCTTCATATATTTCACACCTTTTCAGGCTCTTCATGTTGTTGAACAAAACTTCATGCTTCTCCTATTTTTCAGAGCGATTAATGCTCCTCATGTACTTCACACCTTTTGAAGGTCTTCATATTTTTCACACCTTTTCAGGCTCTTCATGTTTTTCAACACCGCTTCACGCTCCTCCTATTTTTCAGACCGTTCATTCTCCTCATAATTTTGAAACATTTTGAAGCTCTTCTTATTTTTCACACCTTTTCAGGCTCTTCATGGTTTTCAAGACCGCTTCATGCTCCTCCTATTTTCCAGACCGTTCGTGCTCCTCATATTTTTGACACCTTTTGCAGCTCTTCATATTTTTCACACCTTTTCAGGCTCTTCATGTTTTTCAACACCGCTTCATGCTCCTCCTATTTTTCAGACCGTTTCATGCTCCTCATATTTTTGACACCTTTTGAAGCTCTTCATATATTTCACACTTTTTCAGGCTCATCATGTTTTTCAACACCACTTCATGCTCCTCCTATTTTTCAGGCCGTTTCATGCTCATCTCATTTTTGACACCTTTTGAAGCTCTTCATATTTTTCACACCTTTAGAAGCTCTTCATATTTTTCGCACGTTTTCAGGCTCTTCATGTCTTTCAACACCGCTTCATGCACCTCCTTTTTTTCAGACCGTTTCATGCTCATCTCATTTTTGACACGTTTTGAAGGTCTTCATATTTTTCACACATTTTCATGCTCTTCATGTTTTCAAACACCGTTTCATGCTCCTCCTATTTTTCAGACCGTTTCATGCTCCTCATATTTTTCACACCTTTTGAAGCTCGTCATATTTTTCACACCTTTTTAGGCTCTTCACGTTTTTCAACACCACTTCATGCTCCTCCTATTTTTCAGACAGTTTCATGCTCCTAATATTTTTGACACCTTATGAAGCTCTTCATATTTTCCACACCTTTTCAGACTCTTCATGCTTTTCAAAACCGCTTCTTGCTCCTCCTATTTTTCAGACCGTTTCATGCTCCTCATATTTTTGACACATTTTGAAGATCTTCATATTTCTCTCAGCTTTTCAGGCTCTTCATGTTTTTCAACACCGCTTCATGCCCCTCCTATCTTTCAGACCATTTCATGCTCATCTCATTTTTGACACCTTTTGGAGCTCTTCATATATTTCACACCTTTTGAAGCTCTTCATAATTTTCACACGTTTTCAGGCTCTTCATGTTTTTCAACACGGCTTCATGATCCTCCTATTTTTCATACCGTTCATGCTCCTCATATTTTTGACACCTTTTGAAGTTCTTCATATTTTTCACACCTTTTCCCGCTCTTCATGTTTGTTAAAACCGTTTCTTGCTCCTCCTATTTTTCAGACCGTTACATGCTCCTCATATTTTTGACACCTTATGAAGCTCTACATATTTTTCACTCCTTTTCAGATCTTCATGTTTTTCAACACCACTTCATGCTCCTTCTATTTTTCAGACCGATTCATGCTCCTCATATTTTTGACACGTTTCGAAGCTCTTCATATTCTTCACAGCTTTTGATGCTCTTCATGTTTTTCAACACTGCTTCATGCTCCTCCTATATTTCAGACCGTTTCATGCTCCTCATATTTTTGACACCTTTTGAAGCTCTTCATATATTTCACACCTTTTCAGACTCTTCATGTTTTTCAACACCACTTCATCCTCATCCTATTTTTCAGACCGATTCAACCTCCTCATATTTTTGACACCTTTTGAAGCTCTTCAAATTTTTCACACATTTTCAGGCTCTTCATGTTTTTCAACACCGCTTCATGCTCCTCCTATTTTTCAGACCTTTTCATGCTCCTCATATTTTTGACACCTTTTGAAGCTCTTCATATTTTTCACACCTTTTTTGGCTCTTCATGTTTTTCAACATCACTTCATGATCCTCCTATTTTTCAGACCGGTTCATCCTCCTCATATTTTTGACACCTTTTGAAGATCTCCATATTTCTCACACCTTTTCAGGCTCTTCATGTTTTTCAACACCGCTTCATGCTCCTCCTATCTTTCAGACAATATCATGCTCACCTCATTTTTGACTTCTTTTGAAGCTCTTCATATATTTCACACCTTTTGAAGCCCTTCACATTTTTCACACCTTTTCAGTCTTCATGTTTTTCAACACCAATTCATGTTCCTCCTAATATTCAGACCGTTTCATGCTCATCTCATTTTTGACACATTTTGAAGCTCTTCATATTTTTCACACCTTTTGAAGCTCTTCACATTTTTCACACCTTTTCAGACTCTTCTTGTTTTTTAACACCGCTTCATGCTCCTCCTATTTTTCAGACCGTTTCATGCTCCTCATATTTTTGACACCTTTTGAATCTCTTCATATACTTCACACTTCTTCAGGCTCTTCATGTTTTTCACCAACACTTCATGCTCCTCCTATTTTTTAGGCCATTTCATGCTCATCTCATTTTTGACACCGTTTGAAGCTCTTCATATTTTTCACACCATTTGAAGCTCTTCATATTTTTCACACCTTTTGAAGCTGTTCATATTTTTCACACGTTTTCAGGCTCTTCATGTTTTCAACACCGCTTCATGCACCTCCTATTTTTCAGACCGTTTCATGCCCCTCATATTTTTCACACCTTTTGAAGATCTTCATATATTTCACACCTTTTCAGGCTCTTCATGTTTTTGAACAAAACTTCATGCTTCTCCTATTTTTCAGAGCGTTTAATGCTCCTCATGTACTTCACACCTTTTGAAGGTCTTCATATATTTCACACCTTTTCAGGCTCTTCATGTTTTTCAACACCGCTTCATGCTCCTCCTATTTTTCAGACCGTTCATTCTCCTCATAATTTTGAAACATTTTGAAGCTCTTCTTATTTTTCACACCTTTTCAGGCTCTTCATGGTTTTCAAGAACGCTTCATGCTCCTGCTATTTTCCAGACCGTTCATGCTCATCATATTTTTGACACCTTTTGAAGCTCTTCATATTTTTCACACCTTTTCAGGCTCTTCATGTTTTTCAACAAGATTTCATGCTCCTGCTGTTTTTCAGACCGTTTCAAGGTCCTCATGTATTTCACACCATGAGAAGCTCTTCATATTTTTCACACTTTTTCAGGCTCATCATGTTTTTCAAAACCACTTCATGCTCCTCCTATTTTTCAGGCCGTTTCATGCTCCTCATATTTTTCACACCATTTGAAGCTCTTCATATTTTTCACACCTTTTCAGGCTCTTCATATTTTTCAACACCGCTTCATGCCCCTCCTATCTTTCAGACCATTTCATGCTCATCTCATTTTTGACACCTTTTGAAGCTCTTCATATATTTCACACCTTTTGAAGCTCTTCATAATTTTCACACGTTTTCAGGCTCTTCATGTTTTTCAACACGGCTTCATGCTCCTCCTATTTTTTAGGCCATTTCATGCTCATCTCATTTTTCACACCTTTTGAAGCTCTTCATATTTTTCACACTTTTTCAGGCTCTTCATGTTTTCAACACCGCTTCATGCACCTCCTATTTTTCAGAGCGTTTCATGCCCCTCATATTTTTCACACCTTTTGAAGATCTTCATATATTTCACACCTTTTCAGGCTCTTCATGTTGTTGAACAAAACTTCATGCTTCTCCTCTTTTTCAGAGCGATTAATGCTCCTCATGTACATCACATCTTTTGAAGGTCTTCATATTTTTCACAACTTTTCAGGCTCTTCATGTTTTTCAACACCGCTTCACGCTCCTCCTATTTTTCAGACCGTTCATTCTCCTCATAATTTTGAAACATTTTGAAGCTCTTCTTATTTTTCACACCTTTTCAGCCTCTTCATGGTTTTCAAGAACGCTTCATGCTCCTGCTATTTTCCAGACCGTTCATGCTCCTCATATTTTTGACACCTTTTGCAGCTCTTCATATTTTTCACACCTTTTCAGGCTCTTCATATTTTTCAACACCACTTCATGCTCCTCCTATTTTTCAGGCCGTTTCATGCTCATCTCATTTTTGAAACCTTTTGAAGCTCTTCATATTTTTCACACCTTTAGAAGCTCTTCATATTTTTCGCACGTTTTCAGGCTCTTCATGTTTTTCAACACCGCTTCATGCACCTCCTTTTTTTCAGACCGTTTCATGCTCATCTCATTTTTGACACGTTTTGAAGGTCTTCATATTTTTCACACATTTTCATGCTCTTCATGTTTTCAAACACCGTTTCATGCTCCTCTTATTTTTCAGACCGTTTCATGCTCCTCATATTTTTCACACCTTTTGAAGCTCTTCATATTTTTCACACCTTTTTAGGCTCTTCACGTTTTTCAACACCACTTCATGCTCCTCCTATTTTTCAGACAGTTTCATGCTCCTAATATTTTTGACACCTTATGAAGCTCTTCATATTTTTCACACCTTTTCAGACTCTTCATGCTTTTCAAAACCGCTTCATGCTCCTCCTATTTTTCAAACCGGTTCATGCTCCTCATATTTTTCACATCTTTTGATGCTCTTCATATTTTTCACACCTTTTCAGGCTCTTCATGTTTTTAAACATCACTTCTTGCTCCTCCTATTTTTCAGACCATTTCATGCTCCTCATATTTTTGACACATTTTGAAGATCTTCAATTTTCTCACACCTTTTCAGGCTCTTCATGTTTTTAAACATCACTTCTTGCTCCTCCTATTTTTCAGACCGTTTCATGCTCCTCATATTTTTGACACATTTTGAAGATCTTCATATTTCTCACACCTTTTCAGGCTCTTCATGTTTTTCAACAGCGCTTCATGCCCCTCCTATATTTCAGACCATTTCATGCTCATCTCATTTTTGACACCTTTTGAAGCTCTTCATATATTTCACACCTTTTGAAGCTCTTGATAATTTTCACACGTTTTCAGGCTCTTCATGTTTTTCAACAAGATTTCATGCTCCTCCTGTTTTTCAGACCGATGCATGCTCCTCATATTTTTGACACGTTTTGAAGCTCTTCATATTCTTCACAGCTTTTGATGCTCTTCATGTTTTTCAACACCGCTTCATGCTCCTCCTATTTTTCAGAACGTTTCATGCTCCTCATATTTTTGACACCTTTTGAAGATCTCCATATTTCTCACACCTTTTCAGGCTCTTCATGTTTTTCAACACCGCTTCATGGTCCTCCTATCTTTCAGACAATATCATGCTCATCTCATTTTTTACTTCTTTTGAAGCTCTTCATATAATTCACACCTTTTGAAGCTCTTCATATTTTTCACACCTTTTCAGTCTCTTCATGTTTTTCAACACCAATTCATGTTCCTCCTAATATTCAGACCGTTTCATTCTCATCTCATTTTTGACACATTTTGAAGCTCTTTATATTTTTCACACCTTTTGAAGCTCTTCATATTTTTCACACCTTTTCAGACTCTTCTTGTTTTTCAACACCGCTTCATGCTCCTCCTATTTTTCAGATCGTTTCATGCTCCTCATATTTTTCACACCTTTTGAAGCTCTTCATATTTTGCACACCTTTTCAGGCTCTTCATGTTTTTCAACACCGCTTCATTCTCCTATTTTTCAGACCGTTTCATGCTCCTCATATTTTTGACACCTTTTGAATCTCTTCATAAACTTCACAGTTTTTCAGGCTTTTCATGTTTTTCACCAACACTTCATGCTCCCCCTATTTTTTAGGCCATTTCATGCTCATCTCATTTTTGACACAGTTTGAAGCTCTTCATATTTTTCACACCTGTTGAAGCTCTTCATATTTTTCACACCTTTTGAAGCTGTTCATATTTTTCACACGTTTTCAGGCTCTTCATGTTTTCCACACCGCTTCATGCACCTCCTATTATTCAGACCGTTTCATGCCCCTCATATTTTTCACACCTTTTGAAGATCTTCATATATTTCACACCTTTTCAGGCTCTTCATGTTTTTGAACAAAACTTCATGCTTCTCCTATTTTTCAGACCGTTTCATGCTCGTCTCATTTTTGACACCTTTTGAAGCTGTTCATATTTTTCACACCTTTTCTGGCTCCCCATGTTTTTCAACACCGTTTCATGCTCCTCCTATTTTTCAGACCGTTTCATGCTCCTCATATTTTTGACACCTTTTGAAGCTGTTCATATTTTTCACACCTTTTCCGGCTCCCCATGTTTTTCAACACAGCTTCATGATCCTCCTGTTTTTCAGACCATTTCATGCTCCTCATATTTTTGACACCATTTGAGGTTCCTCATATTTTTCACACCTTTTCAGGCTCTTCATGTTTTTCACACCACTTCATGCTCCTCCTATTTTTCAGAACGTTTCATGCTCTTCATATTTTTGACACTTTTTGAATCTCTTCATATTTTTCACAACTTTTCTGGCTCTTCATGTTTTTCAACACCGCTTCATGCTCGTCCTACTTTCCAGACCGTTTCATGCTCGTCTCATTTTTGACACCTTTTGAAGCTCTTCATATTTCTCACTACTTTTAAGCTCTTCATGTTTTTCACACGTTTTCATGCTCTTCATGTTTTTCAACACCGCTTCATGCTCCTCCCATTTTTCAGACCCTTTCATGCTCCTCATATTTTTGACACTTTTTGAAGCTCTTCATATTTTACCCACCTTTTCAGGCTCTTCATGTTTTTGAACACCGCTTCATGCTCCTCCTATTTTTCAGACCGTTTCATGCTCCTCATGTATTTCCAAACTTTTGAAGCTCTTCATATTTTTCACACCTTTTCAGGCTCTTCATGTTTTTGAACAGCGCTTCATGCTCCTCCTATTTTTCAGACCGTTTAATGCTCCTCATAATTTTCAAGCCTTTTGAAGCTCTTCATATTTTTTACACGTTTTCCGGTTCTTCATGTTTTTGAACACTGCTTTATGTTCCTCCTATTTTTCAGACCGTTTCATGCTCCTCATGTATTGCACACCTTTTGAAGCGCTTCATATATTTCGCATGTTTTCAGGCTCTTCATGTTTTTCAAAACCAATTCATGCTCCTCCTATTTTTCAGACTGTTTCATGCTCCTCATAATTTGGACATCTTTTGAAGCGCTTCATATTTTTCACACCTTTTGAGGCTTTTCATGTTCTTCAACACCGCTTCATGCTCCTCCTATTTTTCAAACCGTTACAAGCTCCTCATATTTTTGACACCTTTTGAAGCGCTTCATATTTTTCACACCTTTTCAGGCTCTTCATGTTTTTCAAAACCGCTTCATGCTCCTCGTATTCTTCAGAAATTTTCATGATCCTCATATTTTTGACATCTTTTGAAGCTCTGCATATTTTTCACACCTTCTCAGGCTCTTCATGTTTTTCAACACCGCTTCATGCTCCTCCTATTTTTCAGAGCGTTTCATGCTCCTCATATATTTGACACCTTTTGAAGCTCTTTATATTTTTCACACCATTTCAGGCTCTTCATGTTTTTCAACAGTGCTTCATGATCCTCCTGTTTTTCAGACCGTTTCATGCTCCTAATATTTTTGACACCTTTTGAAGCTCTTCATATTTTTCATACCTTTTCAGGCTCCCCATGTTTTTCAACACGGCTTCATGATCCTCCTGCTTTTCAGACCGTTTCATGCTCCTGCTATTTTTCAGACCGTTTCATGCTCCTCATATTTTTGACTCCTTTTGAAACTCTTCATATGTTTCACACCTCTTCACGCTCTTCATGTATTTCAACACCGTTTCATGCTACTCCTATTTTTCAGACCGTTTCATCCTCCTCATATTATTCACACCTTTTGAAGCTCTTCATATTTTTCACACCTTTTCAGGCTCTTCATATATTTCAACACCATTTCATGCTCCTCCTCTTTTTCAGACCGTTTCATGCTCCTCATATTTTTGCCACCTTTTGAAGCTCTTCATATTTGTCACACCTTTTCAGGCTCTTCTTGCTTTTCAACTCCGCTTCATGCTCCTCCTATTTTTCATACCGTTTCATGCTCCTCATATTTTTGACACCTTGTGAAGCTCTTCATATGTTTCACACCTTTTCAGGCTCTTCATGTTTTTTAACACCGTTTCATGCTCCTCCTATTTTTCTGATCGTTTCCCACTCCTCATATGTTTCACACTTTTTGAAGCTCTTCATGTTTTTAAACACCTTTTGATGCTCCTCCTATATTTCAGTCAGTTTCATGCTCCTCATATTTTGACACCTTTTGAAGCTCTTCATATTTTTCACACCTTTTCAGGGTCTTCATGTTTTTCTACACCACTTCATGCTCCTCCTATTTTTCAGACCGTTCCTGCTCCTCATATTTTTGACACCTTTTGAAGCTCTTTATATGTTTCACACCTTTTGAAGCTCTTCATGTTTTTGAACACCGTTTCATGCTCCTCCTATTTTTCAGAACGTTTCATGCCCCTCATATTTTTGACACCTTTTGAAGCTCTTCATATATTTAACACCTTTTCAGGCTCTTCATGTTCTTTAACACCGCTTCATGCTCCTACTATTTTTCAGACCGTTTCCTGCTCCTCATATTTTTCACACCTTTTGAAGCTTGACATAATTTCACAGCTTTTCAGGCTCTTCATGTTTCTGAATACCGCTTCATGCTCCTCCTATTTTTCAGACCCTTTCATGCTCCTTATATTTTTGACACCTTTTGAAGCTCTTCATATTTTGCACACCTTTTCTGGCTCTTCATGTTTTTGAATACCGCTTCATGCTCCTCCTATTTTTCAGACCGTTTCATGCTCCTCATATATATGACACCTTTTGAAGCTCTTCATATTTTTCACACCTTTTCAGGGTCTTCATGTTTTTGAACACAGCTTCATGCTCCTCCTATTTTTCAGACCATTCGTGCTCCTCATATTTTTGACAACATTTGAAGCTCTTCATATTTTTCAAACCTTTTCTGGCTCTTCATGTTTTTGAATTCCGTTTCTTGCTCCTCCAATATTTCAGACCGTTTCATGCTCCTCATATTTTGACACCTTTTGAAGCTCTTCATATTTTTCACACCTTTTCAGGCTCTTCATGTTTTTCAACACCGTTTCATGCTGCTTCTATTTTTCACACCGTTTCATGCTCCTCATATTTTTGACACCTTTTGAAGCTCTTCATATTTCTCACACCTTTTCAGGCTCTTCATGTTTTTGAACACCGCTTCATGCTCCTCCTATTTTTCAGACCGTTTCATGCTCCTCATGCATTTCACACCTTTTGAAGCTCTTCATATTTTTCAGAACTTTTCAGGATCTTCATGTTTTTCAACACCGCTTCATGCTCCTCCTACTTTTCAGACCGTTTAATGCTCCTCATATTTTTCACACGTTTTCAAGCTCTTCATATTTTTCACACCTTTTCAGGCTCTTCATGTTTTTGAACACCGTTTCATGCTCCTCATATTTTTCAGACCGTTTAATACTCCTCATGTATATCACATCTTTTGAAGCTCTTCTTATGTTTCACACATTGTGAAGCTCTTCATGTTTTTTAACACCGCTTCATGCTCCTCGTATTTTTCAGACCGTTTCATGCTCCTCATATTTTTCACACCTTTTGAAGCTTGTCTTAATTTCACAGATTTTCAGGCACTTCATGTTTTTCAACACCGCTTAATGCTCCTCCTGCTTTTCAAACCGTTTCATGCTCCTCATATTTTTGACACCTTTTGAAACTCTTCATATTTTTCACACCTTTTCAGCCTCTTCATGTTTTTCAACACCACTTCACGCTCCTCCTATTTTTCAGACCGTTTCATGCTCCTCATGCATTTCACACCTTTTGAAGCTCGTCATATTTTTCAGAACTTTTCAGGCTCTTCATGTTTTTTAACACCGTTTCATGCTCCTCCTATTTTTCTGATCGTTTCCCACTCCTCATATGTTTCACACTTTTTGAAGCTCTTCATGTTTTTAAACACCTTTTCATGCTCCTCCTATATTTCAGACAGTTTCATGCTACTCATATTTTGACACCTTTTGAAGCTCTTCATATTTTTCACACCTTTTCAGGCTCGTCATGTTTTTCAACACCACTTCATGCTCCTCCTTTTTTTCAGACCGTTTCATGCTCCTCAGATTTTTGACACCTTTTGAAGCTCTTCATATTTCTCACACCTTTTCAGGCGCTTCATGTTTTTGAACACCGCTTCGTGCTCCTCCTATTTTTCAGACCGTTTCATGCTCATCTCATTTTTGACACCTTTTGAAGCTCTTCTTATTTTTCACATCTTTTGAAACTCTTCATATTTTTCAAACGTTTTCAGGCTCTTCATGTTTTTCAACAACGTTTCATGCTCCTCCTATTTTTCAGACCGTTTCATGCTCCTCATATTTTTGACACCTTTTGAAGCTCTTCATATTTTTCACAACTTTTGAAGCTCTTATATTTTTCACACCTTTTCAGGCTCTTCATGATTTTCTACACCGCTTCATGCTCCTCCTATTTTTCAGACCGTTTCATGTTCCTCATATATTTGACACCTTTTGAAACTCTTCATATATTTCACACCTTTTCAGGCGCTTCATGTTTTTCAACACCGCTTCATGCTCCTCCTATTTTTCAGACCGTTTCATGCTCATCTCTTTTTTGACACCTTTTGAAGCTCTTCATATTTTTCACAACTTTTGAAGCTCCTCATATTTTTCAACACTGCTTTATGCTCCTCCTATTTTTCAGACCGTTTCATGCTCATCTAATTTTTGACACCTTTTTAAGCTCTTCATATATTTCACATCTTTTGAAGCTCTTCATATTTTTCACATTTTTGAAGCTCTTCATATTTTTCACACGTTTTCAGGCTCTTCATGATTTTGAACACCACTTCATGCACCTCCTATTTTTCAGACAGTTTCATGCTCCTCATGTATTTTACATCTTTTGAAGCTCTTCATATTTTTCACACCTTTTCAGGCTCTTCGTGATTTTCAAAACGGTTTCATGCTCCTCCTATTTTTCAGACCGTTTCATGCTCCTCATAATTTTGACCTCTTTTGAAGCTCCCAATATTTTTCACATCTTTTGAAGCTCTTCATATATTTCACCGTTTTTTCAGGCTCTTCATGTTTTTCAACACCGCTATATGCTCCTCCTATTTTTCAGACCGTTTAATGCTCCTCCTGTACTTCACAACTTTTGAAGCTCTTCATATTTTTCACACCTTTTCAGGCTCTTCATGTTTTTCAACACCGCTTCATTCTCCTCCTATTTTCAGACCGTTTAATGCTCCTCCTGTACTTCACACCTTTTGAAGCTCTTCATATTTTTCACATCTTTTCAGGCTCTTCATGTTTTTCAACAACACTTCATGCTCCACCATTTTTCAGACCGCTTCAAGCTCATCTCATTTTTGACACTTTTTGAAGCTCTTCATATTTTTCACACCTTTTGAAGCTCTTCATAATTTTCACACGTTTTCAGGCTCTTCATATTTTTCAACACCGCTTCATGCTCGTCATATTTTTGACACCTTTTGAAGCTCTTCATATTTTTCACAACTTTTCAGACTCTTCTTGTTTTTGAACACCGCTTCATGATCCTCCTATTTTTCAGACCGTATCATGCTCGTCATATTTTTGACACCTTTTGAAGCTCTTCATATTTTTCACAACTTTTGAAGCTCTTCATATTTTTCACACCTTTTCAGGCTCTTCATGTTTTTGAACACCGCTTCATGCTGCTCCTATTTTTCAGACCGTTTCATGCTCCTCATATTTTTGAAAGCTTTTGAAGCTCTTCAAATTTTTCACACCTTTTCAGGCTCTTCATGTTATTCAACACCGCTTCATGATCCTCCTATTTTTCAGACCGTTTCATGCTCCTCATGTATTTCACACCTTTTGAAGCTCTTCATATTTTTCACACGTTTTCAGGCTCTTCATGTTTTTCATCAATGCTTCATGCTCCTCCTATTTTTCAGACCGTTTCATTCTCCTCATATTTTTGACACCGTTTGTAGCTCTTCATATTTTTCACACCTTTTCAGGCTCTTCATGTTTCTGAACACCGCTTCATGCTCCTCCTATTTTATACACCGTTTCATGCTCCTCATGTATTTCACACCTTTTGTAGCTCTTCATATTTTTTACACCTTTTCAAGCTCTTCATGTTTTTGAACAGCGCTTCATGCTCCTCATATTTTTCAGACAGTTTCATGCTCCTCATGTATTTCACACCTTTTGTAGCTCTTCATATTATTCACATCTTTTCAGACTCTGCATGTTTTTCAACACCACTTCATGCTCCTCCTATTTTGCAGACAGTTTCATGCTCCTTATATTTTTGACAACATTTGAAGCTCTTCATATTTCTAAAACCTCTTCAGGCGCTTCATGTTTTTGAACACCGCTTCGTGCTCCTCCTATTTTTCAGACCGTTTCATGCTCCTCATATTTTTGACACCTTTTGAAGCTCTTCATATTTTTCACAACTTTTGAAGCTCTTATATTTTTCACACCTTTTCAGGCTCTTCATGATTTTCAACACCGCTTCATGCTCCTCCTATTTTTCAGACCGTTTCATGTTCCTCATATATTTGTCACCTTTTGAAGCTCTTCATATATTTCACACCTTTTCAGGCGCTTCATGTTTTTCAAAACCGCTTCATGCTCCTCCTATTTTTCAGACCGTTTCATGCTCATCTCTTTTTTGACACCTTTTGAAGCTCTTCATATTTTTCACAACTTTTGAAGCTCTTCATATTTTTCAACACTGCTTTATGCTCCTCCTATTTTTCAGACCGTTTCATGCTCATCTAATTTTTGACATCTTTTTAAGCTGTTCATATATTTCACATCTTTTGAAGCTCTTCATATTTTTCACATTTTTGAAGCTCTTCATATTTTTCACACGTTTTCAGGCTCTTCATGATTTTGAACACCACTTCATGCACCTCCTATTTTTCAGACAGTTTCATGCTCCTCATGTATTTTACACCTTTTGAAGCTCTTCATATTTTTCACACCTTTTCAGGCTCTTCGTGATTTTCAAAACCGTTTCATGCTCCTCCTATTTTTCAGACCGTTTCATGCTCCTCATATTTTTGACCTCTTTTCAAGCTCCCAATATTTTTCACATCTTTTGAAGCTCTTCATATATTTCACCCTTTTTCAGGCTCTTCATGTTTTTCAACACCGCTATATGCTCCTCCTATTTTTCAGACCGTTTAATGCTCCTCCTGTACTTCACAACTTTTGAAGCTCTTCATATTTTTCACACCTTTTCAGGCTCTTCATGTTTTTCAACACCGCTTCACTCTGCTCCTATTTTCAGACCGTTTAACGCTCCTCCTGTACTTCACACCTTTTGAAGCTCTTCATATTTTTCACATCTTTTCAGGCTCTTCATGTTTTTCAACAACACTTCATGCTCCACCATTTTTCAGACCCCTTCAAGCTCATCTCATTTTTGACACTTTTTGAAGCTCTTCATATTTTTCACACCTTTTGAAGCTCTTCATAATTTTCACACGTTTTCAGGCTCCTCTTGTATTTCAACACCGCTTCATGCTCCTCCTGTTTTTCACAACTGTTGAAGCTCTTCATATTTTTCACAACTTTTCAGGCTCTTCATGTTTTTGAACACCGCTTCATGATCCTCCTATTTTTCAGACCGTTTCATGATCCTCATATTTTTGAAAGCTTTTGAAGCTCTTCAAATTTTTCACACATTTTCAGGCTCTTCATGTTTTTCAACACCGCTTCATGCTCCTCCTATTTTTCAGACCGTTTCATGCTCCTCATGTATTTCACACCGTTTGAAGCTCTTCATATTTTTCACACCTTTTGAAGCTCTTCATATATTTCACACCTTTTCAGGCTCTTCATGTTTTTCAACACCACTTCATGCTCCTCCTATTTTTCAGACCGTTTCATGCTCATCTAATTTTTGACACCTTTTGAAGCTCTTCATATTTTTCACTATTTTGAAGCTCTTCATATTTTTCACACGTTTTCAGGCTCTTCATGATTTTGAACACAACTTCATTCACCTCCTATTTTTCAGACCGTTTCATGCTCCTCATATTTTTGACACCTTTTGAAGCTCTTCATATTTTTCACAACTTTTGAAGCTCTTATATTTTTCAGACCTTTTCAGGCTTTTCATGATTTTCAACACCGCTTCATGCTCCTCCTATTTTTCAGACCGTTTCATGTTCCTCATATATTTGACACCTTTTGAAGCTCTTCATATATTTCACACCTTTTCAGGCGCTTCATGTTTTTCAACACCGCTTCATGCTCCTCCTATTTTTCAGACCGTTTCATGCTCATCTCTTTTTTTCACCTTTTGAAGCTCTTCATATTTTTCACAACTTTTGAAGCTCTTCATATTTTTCAACACTGCTTTATGCTTCTCCTATTTTTCAGACCGTTCATGCCCCTCATAATTTTGAAACATTTTGAAGCTCTTCATATTTATTACACCTTTTCAGGCTCTTCATGTTTTTCAACACCACTTCATCCTCCTCCTGTTTTTAAGACCGTTCATGTCCCTCATATTTTTGACACCTTTTGAAGCTCTTCATATTTTCACACGTTTTCAGGCTCTTCATGTTTTTCAACACCTTATCATGCTCATCGTATTTTTCAGACCGTTTCATGCTCCTCATATTTTTGACACGTTTTGAGTCTCTTCATATTTTTCACACATTTTAAGGCTCTTCATGTTTTTGAACACCGCTTCATGCTCCTCTTATTTGTGACACCTTTTGAAGCTCTTCATATTTTTCACACATTTTCAGGCTCTTTATGTTTTTTCACCACCGCTTCATGCTCCTCCTATTTTTGAGACCGTTTCATGCTCATCTCTTTTTTGACACCTTTTGAAGCTCTTCGTATTTTTTACACCTTTTGAAGCTCTTCATATTTTTATAACTTTTCAGGCTCTTCATGTTTTTCAACACCGCTTCATGCTTCTCCTGCTTTTCAGACCGTTTCATGCTCCTCATATTTTTGACACCTTTTGAAGCTCTTCATATTTTTCACATCTTTTCAGGCTCTTCATGATTTTCAACACCACTTCATGCTCCTCGTATTTTTCAGACCTTTTCATGCTCCTCATATTTTTGACACTTTTTGAAGCTCTTCATATTTTTCACACCTTTTGAAGCTCTTCGTATTTTTCACACCTTTTCAGGCTCTTCATGTTTTTGAACACCGTTTTATGCTGCTTCTATTTTTCAGACCATTTCATGCTCCTCATATATTTTAAACCTTTTGAAACTCTTCATATATTTCACACCTTTTCAGGCTGTTCATGTTTTTCAACAACGCTTCATGATCCTCCTATTTTTCAGACCGTTTCATGCTCCTCAAGTATTTCACACCTTTTGAAGCTCTTCATATTTTTCACACCATTTCAGGCTCTTCATATTTTTCAACACCGCTTCATGCTTCTCCTGTTTTTCAGACCATTTCATGCTCCTCTTAATTTTGACACCTTTTGAAGCTCTTCATATTTTCCACATCTTTTCAGGCTCTTCATGTTTTTGAACACTGCTTCATGTTCCTTCTATTTTTCAGACCGTTTCATGCTCCTCAAATTTTTGAAAACTTTTGAAGCTCTTCATATTTTTCACACCTTTTCAGGCTCTTCATGTTTTTGAAGACCGATTCATGCTCCTCCTGTTTTTCAGACCGTTTCAGGCTCCTCATATTTTTGACACCTTTTGAAGCTCTTCATATTTTTTACAACTTTTCAGGCATTTCATGTTTTTGAACACCTCTTCATGCTCCTCCTATTTTTCACACCTTTTGAAGCTCTTCACATTTTTCACACCATTTCAGGCTCTTCATGTTTTTCAACACCGCTTCATGCTCCTCCTATTTTTCAGACCGTTTAATGCTCCTCCTGTACTTCACACCTTTTGAAGCTCTTCATATTTTTCACACCTTTTCAGCCTCTTCATGTTTTTCAACACCGCTTCATTCTCGTCCTATTTTCAGACCGTTTAATGCTCCTCCTGTACTTCACACCTTTTGAAGCTCTTCATATTTTTCACATCTTTTCAGGATCTTCATGTTTTTCAACAACACTTCATGCTCCACCATTTTTCAGACCGCTTCATGCTCATCTCATTTTTGACACTTTTTGAAGCTCTTCATATTTTTCACACCTTTTGAAGCTCTTCATATTTTTCACACGTTTTCAGGCTCTTCATGTTTTTCAACACCGCTTCATGCTCCTCCTATTTTTCACAACTGTTGAAGCTCTTCATATTTTTCACACCTTTTCAGGCTCTTCATGTTTTTCAACACCGCTTCATGATCCTCCTATTTTCCAGACCGTTTAATGCTCCTCATGTATTTCACACCTTTTGAAGCTCTTCATATTTTTCACACGTTTTCAGGCTCTTCATGTTTTTCATCAATGCTTCATTCTCCTTCTCTTTTTCAGACCGTTTCATGCTCCTCGTATTTTTCACACCTTTTGAAGCTCTTCATATTTTTCACACCTTTTCAGGCTCTTCACGTTTTTCAACACCGTTCAAGCTCCTCCTATTTTTCAGACCGATTCATTCTCCTCATATTTTTGACACCGTTTGTAGCTCTTCATATTTTTCACACCTTTTCAGGCTCTTCATGTTTCTGAACACCGCTTCATGCTCCTCCTATTTTATACACCGTTTCATGCTCCTCATGTATTTCACACCTTTTGTAGCTCTTCATAATTTTTACACCTTTTCAAGCTCTTCATGTTTTTGAACAGCGCTTCATGCTCCTCCTATTTTTCAGACAGTTTCATGCTCCTCATGTATTTCACACCTTTTGAAGCTCTTCGTATTTTTGACACCTTTTCAGGCTCTTCATGTTTTTGAACACCGCTTCATGCTCCTCATATATTTCAGACCGTTTCATGCTCCTCTTATTTGTGACACCTTTTAAGCTCTTCGTATTTTTCACACATTTTCAGGCTCTTCATGTTTTTCAACACCGCTTCATGATCCTCCTCTATTTCAGACCGTTTCATGCTCCTCATATTTTTGACCTCTTTTGAAGCTCCTAATATTTTTCACATCTTATGAAGCTCTTCATATATTTCACACTTTTTCAGGCTCTTCATGTTTTTCAACACCGCTTCATGCTCCTCCTATTTTTCACAACTGTTGAAGCTCTTCATATTTTTCACATATTTTCAGGCTCTTCATGTTTTTCAACAACACTTCATGCTCCACCATTTTTCAGACCGCTTCAAGCTCATCTCATTTTTGAAACTTTTTGAAGCTCTTCATATTTTTCACACCTTTTGAAGCTCTTCATATTTTTCACACGTTTTCAGGCTCTTCATGTTTTTCAACACCGCTTCATGCTCCTCCTATTTTTCACAGCTATTGAAGCTCTTCATATTTTTCACACCTTTTCAGGCTCTTCATGTTTTTGAACACCGCTTCATGATCCTCCTATTTTTCAGACCGTTTCATGCTCATGTCAATTTTCACACCTTTTCAGGCTCTTCTTATTTTTCAAACAAGTGAAGCTCTTCATATTTTTCACACTTTTTCAGGCTTTTCATGTTTAGAATACCGCTTCATGCTCCTCCTATTTTTCTGACCGTTGCTTCCTCCTCATGTATTTCACACCTTTTGAAGCTCTTCGTATTTTTCACACCTTTTCAGGCTCTTCATGTTTTTGAACACCGTTTTATGCTGCTTCTATTTTTCAGACCGTTTCATGCTCCTTATATATTTTAAACCTTTGAATCTCTTCATATTATTCACACCTTTTCAGGCTGTTCATGTTTTTCAACAACGCTTCATGATCCTCCTATTTTTCAGACCGTTTCATGCTCCTCATAATTTTGACACCCTTTGAAGCTCTTCTTATATTTCACACCTTTTCAGACTCTTCATGTTTTCGAACACCACTTCAAGTTCCTCCTATTTTTGCGACGGTTTCATGCTCCTCATGTATTTCACTCCTTCGAAGCTCTTCATATTTTTCACACCTTTTCAGGCTCTTCATGATTTTCAACCCCACTTCATGCTCCTCCTATTTTTCAGACCGTTTCATGTTCCTCATATTTTTGACACCTTTTGAAGCTCTTCATATTTTCTACACCTTTTCAGGCTCTTCATGTTTTTCAACACAGCTTCATGCTCCTCTAATTTTTCAGACCATTTGGTGCTCCTCATATTTTTCACAGCTTTTGAAGCTCTTCATATTTTTCACACCTTTTCAGGCTCTTCATGTTTTTCAACACCACTTCATGCTCCTCCTATTTTTCAGACCGTTTCATGCTCCTCATATTTTTGACACCTTTTGAAGCTCTTCATATTTTTCACACCTTTTCAGGCTCCTCCTGTTTTTGAACACCGTTTCATGCTCCTCCTATTTTTCAGACCATTTCATGCTCCTCATATTTTTGACACCTTTTGAAGCTCTTCATATTTTTCACACCTTTTCAGGCTCTTCAAGTTTTTGAACAATGCTACAATGCTCCTCCTATTTTTCAGACCGTTTCATGCTCCTCATATTTTTGACCTCTTTTAAAGCTCTTCATATTTTTCACGCCTTTTGAAGCTCTTCATATATTTCACACTTTTTCAGGCTCTTCATATTTTTCAACACCACTATATGCTTCTCCTATTTCTCAGACCGTTTCATGCTCATCTCATTTTTGACAGCATTTGAAGCTCTTCATATTTTTCACATCTTTTGAAGCTCTTCATATTTTTCACACCTTTTCAGGCTCCTCATGTTTTTCAACACCGCTTCATGCTCCTCCTATTTTTCAGACCGTTTCATGCTCCTCTCATTTCTGAAATCTTTTGAAGCTCTTCATATATTTCACACATTTTCAGGCTGTTAATGTTTTTCAACACGGCTTCATGCTCCTCCTATTTTTCAGACCGTTTCATGCTCATCTAATTTATGACACCTTCTGAAGCTCTTCATAGTTTTCACAAATTTTCAGGCTCTTCATATTTTTGAACACCGCTTCATGCTCCTCCTATTTTTCAGACCGTTTCATGCTCCTCATTTATTTCACACATTTTGAAGCTCTTCATATTTTACACACCTTTTCAGGCTCGTCATGATTTTCAACAACACTTCATGCTCCTCCTATTTTTCAGACAGTTTCATGCTCATCTAATTTTTGACACCTTTTGAAGCTCTTCATATATTTCACACCTTTTGAAGCTCTTCATATTTTTCACATTTTTGAAGCTCTTCAAATTTTTCACACGTTTTCAGGCTCTTCATGTTTTTGAACACCGCTTCATGCTCCTCATATATTTCAGACCGTTTCATGCTCCTCATATTTGTGACACCTTTTGAAGCTCTTCGTATTTTTCACACATTTTCACGCTCTTCATGTTTTTCATCATGACTTCATGCTCCTCCTATTTTTCAGACCGTTTCATGCTCCTCATATTTTTGACACCTTTTGAAATCTTCATATACTTCACACCTTTTCAGATTCTTCATTTTTTTGAAAAGAACTTCATGCTCCTCCTATTTTTCAGACCGTTTCATGGTCATCTCATTTTTGACACGTTTTGAAGCTCCTCATATTTTTCATTCCTTTTGAAGATCTTCATATTTTTCACACGTTTTCAGGCTCTTCATATTTTTCAACACCGCATCATGCTTCTCCTATTTTTCAGACAGTTTCATTCTCCTCATATTTTTGACACGTTTTGAAGCTCTTCATATTTTTCACACCTTTTCAGGCTCTTCATGTTTTTCAACACTGTTTCATGATCCTCCTATTTTTCAGACCGATTCATGCTCCTCAAGTATTTCACACCTTTTGAGGCTTCATGTTTTTCAACACCACTTTATGCTCCACCTATTTTTCAGACCGTTTCATGCTCATCTCATTTTTGACACCTTTTGAAGCTCTTCATATTTTTCACACCTTTTGAAGCTCTTTATATTTTTCACAAGTTTTCAGATCTTCATGTTTTTCAACACCGCTTCTTGATCCTCCTATTTTTCAGACCGTTTCATGCTCCTCCTAATTTTCACACCTTTTGAAGCACCTCAAATTTTTCACACCTTTTCAGGCTCTTCATGTTCTTGAACACGGTTTCCTGCTCCTCCTTTTTTTTCAGACCGTTTCATGCTCCTCATATTTTTGACACCTTTTGAATCTCTTCATATATTTCACACCTTTTCAGGCTCTTCATATATTGGAACACCGCTTCATGCTCCTCCTATTTTTCGGACGGTTTCATTCTCCTCATTTACTTCACACCTTTTGAAGCTCTTCATATATTTCACACTTTTTCAGGCTCTTCATGTTTTTCAACACCACTTCATGCTCCTCCTATTTTTCAGACCGTTTCATGCTCATCTCATTTTTGACACCTTCTGAAGCTCTTCATATTTGTTACACCCTTTCAGGCTCTTCATGTTTTTCAACACGGCTTCATGCTACTCCTATTTTTCAGACCGTTTCATGCTCCTCATATTTTTCACACCTTTTGAAGCTCTTCATATTTTTCACACATTTTCAGGCTCTTCATGTTTTTCAACACCACTTCATGCTCCTCCTATTTTTCAGACCGTTTCATGCTCCTCATGTATTTCACACCTTTTGAAGCTCTTCATATTTTTCACACTTTTTGAAGCTCTTCATATATTTCACACATTTTCAGGCTCTTCATGTTTTTCAACACCGCTTCATGCTCCTCCTTTTTTTCAGACCGTTTCATGGTCCTCATGTATTTCACACATTTTGAGGCTCTTCATATCTTTCACACCTTTTCAGCCGCTTCATGATTTTGAACACCGTTTCATGCTCCTCCTATTTTTCAGACCGTTTCATGCTCCTCATATTTTTGACACCTTTTGAAGCTCTTCATATTTTTCACACATTTTCAGGCTCTTCATGTTTTTCACAAGTTTTCAGATCTTCATGTTTTTCAACACCGCTTCTTGATCCTCCTATTTTTCAGATCGTTTCATGCTCCTCATATTTTTGTCACGTTTTGAAGCTCTTCATATTTTACACACATTTTCAGGCTCTTCATGTTTTTGAACATCGCTACATGCTCCTCCGAATTTTCACACCTTTTGAAGCACCTCAAATTTTTCACACCTTTTCAGGCTCTTCATGTTCTTGAACACGGTTTCCTGCTCCTCCTTTTTTTCAGACCGTTTCATGCTCCTCATATTTTTGACAGCTTTTGAATCTCTTCATATATTTCACACCTTTTCAGGCTCTTCATGTATTGGAACACCGCTTCATGCTCCTCCTATTTTTCGGACGGTTTCATTCTCCTCATGTACTTCACACCTTTTGAAGCTCTTCATATATTTCACACTTTTTCAGGCTCTTCATGTTTTTCAACACCACTTCATGCTCCTCCTATTTTTCAGACCGTTTCATGCTCTTCTCATTTTTGACACCTTCTGAAACTCTTCATATTTGTTACACCCTTTCAGGCTCTTCATGTTTTTCAACACGGCTTCATGCTCCTCCTATTTTTCAGACCGTTTCATGCTCCTCATATTTTTCACACCTTTTGAAGCTCTTAATATTTTTCACACATTTTCAGGCTCTTCATGTTTTTCAACACCGCTTCATGCTCCTCCTATTGTTCAGACCGTTTCATGCTCTTCTTATATTTGACACGTTTTGAGGCTCTTCATATATTTCACACCTTTTCAGGCTCTTCATTTTTTTCAACACCGCTTCATACTCCTCCGATTTTTCAGACCGATTCAAGCTCCTCATATTTTTGACACCTTTTGAAGCACTTCATATTTTTCACACCTTTTCAGGCTCTTCATATATTTGAACAACGCTTCATGCTCCTCCTATTTTTCAGACGGTTTCATCCTCCTCATGTATTTCACACCTTTTGAAGCTCTTCATATTTTTCACACCTTTTCAGGCTCTTCATGTTTTTGAACACCGTTTCATGCTGTTCCTATTTTTCAGACCGTTTCATACTCCTCATAGTTTTGACACATTTTGAAGCTCTTCATATTTTTCACACCTTTTCAGGCTCTTCATGTTTTTCCACACCACTTCATGCTTCTCCTGTTTTTCAGACCGTTTCATGATCCTCATGAATTTCACACATTTTGAAGCTCTTTATATTTTTCACATATTTTCAGGCTCTTCATGTTTTTGATCACCGCTTCATGATCCTCCTATTTTTCAGACCGTTTCATGCTCTTCATATATTTGACACCTCTTGAAGCTCTTCATATTTTTCACACCTTTTCAGGCTCTTCATGTTTTTCCCCCCCACTTCATTCTTCTCCTATTTTTCAGACCATTTCATGCTCCTCATGAATTTCACACCTTTTGAAGCTCTTCATATTTTTCACACCTTTTCAGGCTCTTCATGTTTTTTATCACCATTTCATGCTCCTATTTTTCAGACCGTTTCATGCTCCTCATATTTTTGACACCTTTTGCAGCTCTTCATATTTTTCACAAGTTTTCAGTCTCTTCATGATTTTGAACACCGCTTCATGATCCTCCTATTTTTAAGACCGTTTCATGCTCTTCATATTTTTGACACCTTTTGCAGCTCTTCATATTTTTCACACCTTTTCAGGCTCTTCATGTTTTTCAACACCGCTTCATGCTGCTTCTCTTTTTCAGACCGTTTCATGCTCCTCATATTTTTCACACCTTTTGAAGCTCCTCATATTTTTCACACCTTTTCAGGCTCTTCATGTTTTTGAACAGCGCTTCATGCTCCTCCAATTTTTCAGGCCGTTTCATGCTCCTCATAATTTTGACACCTTTTGAAGCTCCTCATATTTTTCACACCTTTTCAGGCTCTTCATTTTTTTCAACACCACTTCATGCTCCTCCTATTTTTCAGACGGTTTCATGCTCATCTCATTTTTTACACCTTTTGAAGCTCTTCATATTTTTCACACCTTTTCAGGCTCTTCATATTTTTCACACGTTTTCAGGCTCTTCTTGTTTTTCAACACCGCTTCATTCTCCTCATATTTTTCAGACCGTTTCTTGCTCCTCATATTTTTGACACCTTTTGAAGCTCTTCATATTTTTCACAACTTTTCAGTATCTTCCTGTTTTTGAACACCGTTTCATGCTCCTCCTATTTTTCAGTCCGTTTAATGCTCCTCATGTATTTCACACCTTTTGAAGCTCTTCATATTTTTCACACGTTTTCAGGCTCTTCATGTTTTTGAACACCGCTTCATGCTCCTCCAATTTCAGACCGTTTCATGCTCCTCATGTATTTCACACCTTTTGAAGCTCTTCATATTTTTCACAACTTTTCAGGCTCCTCATGTTTTTGAACACCGCTTCATGCTCCTCCTATTTTCCAGACCGTTTCATGCTCCTCATATTTTTGACACCTTTTGCAGGTCTTCATATTTTTCACACCTTTTCAGGCTCTTCATATTTTTGAACACTGCTTCATGATCCTCCTATTTTTCAGACCGTTTCATGCTCTTCATATTTTTGACACCTTTTGAAGCTCTTCATATTTTTCACACCTTTTCAGGCTCTTCATGTTTTTCCACACCATTTCATGCTTCTCCTATTTTTCAGACCGTTTCATGATCCTCATGAATTTCACCATTTTGAAGCTCTTTATATATTTCACACATTTTCAGGCTCTTCATGTTTTTGATCACCGCTTCATGATCCTCCTATTTTTCAGACCGTTTCATGCTCTTCATATATTTGACACCTCTTGAAGCTCTTCATATTTTTCACACCTTTTCAGGCTCTTCATGTTTTTCCCCACCACTTCATTCTTCTCCTATTTTTCAGACCATTTCATGCTCCTCATGAATTTCACACCTTTTGAAGCTCTTCATATTTTTCACACCTTTTCAGGCTCTTCATGTTTTTTATCACCTTTTCATGCTCCTATTTTTCAGACCGTTTCATGCTCCTCATATTTTTGACACCTTTTGCAGCTCTTCATATTTTTCACAAGTTTTCAGTCTCTTCATGGTTTTGAACACCGCTTCATGATCCTCCTATTTTTAAGACCGTTTCATGCTCTTCATATTTTTGACACCTTTTGCAGCTCTTCATATTTTTCACACCTTTTCAGGCTCTTCATGTTTTTCAACACCGCTTCATGCTGCTTCTCTTTTTCAGACCGTTTCATGCTCCTCATATTTTTCACACCTTTTGAAGCTCCTCATATTTTTCACACCTTTTCAGGCTCTTCATGTTTTTGAACACCGCTTCATGCTCCTCCAATTTTTCAGACCGTTTCATGCTCCTCATATTTTTCACACCTTTTGAAGCTCCTCATATTTTTCACACCTTTTCAGGCTCTTCATGTTTTTCAACACCGTTACATGATCCTCCTATTTTTCAGACTGTTTCATGCTCATCTCATTTTTGACCCCTTTTGAAGCTTTTCAGATTTTTCACAACTTTTTAGGCTCTTCATGTTTCTCAACACGGCTTCATGCTCCACATATTTTTCAGACCGTTTCATGCTCATCTCATTTTTGACACCTTTTGAAGCTCTTCATATTTCTCACAACTTTTTAGGCTTTTCATATTTTTGAACACCGCTTCATGCTCCTCCTATTTTTCAGAGAGTTTCATGCTCCTCATGTATTTCACATCTTTTGAAGCTCTTCATATTTCTCACAACTTTTTAGGCTCTTCATGTTTTTCCACATCACTTCATGCTTCTCGTATTTTTCGGCCTTTTTCATGCTCCTCATGTATTTCACACCTTTTGAAGCTCTTCATATTTTTCACACCTTTTCAGGCTCTTCATGTTTTTAATCACCGTTTCATGCTTCTCCTATTTTTCAGACCGTTTCATGCTCCTCATATATTTGACACATTTTGAAGCTCTTTATATTTTTCACACATTTTCAGGCTCTTCATGTTTTTGAACACTGCTTCCTGATCCTCCTATTTTTCAGACCTTTTCATGTTCTTCATATGTTTGACACATTTTGAAGCTCTTCATATTTTTCACACATTTTCAGGCTCTTCATGTGTTTCAACACCACTTCATGCTTCTCCTATTTTTCAGACCGTTTCATGCGCCTCATGTATTTCACACCTTTTGAAGCTCTTCATAATTTTCACATCTTTTCAGTCTCTTCATGTTTTTGAACACCATTTCATGCCGCTTCTATTTTTTAGACCGTTTCCTGCTCCTCATATTTTTCACACCTTTTGATGCTCTTCATATTTTTCACACGTTTTCAGGCTCTTCTTGTTTTTCAACACCGCTTCATGCTCCTCCTATTTTTCAGACCGTTTCATGCTCATCTCATTTTTGACACCTTTTGAAGTTCTTCATATTTTTCCCACCTTTTGAAGCTCTTCATATTTCTCACACCTTTTCAGGCTCTTCATGTTTTTGAACACCAATTCATGCTTCTCCTATTTTTCAGACTGTTTAATGCTCCTCATATTTTTGACACCTTTAGAAACTCTTCATATTTTTCACACCTTTTCAAGCACTTCATGGTTTTCCACACCGCTTCATGCTCCTCCTATTTTTCAGACCGTTTCATGCTCCTCATATTTTTAACACGTTTTGAAGCTCTTCATATTTTTCACACGTTTTCAGGCTCTTCATGTTTTTGAACGCCATTTCATGATCCTCCTATTTTTCAGACCGTTTCATGCTCATCTCATTTTTGACACCTTTTGAAGTTCTTCATATTTTTCCCACCTTTTGAAGCTCTTCATATATTTCACACGTTTTCAGGTTCTTCATGTTTTTCAACACCGTTTCATGCTGCTTCTATTTTTCAGACCGTTTCATGCTCCTCATATTTTTCAGACCATTTGAAGCTCTTCATATTTTTCACACGTTTTCAGGCTCTTCATGTTTTTCAACACCGTTTAATTCTGCTTCTATTTTTCAGACCGTTTCATGCTCCTCATATTTTTGACACCTTTAGACTCTTCATATTTTTCACACCTTTTCAGCCTCTTCATGTTTTTCACACATTTTCAGCCTCTTCATGTTTTTGAACACCCCTTCTTGCTCCTTTTATTTTTCAGAGAGTTTCATGCTCCTCATGTATTTCACACCTTTTAAAGCTCTTCATATTTTTCACACCTTTACAGGCTCTTCATGTTTTTGAACACCGTTTCATGCTCCTCCTATTTTTCAGACCATTTCATGCTCCTCATATTTTTGACGCCTTTAGAAGCTCTTCATATTTTTCACACCTTTTCAGGCTCTTTATGTTTTTCAAAACCGCTTCATGCTCCTCCTATTTTTCAGACCGTTTCATGCTCCACACATTTTGAAACCTTTTGAAGCTCTTCATATTTTTCACACCTTTTCAGGCTCTCCATGTTTTTCATCACCGATTCATGCTCCTCCTATTTTTGAGGCCGTTTCATGCTCCTCATATTTTTGACACCTTTTGAATCTCTTCATACTTTTCACACCTTTTAGGCTCTTCATGTTGTTGAACAGCGCTTCATGCTCCTCCTATTTTTCAGACCGTTTCATGCTCCTCATGTATTTCACACCATTTGAAGCTCTTCATGTTTTTCACACCTTTTCAGTCTCTTCATGTATTTGAACACCATTTCATGCTCCTCCGATTTTTTAGACCGTTTCATGCTCCTCATATTTTTGACATCTTTTGAAGCTCTTCATATTTGTTACACCTTTTGAAGCTCTTCATGTTTTTCATATTTTTGAAGCTCTTCATATTTTTCACACTTTTTCACGCTTTTCATGTATTTGAACACCGGTTCATGCTCTTCCTATTTTTCAGACCGTTTCATGCTCCTCCTATTTTTCACTCCTTTTGAAGCTCTTCATATTTTTCACACCTTTTCAGTCTCTACATGTTTTTGAATACCGCTTCATGCTCCTCCTATTTCTCAGACCATTTCATGCTCCTCATGTATTTCACACCTTTTGAAGCTCTTCGTATTTTGCACACATTTTCAGGCTTTTCATGTTTTTCACAACGACTTCATGCTCCTCATATTTTTCAGACCGTTTCATGCACATTTCATTTTTGACTCCTTTTGAAGCTCTTCATATTTTTCACACCATTTTCAGGCTCTTCATGTTTTTCAACACCGCTTTATGATCCTCCTATTTTTCAGACCTTTTCATATTCCTCATATTTTTGACATTTTTTGAGGCTCTTCATATTTTTCACACCTTTTCAGGCTCTTCATGTCTTTGAACACCGTTTCATGCTCCTCCTATTTTTCTGACCGTTTCATGCACATCTCATTTTTGACACCTTTTGAAGCCTTTGATATTTTTCACACCATTTTCAGGCTCTTCATGTTTTTCAACACCGATTTCTGATCCTCCTATTTTTCAGACCGTTTCATGCTCCTCATGTATTTGACACCTTTTAAAGCTCCTCATATTTTTCACACCTTTTCAGGCTCTTCATATTTTTCACATAATTTCAGGCTGTTCATGTTTTTGAACACGGCTTCATGCTCCTCCAATTTTTCAGACCATTTCATGTTCCTCATATTTTTGACACCTTTTGAAGCTCTTCATATTTTTCACACCTTTTGAAGCTTTTCATATTTTTCACACCATTTTCAGGCTCTTCATGTTTTTCAACACCGTTTCATGCTCCTCCTATTTTTCAGACCGTTTCATGCTCCTCTTATGTTTGACACCTTTTGAAGCTCTTCATATTTTTCACACCTTTTCACGCTCTTCATGTTTTTGAACACTGCTTCATACTCCGCATATTTTTCAGACCGTTTCATGCACATCTCATTTTTGACACCTTTTGAAGCCTTTGATATTTTTCACACCATTTTCAGGCTCTTCAGGTTTTTTAACACCGCTTTCTGATCCTCCTATTTTTCAGACCGTTTCATGCTCCTCATATATTTGACACCTTTTGAAGCTCTTCATATTTTCACAATTTTTTAAGCTCTTCATATGTTTCACACGTTTTCAGGTTCTTCATGTTTTTCAACACCGCTTCATGCTCCTCCTATTTTTCATTTCGTTTCATGCTCCTCATATTCTTGACACCTTTTGACGCTTTTCATATTTTTCACACATTTTCAGGCTCTTCATGTTTTGCCACACCACTTCATGCTCCTCCTATTTTTCTTACATTTTCATGCTCCTCATATTTTTGACACCTTTAGAAACTCTTCATATCATTCACACCTTTTCAGGCTCTTCATGTTTTGCCACACCGCTTCATGCTCCTCCTATTTTTGAGCCCGTTTCATGCTCCTCATGTATTTCACACCTTTTGAAGCTCTTCATATATTTCACACCCTTACATACTCTTCATGTTTTTCAACACCACTTCATGCTCCTCCTATTTTTAAGACTGTTTCATGCTCCTGATATTTTTGACTCGTTTTGAAGCTCTTCATATTTTCACAATTTTTTAAGCTCTTCATATTTTTCACACGTTTTCAGGTTCTTCATGTTTTTCAACACCGCTTCATGCTCCTCCTATTTTTCATTCCGTTTCATGCTCCTCATATTCTTGACACCTTTTGCCGCTTTTCATATTTTTCACACATTTTCAGGCTCTTCAAGTTTTTCAACACCGCTTCATGCTCCTCCTATTTTTCATTCCGTTTCATGCTCCTCATATTTTTGACACCTTTTGAAGCTTTTCATATTTCTCACACCTTTTCAGGCTCTTCATTTTTTCAACACCGCTTCATGATCCTCCTGTTTTTCTGACCGTTTCATGCTGATCTCATTTTTGACACCTTTGGAAGGTTTTCATATTTTTCACAACTTTTCAGGCTCTTCACGTTTTTGAACACCTCATCATGTTCCTCCTATTTTTCAGACCGTATCATGCTCCTCATATATTTCACACGTTTTGAAGCTCTTCATATTTTTCATACCTTTTCAGGCTCTTCATGTATTTCAACACCAATTCATGCTCCTACTATTTTTCAGACCGTTTCATGCTCATCTCATTTTTGACACCTTTCGAAGCTGTTTATATTTTTCACACCTTTTGAAGCTCTTCATATTTTTCACACGTTTTCATGCCCTTCATGTTTTTCATCACCGCTTCATGCTCCTCCTATTTTTCAGACCGTTTCATGCTCCTCATATTTTTGACACCTTTTGAAGCTCTTCATATATTTCACACCTTTTCAGGCTCTTCTTTTTTTTCAACACCACTTCATGCTCCTACTATTTTTCAGACCGTTTCATGCTCATCTCATTTTTGACACCTTTTGATGCACTTCATATTTTTAACACCTTTTGAAGCTCTTCATATATTTCACACCTTTTCAGGCTCTTCATGTTTTCAACACCACTTCATGCCCCTCCTATTTTTCAGACCCTTTCATGCTAAACTAAATTTGACACCTTATGAAGCTTTTCATGTTTTTCACACCTTTTCATGCTCTTTATGTTTTTGAACACCGGTTCATGCTCCTCCTATTTTTCAACCCGTTTCATGCTCCTCATGTATTTCACATCTTTTGAAGTTCTTCATATTTTTCACACCTTTTCAGTCTGTTCATGTTTTTGAACACCGTTTCATGCTCCTCCTACTTTTCAGACCATATAATGCTCGTCATATATTTCACACGTTTTGAAGCTCTTCATATTTTTCACACCTTTTCAGGCTCTTCATGTTTTTAAACACCACTTCATGCTCCTCCTAATTATCAGACCGTTTCATGCTCCTCATATATTTGACACCTTTTGTAGCTCTTCATATTATTCACACCTTTTCAGACTCCCCATGTTTTTCAACACCACTTCATGTTCCTCCCATTTTGCAGACAGTTTCATACTCCTCATATTTTTGACAACATTTGAAGCTCTTCATATTTCTAACACCTTTTCAGGCGCTTCATGTTTTTCAACACCGCTTCGTGTGCCTCCTATTTTTCAGACCGTTTCATGCTCATCTAATTTTTGACACCTTTTGAAGCTCTTCTTATTTTCCACATCATTTGAAACCCTTCATATTTTTCACACGTTTTCAAGCTCTTCATGTTTTTCAACAACGTTTCATGCTCTTCCTATTTTTAGGACCGTTTCATGCTCCTCATATTTTTGACACCTTTTGAAGCTCTTCATATTTTTCACAACTTTTGAATCTCTTATTTTTTTCACACCTTTTCAGGCTCTTCATGATTTTCAACACCGCTTCATGCTCCTCCTATTTTTCAGACCGTTTCTTGTTCCTCATATATTTGACACCTTTTGAAGCTCTTCATATATTTCACACCTTTTCAGGCGCTTCATGTTTTTCAACACCGCTTCATGCTCCTCCTATTTTTCAGACCATTTCATGCTCATCTCTTTTTTGACACCTTTTGAAGCTCTTCATATTTTTCACACCTTTTGAGCTCTTTATATTTTTCAAGACTGCTTTATGCTCCTCCTATTTTTCAGACCATTCATGCCCCTCATAATTTTGAAGCATTTTGAAGCTCTTCATATTTTTTACACCTTTTCAGGCTCTTCATGTTTTTCAACACCACTTCATCCTCCTCCTGTTTTTAAGACCGTTCATGTCCCTCATATTTTTGACACCTTTTGAAGCTCTTCATATTTTCACACGTTTTCAGGCTCTTCATGTTTTTCAACACCTCATCATGCTCATCGTATTTTTCAGACCGTTTCATGCTCCTCATATTTTTGACACGTTTTCAGTCTCTTCATATTTTTCACACATTTTCAGGCTCTTCATGTTTTTGAACACCGCTTCATGCTCCTCATATTTTTCACACCTTTTGAAGCTCTTCATATTTTTCACACATTTTCAGGCTCTTTATGTTTTTCACCACCGCTTCATGCTCCTCCTATTTTTCAGAACTTTTCATGCTCATCTCATTTTTGACACCTTGTGAAGCTCTTCGTATTTTTTACACCTTTTGAAGCTCTTCATATTTTTATACCTTTTCAGGTTCTTGACGTTATTCAACACCACTTCATGCTACTCCTGTTTTTCAGACCGTTTCATGCTCCTCATATTTTTGACACCTTTTGAAGCTCTTCATACTTTTCACATCTTTTCAGGCTCTTCATGATTTTCAACACCACTTCATGCTCCTAGTATTTTTCAGACCTTTTCATGCTCCTCGTATTTTTGACACCTTTTGAAGCTCTTCATATTTTTCACACCTTTTGAAGCTCTTCGTATTTTTCACACCTTTTCAGCCTCTTCATATTTTTGAACACCGTTTTATGCTGCTTCTATTTTTCAGAACTTTTCATGCTCCTCATATATTTTAAACCTTTTGAATCTTTTCATATTTTTCACACCTTTTCATGCTGTTCATGTTTTTCAACAATGCTTCCTGATCCTCCTATTTTTCAGACCGTTTCATGCTCCTCAAGTATTTCACACCTTTTAAAGCTCTTCATATTTTTCACACCTTTTCAGGCTCTTCATGTTTTTCAACACCGCTCATGCTTCTCCTGTTTTTCAGACCATTTCATGCTCCTCTTAATTTTAACACCTTTTGAAGCTCTTCATATTTTCCACATCTTTTCAGGCTCTTCATGTTTTTGAACACTGCTTCATGTTCCTTCTATTTTTCAGACCGTTTCATGCTCCTCAAATTTTTTAAAACTTTTGAAGCTCTTCATATTTTTCACACCTTTTCAGGCTCTTCATGTTTTTGAAGACCGATTCATGCTCCTCCTGTTTTTCAGACCGTTTCAGGCTCCTCATATTTTTGACACCTTTTGAAACTCTTCATATTTTTTACAACTTTTCAGGCATTTCATGTTTTTGAACACCTCTTCATGCTCCTCCTATTTTTCACACCTTTTGAAGCTCTTCACATTTTTCACACCATTTCAGGCTCTTCATGTTTTTCAACATCGCTTGCTGGTGCTCCTCTTTTTCAGAGCGTTTCATGCTCCTCATAATTTTGACACCTTTGAAGCTCTTCATATTTTTCACACCTTTTCAGGCTCTACATATTTTTCAACACCACTTCATGTTTCTCCTATTTTTCAGACCGTTGAATGCTCCTCATATTTTTGACACTTTTTGAAGCTCTTCATATTTTTCACACTTCTCCAGGCTCTTCATTTTTTTGAACACCGCTTCATGCTCCTCCTATTTTTCAGACCTTTTCATGCTCCTCATGTTTTTGACACCTTTTGAAGCACTTCATATTTTTCACACCTTTTCAGGCTCTTCATGTTTTTCAACAACGCTTCATGCTCCTCCTATTTTTCAGACCGTTTCATGCTCCTCATATGTTTCACACCTTTTGAAGCTCTTCATATTTTTTTTAACACCTTTTCACGCTCCTCCTATATTTCAGACCGTTTCAAGCTCCTCATATTTTTGACACTTTTTGTAGCTCTTCATATTTTTCACACCTTTTCAGGGTCTTCATGTTTTTCTACACCACTTCATGCTCCTCCTATTTTTCAGACCGTTTTATTTTACTCATATGTTTCACACCTTTTTCAAGCTCTTCATGTTTTTCAACACCACTTCATGCTCCTCCTAATTATCAGACCGTTTCATTCTCCTCATATTTTTGACACCATTTGAAGCTCTTCATATTTTTCACACCTTTTCAGGCTCTTCATGTTTTTTAACACCTTTTCATGCTCCTCCTATATTTCAGACCGTTTCATGCTCCTTATATTTTTGACACCTTTTGAAGCTCTTCATATTTTTCATACGTTTTCAGGCTCTTCATATTTTTCAACACCGCTTCATGCTCCTCCTATTTTTCAGACCGTATCATGCTCCTCATATGTTTCACACCTTTTTCAGGCTCTTCATGTTTTTCAACAACACTTCATGCTCCTCCTATGTTTCAGACCGTTTCATGCTCCTCATATTTTTGACACAGTTTGAAGCTCTTCACATTGTTCACACCTTTTGAGGCTCTTCATGTTTTTGAAAACAGTTTCTTGTTCCTCATATTTTTCAGACCGTTTCACCCTCTATATATTTGACACCTTTTTGAAGCTCTTCATATTTTTCACACCTTTTGAGGCTCTTCATGTTTTTGAAAACAGTTTCTTGCTCCTCATATTTTTCAGACCGTTTCACCCTCTATATATTTGACACCTTTTTGAAGCTCTTCATATTTTTCACACCTTTTCAGGCTCTTCATGTTTTTTAACACCTTTTCATGCTCCTCCTATATTTCAGACCGTTTCATGCTCCTTATATTTTTGACACCTTTTGAAGCTCTTCATATTTTTCATACGTTTTCAGGCTCTTCATATTTTTCAACACCGCTTCATGCTCCTCCTATTTTTCAGACCGTATCATGCTCCTCATATGTTTCACACCTTTTTCAGGCTCTTCATGTTTTTCAACACCACTTCAAGCTCCTTCTATTTTTCAGACCGTTTCTTGCTCCTCATATTTTTGACACCTTTGAGGCTCTTCATATATTTCACACTTTCTCAGGCTCTTCATGTATTTCAACACCACTTCAAGCTCCTTCAATTTTTCAGACCGTTTCTTGCTCCTCATATTTTTGACACCTTTGAGGCTCTTCATATATTTCACACTGTTTCAGGCTCTTTAGGTTTTTCAACACCGCTTTATTTTTCTCCTAATTTTCAGACCGTTTCATTCTCCTCATATTTTTGACACCTTTTGAAGCTATTCATATTTTTCACACCTTTTCAGGCTCTTCATGTTTTTGAACACCGCTTCATGCTCCTTCTATTTTTCAGTCCATTACATGCTCCTCATATTTTTGACACCTTTTGAAGCTCTTCATATTTTTCACACCTTTTCAGGCTCTTCATGTTTTTCAACACAAGTTCATGCTCCTCCTATTTTTCAGACCGTTTCATGCTCCTCATATTTTTGACACCTTTTTAAGCTTTTCATATTTTTCACACCTTTTCAGCCTCTTCATGTTTTTCAACACCACTTCATGCTTCACCTTTTTTGCAGACCGTTTAATGCTCCTCATATTTTTGACACCTTTTGAAGCTCTTCATATTTTTCACAACTTTTCAGGCTCTTCATGTTTTTCAAAACCGCTTCATGCTCCTGCTATTTTACAGACCGTTTCATGCTCCTCATATTTTGACACCTTTTGAAGCTCTTCATATTTTTCACGTCTTTTCAGGCTCTTCATGTTTTTGAACACCGCTTCATGCTCCCCCTATTTTTCAGAGAATTTCATGCTCCTCATTTATTTCACACCTTTTGAAGCTCTTCATATTTTTCACACATTTTTCAGGCTCTTCATGTTTTTCAACACCGCTTCATGCTCCTGCTATTTTTCAGACCGTTTCATGCTCCTCATATTTTTGACACCTTTTGAAGCTCTTCAGATATTTCACACCTTTCCAGGCTCTTCATTTTTTCAACACCACTTCATGCTCCTCCTATTTTTCAGACCTTTTCATGCTCATCTCATTTTGACACCTTTTGAGGCTCTTCATATTTTTCACATTTATGAATCTCTTCATATTTTCCACACGTTTTCAGACTTTTCATGTTTTTCAACACCGCTTCATGCTCCTGCTATTTTTCCGACCGTTTCATACTCCTCATAATTTTGACACGTTTTGAGTCTCTTCATATTTTTCACACCTTTACAGGTTCGTCATGTTTTTGAACACCGCTTCATCCTCCTCCTATTTTTAAGACCGTTTCATGCTCCTCATATTTTTGACACCTTTTGAAGCTCTTCATATTTTTCACACCTTTTCAGGCTCTTTATGTTTTTAACACCGCTTCATGCTCCTCCTCTTTTTCAAACCGTTTCATGCTCCTCAAATTTTTGACACCTTTTGAAGCTCTTCATATTTTTCACACCTTTTCAGGCTCTTCATGTTTTTGAACACCGCTTCATGCTCCTCCTATTTTTCAGACCGTTTCATGCTCATCTAATTTTTGGCACTTTTTGAAGCTCTTCATATTTTTCACACCTTTTGAACCTCTTCATATTTTTCATATTTTTGAAGCTCTTCATATTTTCACACGTTTTCAGACTCTTCATGTTTTTCAACACCGTTTCATGCTTCTGTTATTTTTCAGATCGTTTCATGCTCCTCATAATTTGACACCCTTGGAAGCTCTTCATATTTTTCACACCTTTTCAGGCTCTTCATGTTTTTCCACACCACTTAATGCTTCTCCTATTTTTCAGACCGTTTCATGCTCCTCATGTATTTCACACATTTTGAAGCTCTTCATATTTTTCACACCTTTTCAGGCTCTTCATGTTTTTGATCACAGTTTCATGCTACTCCTATTTTTCAGACCGTTTCCTGCTCCTCATATTTTTGACAACTTTTGAAGCTCTTCATATTTTTCACACCTTTTCAGGCTTTTCATGTTTTTGAACACCGCTTCATGTTCCTCCTATTTTTCAGACCTTTTCATGCTCCTCATATTTTTGACACCTTTTGAAGCTGTTCATTTATTTCACACCTTTTCAGGCTCTTCATATTTTTGAACACCGCTTCATGCTCCTCCTATTTTTCAGATTGTTTCATGCTCCTCATATTTTTGACACCTTTTGGCGCTCTTCATATTTTTCACAACTTTTCAGGCTCTTCGTGTTTTTCAACACCACTTCATGCTCCTCCTTTTTTGCAGACCGTTTCATGCTTTTCATATTTTTGACACCTTTTGAAGCTCTTCAGATATTTCACAACTTTCCAGGCTCTTGATTTTTTCAACACCACTTCATGCTCCTCCAATTTTTCAGATCGTTTCATGCTCATGTCATTTTAACACCTTTTGAAGCTCTTCATATTTTTGACAAATTATGAAGTTCTTCATATTTTTCACACGTTTTCAGGCTCTTCATGATTTTCAACACCGCTTCATGTTCCTCCTATTTTTCAGACCTTTTCATGCTCTTCTCTTTTTTGACACCTTTTGAAGCTCTTCATATTTTTCACACCTTTTGAAGCTCTTCATATTTTTCACATTTATGAACCTCTTCATATTTTCCACACGTTTTCAGACAATTCATGTTTTTCAACATCGCTTCATTCTCCTCCTATTTTTCAGACCGTTTCATTCTCCTCATATTTTTGACACCTTTTGAAGCTCTTCATATATTTCACACCTTTTCAGACTTTTCTTTTTTTTTCAACACGACTTCATGCTCCTCCTATTTTTCAGACCGTTTCATGCTCATCTCATTTTGACACCTTTTGAAGCTCTTCATGTTTTTCACATCTTTTGAAGCTCTTCATATTTTTCACAACTTTTCAGGCTCTTTATGATTTTCAACAGCGCTTCATGCTCCTCCTATTTTTCAGACCGTTTCATGCTCCTCATAATTTTGACACCTTTTGAAGCTTTCATATTTTTCACACCTTTTCAGGCTCTTCATGTTTTTCAACACCACTTCATGGTCCTCCTTTTTTGCAGACCATTTCCAGCTACTCATATTTTTAACACCTTTTGAAGCTCTTCATATTTCTCACACCTTTTCAGGCTCTTCATGTTTTTCAACACCACTTCATGCTCCTCCTTTTTTGCAGACCATTTCATGCTCCTCATATTTTTGACACATTTTGAAGCTCTTCATATTTTTCACAACTTTTCAGGCTCTTCATGTTTTTCAACACCGCATCATGCTCCTCCTATTTTTCAGACCCTTTCATGCTAATCTAATTTTTGACACTTTTTGATTCTCTTCATATTTTTCACACCTTTTCAGTCTCTGCATGTTTTTGAACACCAGTTCACGCTCCTCCTCTTTTTCAGACCTTTTCATGCTCCTCATGTATTTCACACCTTTTGAAGCTCTCCATATTTTGCACACCTTTTCAGGCTCTTCATGTTTTTCACAACCACTTCACGCTCCTCCTATTTTTCAGACCATATCACGCTCCTCATATTTTTCAAACTTTTTGAAGCACTTCATATTTTTCACACCTTTTCAGGCTCTTCATGTTTTTGAACACCGCATCATGCTCCTCCTATTTTTCAGAATGTTTCATGCTCCTCATTTATTTCACACCTTTTGAAGCTCTTCATATTTTTCACACCTTTTCAGGCTCTTCATGTTTTTCAACACCACTTCATGCTCCTCCTTTTTTGCAGACCGTTTCATGCTCCTCATATTTTTGACACCTTTTGAAGCTCTTCATATTTTAACACCTTTACAGGCTCTTCATGTTTTTGAACACCATTTCATGCTCCTCATATTTTGACAACTATTGAAACTCTTCATATTTTTCAGACAGTTTCATGCTCATCATATTTTTGACACGTTTTGGAGCTCTTCATATATTTCACAGCTTTTCAGGCTCTTCATGTTTTTGAACACCGTTTCATAATCCTCCTATTTTTCAGAACGTTCCATGCTCCTCATATTTTTGACAGGTTTTAAGGCTTTCATATTTTTCACACCCTTTCAGGCTCTTCATGTTTTTGAACACCGTTTCATAATCCTCCTATTTTTCAGACCGTTTCATGCTCCTCATATTTTTGACACCTTTTTAAGCTCTTCATATTTTTCACACCTTTTCAGGCTCTTCATGTTTTTGAACACCGTTTCATGCTTCTTATATTTTTCAGACCGTTTCATGCTCCTCATATTTTTGACACCTTTTGAAGCTCTTCATATTTTTCACACCTTTTGAAGCTCTTCATATTTTTCACACGTTTTCAGGCTCTTCATGTTTTTCAACACCGCTTCATTCTCCTCCTATTTTTCAGACCGTTTCGTGCTACTCATATTTTTGACACCTTTTGAAGCTCTTCATATTTTTCACACCTTTTCAGGCTATTCATGTTTTTCAACACCGCTTCATGCACCTCCTATTTTACAGAACGTTTCATGCTTCTCATATTTTTGACACCTTTTGAAGCTCTTCATATTTTTCACACCTTTTCGGCTATTCATGTCTTTCAACAACGCATAGTGCTCCTCCTATTTTTCAGATCGTTTCTTGCACCTCATATATTTCACACCTTTTGAACCTCTTCATATTTTTCACACATTTTCAGGCTTTTCATGTTTTTCAACACCACTTCATGCTCCTCCTATTTTTCAGACGTTTCATGCTCATCTCATTTTGACACCTTTTGAAGCTCTTCATATTTTTCACACCTTTTCTTTATCTTCATTATTTTCAACACCGCTTCATGCTCCTCCTATTTTTCAGACCGTTTCATGCTCATCTCATTTTTTACACCTTTTGAAGCTCTTCATATTTTTCACACGTTTTGAAGCTCTTCATATTTTTCATATTTTTGAAGCTCTTCATTTTTTAACACGTTTTCAGACTCTTCCTGTTTTTCAACACCGCTTCATGCTCCTGCTATTTTTCAGACCGTTTCATGCTCCTCATATTTTTGACAGGTTTTGAGGCTTTTCATATTTTTCACACCTATTCATGCTCTTCATGTTTTTGAACACCGTTTCATAATCCTCCTATTTTCAGACCGTGTCATGCTCCTCATATTTTTGACACTTTTTGAAGCTCTTCATGTTTTTCACACCTTTTCAGGCTCTTCATGTTTTTGAACACCGCTTCATGCTTCTCCTATTTTTCAGACCGTTTCATGCTCCTCATATTTTTGACACGTTTTGAAGCTCTTCACATTTTTCACACCTTTTCAGGCTCTTCATGTATTTGAACACAGTTTCATGCTTCTCCTATTTTTCAGACCGTTTCATGCTCATCACATTTTTGTCACCTTTTGAAGCTCTTCATATTTTTCACACCTTTTCAGGCTCTTCATATTTTTCAACACCGTTTCATGCTCCACCTATATTTCAGACCATTTCATGCTCCTCATATTTTGACACCTTTTGAAGCTCTTCATATTTTTCACAACTTTTCAGGCTCTTCATATTTTTGAACACCGCTTCATTCTCTTCCTATTTTTCAGACCGTTTCATGCTCCTCATATTTTGACACCTTTTGAAGCTCTTCATATTTTTCACACATTTTAAGTATCTTCATGTTTTTCAACAGGACTTCATGCTCCTCCTATTTTTCAGTCCGTTTCATGTTCCTCGTATTTTTGACACCTTTTGAAGCTCTTCATATTTCTCACACATTTTAAGTGTCTTCTTGTTTTTCAACACGACTTCATGCTCCTCCTATTTTTCAGACCTTTTCATGCTCCTCATATTTTTGACACCTTTTGAAGCTCTTCATATTTTTCACACATTTTAAGTGTCTTCATGTTTTTCAACACCGTTTCATGCTCCTCCTATTTTTCAGACCGTTTCATGCTCCTCCTATTTTTGACACCTTTTGAAGCTCTTCTTTTTTTTTCACACATTTTGAAGCTCTTCATATTTTTCACAACTTTTCAGGCTCTTCATGTTTTTGAACACCGCTTCATGCTCCTCTTATTTTTCAGAGAGTTTCATGCTCCTCATGTATTTCACACCGTTTGAAGCTCTTCATATTTTTCACACCTTTTCAGGCTCTTCATATTTTTGAACACCGTTTCATGCTTCTCTTATTTTTCAGACCATTTCTTGTTCCTCATATTTGTGACACCTTTTGAAGCTCTTCATATTTTTCACACCTTTTCAGACTCTTCATATTTTTGAACACTGCTTCATGTTCCTCCTATTTTTCAGACCGTTTCATGCTCCTAATATTTTTGACATCTTTTGATGCTCTTCATATTTTTCACACCTTTTCAGGATCTTCATGTTTCTGAACATCGCTTCATGCTCCTCCTATTTTTCAGACCGTTTAATCCTCCTAATGTATTTCACAATTTTTGAATCTCTTCATATTTTTCACACCTTTTCAGACTCTTCATATTTTTGAACACCGCTTCATGCTCCTCCTATTTTTCAGACCGTATCATGCTCCTCATATTTTTCACACCTTTTGAAGCTCTTCATATTTTTCATAACTTTTCAGGCTCTTCATATTTATGAACTCGACTTCATGCTCCTCCTATTTTTCAGACCATTTCATGCTCCTCTCATTTTTGACACCTTTAGAAGCTTTGCATATTTTTCACAACTTTTCAAGCTCTTCATGTTTTTGAACACCGCTTCATGCTCCTCCTATTTTTCAGACCGCATCATGCTCTTCATATTTTTCACACCTTTTGAAGCTCTTCATATTTTTCACACCTTTTCAGGCTCTTCAAGTTTTTTAACACCACTTCATGCTCCTCCTTTTTTCAGAACGTTTCATGCTCCTCATATTTTTCACACCTTTTGAAGCTCTTCATATTTTTCACACCTTTTCAGGCTCTTCAAGTTTTTTAATACCACTTCATGCTCCTCCTTTTTTCAGACCGTTTCATGCTCCTCATATTTTTGTCACACTTTTGAAGCTCTTTATATTTTTCACACCTTTTCAGGCTCTTCATGTTTCTGAACACCGTTTCATGCTCCTCCTATTTTTCAGATCATTTCATGATCCTCATATTTTTGACACCTTTTGAAGCTCTTCATATTTTTCACACTTTTTCAGGCTCTTCATCTTTTTCAACACCACTTCATGCTCCTCCTATTTCTCAGACAGTTTCAGTCTCCTCATATTTTTGACAGCTTTTGAATCTCTTCATATTTTTCACACCTTTTCATGATCTTCATATTTTTCAACCCCGTGTCATGCTCCTCCTATTTTTCAGATGGTTTCATGCTCCTCATATTTTTCACACCTTCAAACTCTTCATATTTTTCACACAATTTAAGGCTCTTCATGTTTTTCATCACAGTGTCATGCTCTTCCTATTTTTCAGACGGTTTCATGCTCCTCATTATTTTCACACCTTTAAAGCTCTTCATATTTTTCACACCTTTTAAGGCTCTTCATGTTTTTGAACACCATTTCATGCTCCTCATATTTTGACAACTATTGAAACTCTTCATATTTTTCAGACCGTTTCATGCTCCTCATATTTTTGACACCTTTTGAAGCTCTTCATATTTTTCACACCTTTTAAGGCTCTTCATGTTTTTGAAAACCGCTTCATGGTTATCCTATTTTTCAAACCATATCATGCTCCTCATATTTTTCACACCTTTTGAAGCTCTTCATATATTTCACACCTTTTCAGGCTCTTCATGTTTTTGAACACCACTTCATGCTCCTTCTCTTTTTCAGAGAGTTTCATGCTCCTCATGTATTTCACACCTTTTGAAGCTCTTCATATTTTTCACACCTTTTCAGGCTCTTCATGTTTTTGAACACCGTTTCATGCTCCTCCTATTTTTCAGACCGTTTCTTGCTCCTCATATTTTTGACACCTTTTGAAGCTTTGCATATTTTTCACACCTTTTCAGGCTCTTCATGTTTTTGAACACCGCTTCATGCTCCTTCTATTTTCAGAGAGTTTCATGCTCCTCATGTATTTCACACCTTTTGAAGCTCTTCATATATTTCACACCTATTCAGGCTCTTCATGTTTTTCAACACCGCTTCATGCACCTCTATTTTTCAGACCGTTTCACGCTCATCTCATTTTTGACACCTTTTGAAGCTCTTCATATTTTTTACACCTTTTGAAGCTCTTCATATTTTTAACATTTTTGAAGCTCTTCATAATTTTCAAACGATTTCAGACTCTTCATGTTTTTCAACACCGCTTTATGCTCCTGCTATTTATCATACCGTTTCATGCTCCTCATATTTGACACCTTTTGAAGGTCTTCATATTTTTCACACCTTTTCAGGCTCTTCATGTTTTTCAACACCACTTCATGCTCCTCCTATTTTTGAGACCGTTTCATGCTCCTCATATTTTTGACACCTTTCGAAACTCTTCATATTTTTCACACCTTTTCAGGCTCTTCATGTTTTTTAACACCTCTTCATGCTCCTCCTATTTTTCAGACCGTTTCATGCTCCTCATATTTTTGACACCTTTTGAAGGTCTTCATATTTTTCACACCTTTTCACGCTCTTCATGTTTTTTAACACCTCTTCATGCTCCTCCTCTTTTTCAAACCGTTTCATGCTCCTCAAATTTTTGACACCTTTTGAAGATCTTCATATTTTTCACACCTTTTCAGGCTCTTCATGATTTTCAACACCGCTTCATGCCCCTCGTATTTTTCAGACCGTTTCATGCTCCTCAAATTTTTTACACATTTTGAAGCTCTTCATACTTTTCACACCTTTTCATGCTCTTCATCTTTTAAAAAACCGTTTCATGCTCATCCTATTTTTCAGACCGTTTCATGCTCCTCATATGTTTGACCCCTTTTGAAGCTCTTCATATTTTTCACACCTTTTCAGGCTCTTCATGTTTTTGAGGACCGCTTCATGCTCCTCGTATTTTTCCGACCGTTTCATGCTCCTCATAATTTTGACACCTTATTAAGCTCTTCAGATTTTTCACAGTTTTTCAGGCTCTTCATGTGTTTCAACACTGCTTCATTCTCCTCCTATTTTTCAGACCGTTTCATTCTCCTCATATTTTTGACACCTTTAAAGCTCTTCATATATTTCAAACCTTTTACGGCTCTTCATGTTTTTCAACACCTCTTCATGCTCCTCCTATTTTTCGGTCATTTCATGCTTCTCATATTTTTGACACTTTTTGAAGCTCTTCATAATTTTCACACCTTTTCATTCTATTCATCTTTTTCAAAACCGTTTCATGCTTATCCAATTTTTCAGGCTGTTTAATGCTTCTTATATATTTGACACCTTTTGAAGCTCTTCATATTTTTCACACCTTTTCAGGCTCTTCATGTTTTTAAACACCGCCTCATGCTCCTCCTATTTTTCAGACCGTTTCTTGCTCCTCAAATTTTTTACACATTTTGAACCTCTTCATATTTTTCACACCTTTTCATACCCTACTTCTTTTAAAAAACCGTTTCATGCTCATCCTATTTTTCAGACTGTTTCATGCTCCTCATATGTTTGACACTTTTTGAAGCTCTTTATATTTTTCACAGCTTTTCAGGCTCTTCATATTTTTGACCACCGCTTCATGCCCCTCCAATTTTTCAGACCGTTTCATGCTCCTCGTATATTTTACACCTTTTGAAGCTCTTCATATTTCGCACTCCTTTTCAGGCTCTTCATGTTTTTGAACACAGTTTCATACTCCTAATATTTTTCAGACTGTTTCATGCTCCTCATATTTTTGACACGTTTTGAAGCTCTTCAGATTCTTCACACCTTTTCAGGCTCTTCATGTTTTTCAACACCGCTTCATGCTCCTCCTATTTTTCAGACCGTTTTATGCTACTCGTATTTTTGACACGTTTTGAAGCTCTTCATATTTTTCACACCTTTTCAGGCTCTTCATGTTTTTGAACACCGCTTCATGCTCCTCCTATTTTTCAGACCGTTTCATGCTCCTCATATTTTTGACACTTTTTGAAGCTCTTCAGATTTTTCACACCTGTTCAGGCTCTTCATGTTTTTGACCACCGGTTCATGCTCCTCGTATTTTTCAGAAGTTTTATGCTCCTCATAATTTTGTCTCCTTTTTTAGCTCAGCATATTTTTCACACCTTTTCACTCTCTTCATGTATTTGAGGACCGCTTCATGCTCCTCCTGTTTTTCAGACCGTTTCATGCTCCTCATATTTTTGACACCTTTTTAAGCTCTTCATATTTTTCACACTTTTTCAGGCTCTTCATGTGTTTCACACCGCTTAATTCTCATCGTATTTTTCAGAATCTTTCTTGCTCCTTATATTTTTGACACCTTTTGAAGGTCTTCATATTTTTCAAACCTTTTCCGGCTCTTCATATTTTTGACCACCGCTTCATGCTGCTCCTATTTTTCTGACCGTTTCATGCTCCTCATATTTTTGAGACCTTTTGAAGCTCTTCATATATTTCAAACCTTTTCAGGATCTTCATGTTTTTTAACACGGCTTCATGCTCCTCCTATTTTTCAGACCGTTTCATTCCCCTCATATTTTTGACACCTTTGAAGTTCTTCATATATTTCACAACTTTTAAGGCTCTTCATGTTTTTCAACACCGCTTCATGCTCCTCCTATTTTTCAGTCGTTTCATGCTTCTCATATTTTTGACACCTTTTGAAGCTCTTCATATTTTTCACACCTTTTCAGGATCTTCATATTTTTGACTTCTGCTTCATGCCCCTGCTATTTTTCAGAATGTTTCATGCTCCTCATATTTTTGAAACCTTTTGAAGCTCTTCATATTTTTCACACCTTTTCATGCTTTTAATGTTTTTGAACACCGCTTCATGATCCTCCTATTTTTCAGACAGTTTCATGCTCCTCATATTTTTGACACCTTTTAAAACTCTTCATATGTTTCACACCTTTTCAGGATCTTCATGTTTTTGACGTCTGCTTCATGCCCCTGCTATTTTTCAGACTGTTTCTTGCTCCTCATATATTTGACACCTTTTGAAGCTCTTCATATTTTTCACACCTTTTCAGGCTCTTCATGTTTTTCAACACCGCTTCATGCTCCTCCTATTTTTCAGACGGTTTTATGCTCCTCATAATTTTAACACCCTTGAAGCTCTTCATATTTTTCACACCTTTTCAGGCTCTTCATATTTTTCAACACCGCTTCATGCTCCTCCTATTTTTCACATCGTTTTATGATCCTCATATTTTTGACACATTATGAAGCTCTTCATATTTTTCATACCTTTTCAGGCTCTTCATGTTTTTGAACACCGTTTCATGCTCCTACTATTTTCAGACCGATTCATGTTCCTCATATTTTTGAAACCTTTTGAAGCTTGTCATATTTTTCACACCTTTTCAGGGTTTCATGGTTTGAACACCGCTTCATGCCCCTGCTATTTTTCAGACTGTTTCTTGCTCCTCATATATTTGACACCTTTTGAAGCTCTTCATATATTTCACACCTTTTCAGGCTCTTCATGTTGTTTAACACCGCTTTTTGCTCCTCTATTTTTCAGATAGTTTCATGTTCCTCCTAATTTCAGACCGTTTCATGCTCCTGATGTATTTCACACCTTTTGAAGCTCTACACATTGTTCACACCTTTTCAGGCTCTTCATGTTTCTGAACACCGTTTCAAGCTGTTCCTAATTTTCAGACCGTTTCATGTTCCTCATATTTCTGACACCTTTTGAAGCTCTTCATATATTTCACACCTTTTCAGGCTCTTCATGTTTTTCAACACCACTTCCTCCTCCTCCTATTTTTCAGACCGCTTCATGCTCCTCTCATTTTTGACACCTTTTGAAGCTCTTCATATTTTTGACAACTTTTGAGGCTCTTCATATTTCTCACACGTTTTCAGGTTCTTCATGTTTTTCAACACCGCTTCATGCTCCTCCTCTTTTTCAGACCGTTTAATGCTCATCTCATTTCTGACACCTTTTGAAGGTCTTCATATTTTTCACACCTTTTGAAGCTCTTCATATTTTCACAACTTTTCAGGCTTTTCATGTTTTTGAACACCGTTTCATGCTCCTGCATATTTCAGACCGATTCTTGCTGCTCATATGTTTGACACGTTTTGAAGCTCTTCATATTTTTCACACCTTTTCAGGCTCTTCACGTTTTTCAACACCGCTTCATGCTCCTCCCATTTTTTACACCTTTTGAAGCTCTTCATATTTTTCACACCTTTTCAGGCTGTTCATGTTTTTGAACACGTTTTCATGTTCCTCCTATTTTTCAGACCGTTTCATGCTCCTCATATTTTTGACACCATTTGAAGCTCTTCATATTTTTCACAACTTTTCAGGCTCTTCATGTTTTTCAACACTGCTTCATGCTTCCCCTCTTTTTCAGACGGTTTCATGCACATCTCTTTTTTGAAACCTTTTGAAGCTCCTCATATTTTTGACACCTTTTGAAGGTCTTCATATTTTTCACACCTTTTCAGGCTCTTCATGTTTTTGAACATCGTTTCATGCTCCTCCTATTTTTCAGACTGTTTCATGCTCCTCTTATTTTTCACACCTTTTGAAACTCTTCATATTTTTCAAGCCTTTTCAGGCTCTTCATGTTTTTCAACAGAGTTTCATGCTCCTGCTATTGTTCCAACCGTTTCAAGCTTCTCATATTTTTGACACCTTTTGAAGCTCATCATATTTTTCACACCTTTTCATGCTCTTCATGTTTTTCAACACCGTTACATGATTCTCCTATTTTTCAGACTGTTTCATGCTCCTCATATTTTTGACACTTTTTGAAGCTCTTCATGTTTTTCACACCATTTAGGATCTTCATGATTTTCAACACCGCTTCATACTCCTCCTATTTTTCAGACCGTTTCATGCTCCACATATTTTTGACACCTTTTGAAGCTCTTCATATAATTCACACTTTTTCAGGCTCTTCAAGTTTTTCAACACCGTTTCATGCTCTTCCTATTTTTCAGACTATTTCATGCTCCTCATATATCTGACACCTTTTGAAGCTCTTCATTTTTTTCACACCTTTTCAGGCTCTTCATATTTTTGTACACCGTTTCATGCTCCTCCTATTTTTCAGAAGTTTCATTCTCCTCATATTTTTCACACATTTTGAAGCTGTTCATAATTTTGACACCTTTTGAAGCTCTTCATATATTTCACACCTTTTCAGACTCTTCATGTTTTTGAACACCGCTTCATGCTCCTCCTATTTTTCAGACCATTTCATGCTCCTCATATTTTTGACACCTATTGATGCTCTTCATATTTTTCACACCTTTTCAGGCTCTTCATGTTGTTGAACACGGTTTCATGCTTCTCCTATGTTTCAGACCGTTTCATGCTCCTCATATTTTTGACACCTTTTGAAGCTCTTCATATTTTTCTCACCTTTTCAGGCTCTTCATGTTTTTGAACACCGTTTCATGCTCCTCATATTTTTGACATGTTTTGAAACTCTTCATATTTTTGCCACCTTTTGAAGCTCTTCATATCTTTCACACCTTTTCAGTCTCTTGATATTTTTCACACCATTTCATGCTCTTCATGTTTTTCAACACCACTTCATACTCCTCATATTTTTGACACATTTTGAAGCTCTTCATATTTTTCAAACTTTTTGAACCTCTTCATATTTTTCACACCTTTTCAGGCTCTTCATGTTGTTTAACGCCGCTTCATGCTCCTGCTATTTTTCTGACCGTTTGATACTCCTCATATTTTCACACCTTTGAAGCTATTCATATTTTTCACACCTTTTCAGGCTCTTCATGTTTTTGAACACCATTTCATGCTCCTCCTATTTTTCAGACCGTTTCATGCTCCTCATATTTTTGACACCTTATGGAGCTCCTCATATTTTTCACACCTTTTCAGGCTCTTCATGTTTTTGAACACCGTTTTATGTTACTCCTATTTTTCCGACCGTTTCATGCTCCTCATATTTTTGACACCTTTTGAAGCTCTTCATATTTTTCATACCTTTTCAGGCTCTTCATGTGTTCAACAACGCTTCATGCTCCTCCTATTTTTCAGAAAGTTTCATGCTCCTCATATGTTTGACACTTTTTGAAGCTCTTCATATTTTTTACACCTTTTGAAGCTCTTCATATTTTTCACATCTTTTCAGACTCTTCATGTATTTCAACACCAGGTCATGCTCCTCCTATTTTTCAGAACTTTTCCTGCTCCTCATATTTTTGACACCTTTTGAAGCTCCTCATATATTTCACACCTTGTCAGGCTCTTCATGTTTTTCAACTCCGCTTCATGCTCCTCCTATTTTTCAGACCGTTTCATGCTCCTCATATTTTTGACACTTTTTGAAGCTCTTCATATTTTTCAAACCTTTTCAGGCTCTTCATGTATTTCAAAACCGCTTCATGCTCCTCCTATTTTTCAGACCGTTTCAATCTGCTCATATTTTTGACACCTTTTGAAACTCTTCATATATTTCTCACCTTTTCAGGCTCTTCATGTTTCTCAACACAGCTTCATGGTCCTCCTATTTTTCAGACCGTTTCATGCTCCTCATATTTTTGACACCTTATGAAACTCTTCATATATTTCACACCTTTTCAGTCTCTTCATGTTTTTCAACTCCGCTTCATGCTCCTCCTATTTTTCAGACCGTTTCATGCTCCTCATATTTTTGACACTTTTTGAAGCTCTTCATATTTTTCAAACCTTTTCAGGCTCTTCATGTATTTCAAAACCGCTTCATGCTCCTCCTATTTTTCAGACCGTTTCAATCTGCTCATATTTTGACACCTTTTGAAACTCTTCATATATTTCTCACCTTTTCAGGCTCTTCATGTTTCTCAACACAGCTTCATGGTCCTCCTATTTTTCAGACCGTTTCATGCTCCTCATATTTTTGACACCTTATGAAACTCTTCATATATTTCACACCTTTTCAGTCTCTTCATGTTTTTCAACTCTGCTTCATGCTCCTCCTATTTTTCAGACCGTTTCATGCTCCTCATATTTTTGACACCTTTTGAAACTCTTCATATTTTTCACACCTTTTCAGGCTCTTCATGTTTTGAACAAAACTTCATGCTCCTCCTATTTTTCAGACAGTTTCATTTTCCTCATATTTTTGACACCTTTTTAAGCTCTTCATATATTTCACACCTTTTCAGGCTCTTTATGTTTTTGAACACCGTTTCATGCTCCTCCTATTTGTCTGACCGTTTCATGCTCCTCATATTTTTGACACTTTTTGAAGCTCTTCGTGTATTTCACAGCTTTTCAGTCTCTTCTTGGTTTTGAACAGCGTTTCATGCTCCTCCTATTTTTCAGTCCGTTTCATGCTCCTCATATTTTTCACTCCTTTTGAGGCTCTGCATATTGTTCACACCTTTTCAGGATCTACATGTTTGTCAACACCGTTTCATTCTCCTCGTATATTTGAGACCGTTTCAAGCTCCTAATATTTTTGACACCTTTTGAAGCTCTTCATATATTTCTCACATTTTCAGTCTCTTCATGTTTTTGAACACCGTTTCATGCTCCTCATTTTTTTCAAACCTTTTGAAGCTTTTCATATTTTTCACACATTTTCAGGCTCTTCATATTTTTGAACATGGTTTCATGCTTCTCCTATTTTTCAGACCGTTTCATGCACCTCATATTTTTGACACCTTTTGAAGCTCTTCATATTTTTCACACATTTTCAGTGTCTTCAATTTTTTGAACACCGTTTCATGCTTCTGATATTTTTCAGACCTTTTGAAGCTCTTCATATGTTTCACAAATTTTCAGGTTCTTCATGTTTTTGAACACCATTTCATGATCCTCCTATTTCTCAGACCGTGTCATGCTCCTCATAATTTTGACACCTTTTCGGGCTCTTCATGTTTTTGAACACTGCTTCATACTCCCCCTATTTTTCAGACCGTTCCCTGCTCTTCATATTTCTGACACTTTTTGAAGCTCTTCATATTTTTCACACATTTTCAGGCTCTTCATGTTTTTGAACATGGTTTCATGCTTCTCGTATTTTTCAGACCGTTTCATGCTCCTCATATTTTTGACACATTTTGAAGCTCTTCATAGTTTTCACACCTTTTGAAGCTCTTCATATTTTTCACACCTTTTCAGGCTCTTCATGTTTTTCAACACCGTTTCATGCTCCTCATGTTTTTCAACACCGTTTCATGCTCCTCCAGTTTTTCAGACCGTTTCATCCTCCTCATAATTTTCACACGTTTTGAAGCTCTTCATATTTTCCACACCTTTTCATGTTCTTCATGTTTTTCAACACCGTTTCATGCTCCCCTTATTTTTCAGATGGTTTCATGCTTCTCATATTTTTGACACGTTTTGAAGCTCTTCATATTTTTAAAACCTTTTCATGCTCTTCATCTTTTTTGAAACGGTTTCATGCTCATCCTATTTTTCAGACCGTATCATGCTCCTCCTATTTTTGACACCTTTTGAAGCTCGTCATATATTTCACACCTTTTCAGGCTCTTCTTGTTTTTAAACAGCGCTTCATACTCCTCATATTTTTGACACCTTTTGAAGCTCTTCATATTTTTCACACCTTTTCAGGCTCTTCATGTTTTTCAACACCGTTTCATGCTCCTCATGTTTTTCAACACCGTTTCATGCTCCTCCAGTTTTTCAGACCGTTTCATCCTCCTCATAATTTTCACACGTTTTGAAGCTCTTCATATTTTCCACACCTTTTCATGTTCTTCATGTTTTTCAACACCGTTTCATGCTCCCCTTATTTTTCAGATGGTTTCATGCTTCTCATATTTTTGACACGTTTTGAAGCTCTTCATATTTTTAAAACCTTTTCATGCTCTTCATCTTTTTTAAAACGGTTTCATGCTCATCCTATTTTTCAGACCGTATCATGCTCCTCATATTTTTGACATCTTTTGAAACTCTTCACATTTTTCACACCTTTTCAGGCTCTTCATGTATTTCAAAACCACTTCATGCTCCTCCTATTTTTCAGACCTGTTCCTGCTCCTCATATTTTTGAAACCTTCTGAAGCTCTTCATATATTTCACAGCTTTTCAGGCTCTTCATGTTTGTGAACTCGGTTTCATGGTCCTCCTATTTTTCAGACGGTTTCATCCTCCTCATATTTTTGGCACCTTTTGAAGCTCTTCATGTTTTTCACATCTTTTCAGGCTCTTCATGTTTTTCAACACCACTTCATGCTCCTCCTATATTTCAGACCATTTCTTGCTCCTCATATGTTTGACACCTTTTGAAGCTCTTCATATTTTCACACCTTATGAAGCTCTTCATATTTTTCACACATTTTCAGGCTCTTCATGCTTTCAACACCGCTTGATGCTCCTCCTATTTTTCAGGCCGTTTCATTCTCCTCATATATTTTACACATTTTGAAGCTCTTCATATATTTCACTACTTTTCAGGCTCTTCATGTTTTTCAACACTGCTTCTTGCCACTCCTATTTTTCAGACCGTTTCTTGCGCCTCTTATTTTTGACAGCTTTTGAAGCTCTTCCTGTTTTTCACACATTTTCAGGCTCTTCATTTTTCAACACCGCTTCATGCTCCTCTTATATTTCAGACCGTATCATGCTCCTCATACTTTTGAAAACTTTTGAAGCTCTTCATATATTTCACACCTTTTCAGGCTATTCATGTTTTTGAACACCGTTTCATGCTCCTCCTATTTTTCAGACCGTTTCATGCTCCTCATATTTTTGACACCTTTTGATGCTCTTCATATATTACACACCTTTTGAGGCTCCTCATGTATTTCAACACCAATTCATGCTCCTCCTATTTTTCAAACAGTTTCAGGCTCCTCCTATTTTTGACACCTTTTGAAATTCTTCATTTATTTCACACCTTTTCAGGCTCATCATGTTTTTCAACACCGCTTCATGCTCTTCCTATTTTTAAGACCGTTTCATGCACCTCATAATTTTGAAACCTTTTGAAGCTCTTCATATTTTTCACACCTTTTCAGGCTCTTTATGTTTTTCCACACCGTTACAGGCTGGTCATATTTTTCAGACCGTTTCATGTGCCTCATACATTTCACACCTTCTGAAGCTCTTCATATTTTTCACATCTTTTTAAGCTCTTCATATTTTTCACACTTTTTCAGGCTCTTCATGTTTTTGAACACCGCTTCATGCTCCTTCTATTTTTCAGAGAGTTTCATGCTCCTCATGTATTTCACACCTTTTGAAGCTCTTCATATTTTTCAATCCTTTTCAGGCTCTTCATGTTTTTGAACTCCGCTTCAAGCTGCTTCTATTTTTCAGACCGTTTCATGATCCTCATATTTTTGACACGTTTTGAAGCTCTTCATATTTTTCACACCTTTTCAGGCTCTTCATGTTTTTCAACAGCGTTTCATGCTCCTCCTATTGTTCAGACCGTTTTATGCTCCTCATATTTTTGACACATTTTGAAGCTCTTCATATTTGTCACACCTTTTCAGGCTCTTCATGTTTTTGAACACCGCTTCATGCTCCGCCTGTTTTTCAGACCGTTTCCTGCTCCTCAAATTTTTGACACCTTTTGAAGCTATTCATATTTTTCACACTTTTATAGGCTCTTCATGTTTTTGAACACAGCTTCATGCTCCTCCTATTTTTCATACCATTTCATGCTCCTCATATTTTTGACACATTTTGAAGCTCTACATATTTTTCACACCTTTTCAGGCTCTTCATGTTTTTCAACACCACTTCATGCTCCTCCTATTTTTCAGGCCGTTTCATGCTCCTCATATTTTTGACACATTTTGAAGCTCTTGATATTTTTCACACCTTTTCAGGCTCTTCATGTTTTTCAACACCGCTTCATGCTCCTCCTATTTGTCAGAACGTTTCATGCTCATCTCATTTTTGACACCTTTTGAAGCTCTTCATATTTTTCACACCTTTTGAAGCTCTTCATATTTTTCACACTTTTTCAGGCTCTTCATGTTTTTCAGTACAGTTTCATGCTCCTTCTATTTTTCAGACCGTTTCATGCTCCTCATATTTTTCACAGCTTTTGAAGCTCTTCATATTTCTCACACCTTTTCAGGCTCTTCATGTTTTTCTACACCACTTCATGCTTCTCCTATTTTTCAGCCCGTTTCATGCTCCTCATGTATTTCACACCTTTTGAAGCTCTTCATATTTTTCACACCCTTTCAGGCTCTTCATGTTTTTCAACACCATTTCATGCTGCTTCTATTTTTCAGACCGTTGCATGCTCCTCATATTTTTGACACATTTTGAAGCTCTTCATATTTTTCACACCTTTTCAGGCTCTTCGTGTTTTTCAACACCACTTCATGCTTCTCCTATTTTTCAGCCCGTTTCATGCTCCTCATGTATTTCACACCTTTTGAAGCTCTTCATATTTTTCACACCTTTTCAGGCTCTTCATGTTTTTCTACACCACTTCATGCTCCTCCTATTTTTCAGACCGTTTCATGCTCCTCATATTTTTGATACTTTTGATGCTCTTCATATTTTTCACACCTTTTCAGGCTCTTCATTTTTTCAACACCGCTTCATGCTCCTCCTATTTTTCAGACCGTTTCATGCTCATCTCATTTTTGAAACCTTTTGAAGCTTTTCATATTTTTCACACTTTTTCAGGCTCTTCAAGTTTTTGAACACCGCTTCATGCTCCTCCTATTTTTCAGACCGTTTCATGCTCCTCATATTTTACACCTTTTGAAGCTCTTCATATTTTTCACACCTTTTCAGGCTCTTCATGTTTTTGATCACCGTTACATTCACCTCCTATTATTCAGACCGTTTCATGCTCCTCATATTGTTGACACTTTTTGAAGCTCTTTATATATTTCACACCTTTTCAGGCTCTTCATGTTTTTGATCACCGTTACATTCTCCTCCTATTATTCAGACCGTTTCATGTTCCTCATATTTTTGACACCTTTTGAAGCTCTTTATATATTTCACACATTTTCAGGCTCTTCATGTTTTTGAACACAGCTTCATGCTCCTCCTTTTGCAGACCGTTTCATGCTCCTCATATTTTTGACAACTTTGGAAGCTCTTCATATTTTTCACACATTTTCAGGCTCTTCATGTTTTTCAACACTGTTGCATGATCCTCCTATTTTTCAGACCGTTTCATGCTCATCATATACTTGACACATTTTTAAGCTCTTCATATATTTCACACATTTTCAGGCTATTCATGTTTTTCAACACTGCTTCATGCTCCTTGTATTTTTAAGACCGTTTCATGCTCCTCATATTTTTGACACCTTTTTAAGCTCTTCATATTTCTCACACCTTTTCAGGCTCTTCATGTTTTTCAACAACGCTTCATGCACCTCCTATTTTTCAGACCGTTTCATGCTCATCTCATTTTTGACACCTTTTGAAGCTTTTCATATTTTTCACACCTTTTCAGGCTCTTCATGTTTTTCCACACCACATCATGCTTCTCCTATTTTTCAGCAAGTTTCATTCTCCTCATGTATTTCACACCTTTTGAAGCTCTTCATATTTCTCAAAACTTTTCAGGCTCTTCCTGTTTTTGAACAGCGCTTCATGCTCCTCCTATATTTCAGATCGTTTCATGCTCCTCATATATTTCACACCTTTTGAAGCTCTTTATATTTTTCACACCTTTTCAGGATCTTCATGTTTTTGAACACCGCTTCATGCTCCTCATATTTTTCAGACCGTTTCATGCTCCTTGTATTTTTGACATCTTTTGAAGCTTTTCATAATTTTCACACATTCTCAGGCTCTTCAAGTTTTTCAATACCACTTCATGCTCCTCCGTTTTTGCAGACCGTTTGATGCTCCTCATATTTTTTATACCTTTTGATGCTCTTCATATTTTTCACACCTTTTCAGGCTCTTCATTTTTTCAACACCGCTTCATGATCCTCCTATTTTTCAGACCGTTTCATGCTCATCTCATTTTTGAAACCTCTTGAAGCTTTTCATATTTTTCACAACGTTTCAGGCTCTTCAAGTTTTTGAACACCGCTTCATGTTCCTCCTATTTTTCAGACCGTTTCATGCTCCTCATATTTTTGACACCTTTTGAAGCTCTTCATATTTTTCACACCTTTTCAGGCTCTTCATGTTTTTGAACACCGCTTCATGCTCCTCCTATTTTTCAGACCGTTTCATGCTCCTCATATTTTTGACACCTTTTGAAGCTCTTCATATTTTAACACCTTTACAGGCTCTTCATGTTTTTGAACACCGCTTCATGCTCCTCCTATTTTTCAGACCGTTTCATGCTCCTCATATTTTTGACTCCTTTTTAAGCTCTTCATATTTCTCACACATTTTCTGGCTCTTCATGTTTTTCAACAACTCTTCATGCACCTCCAATTTTTCAGACCGTTTCATGCTCATCTCATTTTTGACACTTTTTGAAGCTCTTTATATTTTTCACACCTTTTCAGGCTCTTCATGTTTTTGAACACCGCTTCATGCTCCTCCTATTTTTCAGACCGTTTCATGCTCCTCATTTTTTTGACACATTTTGAAGCTCTTCATATTTCTCACACCTTTTCAGGCTCTTCATGGTTTTCAACAACGCTTCATGCACCTCCTATTTTTCAGAACGTTTCATGCTCATCTCATTTCTGACACCTTTTGAAGCTTTTCATATTTTTCACACCTTTTCAGGCTCTTCATGTTTTTGAACACCGCTTCATGCTAATCCTATTTTTCAAACCATATCATGCTCCTCATATTTTTCACACCTTTTTAAGCTCTTCATATTTTTCACACCTTTTCAGGCTCTTCATGTTTTTGAACACTACTTCATGCTCCTTCTATTTTTCAGAGAGTTTCATGCTCCACATGTATTACACACCTTTTGAAGCTCTTCATATTTTTCACACGTTTACAGGCTCTTCATGTTTTTCCACACCACTTCATGCTTCTGCTATTTTTCAGCTCATTTCATGCTCCTCATGAATTTCACACCTTTTGAAGCTCTTCATATTTTTCACACCTTTTCAGTCTCTTCATGTTTTTGAACACTGCCTCATGCTCCACCTATTTTTCAGACCCTTTATTGCTCCTCATATTTTTGACACATTTTGAAGCTCTTCATATTTTTCACACCTTTTCAGGCTCTTCATGTTTTTGGACACCACTTCATGCTCCTCCTGTTGTTCAGACCGTTTCCTGCTCTTCAAATTTTTACACCTTTTGAAGCTCTTCATATTTTTCACAAATTTATAGGCTCTTCATGATTTTGAAAACAGCTTCATTCTCCTCCTATTTTTCATACCGTTTCATGCTCCTCATATTTTTGACACCTTTTTAAGCTCTTCATATTTTTCACACCTTTTCAGGCTCTTCTTGTTTTTCAACACCGTTTCATCATCCTCCTATTTTTCAGACCGTTTGATGCTCCTCATATATTTGACACATTTTTAAGCTCTTCATATATTTCACACATTTTCAGGCTATTCATGTTTTTCAACACCGCTTCATGCTCCTCCTATTTTTCAGACCGTTTCATGCTAATCATATTTTTGACACCTGTTGAAGCTCTTCATATTTCTCACACCTTTTCAGGCTCTTCATGTTTTTCAACACCGCTTCATGCTCCTCCTATTTTTCAGACAGTTTCATGCTCCTCATATTTTTGACACCTTTTGAAGCTCTTTATATTTTTGACACCTTTTGAAGCTCTTTATATTTTTCACACATTTTCAGGCTCTTCTTGTATTTCAATACCCCTTGTTGCTCCTCCTATTTTTCAGACCATTTCATGCTCCTCATATTTTTGACAGCTTTGGAAGATCTTCATATTTTTCACACCTTTTCAGACTCTTCATGTTTTTCAACACCGTTGCATGATCCTCCTATTTTTCAGATCGTTTCATGCTCCTCATATACTTGACATATTTTTAAGCTCTTCATATATTTCACACATTTTCAGGCTATTCATGTTTTTCAACACCGCTTCATACTCCTTGTATTTTTAAGACCGTTTCATGCTCCTCATATTTTTGACACCTTTTTAAGCTCTTCATATTTCTCACACATTTTCTGGCTCTTCATGTTTTTCAACAACTCTTCAGCACCTCCAATTTTTCAGACCGTTTCATGCTCATCTCATTTTTGACACTTTTTGAAGCTCTTCATATTTTTCACACCTTTTCAGGCTCTTCATGTTTTTCAACACCGCTTCATGCTCCTCCTATTTTTCAGAACGTTTCATGCTCATCTCATTTTTGACACCTTTTGAAGCTCTTCATATTTTTCACAACCTTTTGAAGCTCTTCATATTTTTCAGACTTTTTCAGTCTCTTCATGTTTTTCAACACCGTTTCATGCTCCTCCTATTTTTCAGACCGTTTCATGCTCCTCATATTTTTGACACCTTTTGAAGTTCTTGATATATTTCACACCTTCTCAGGCTCTTCATTTTTTTGAACACCACTTCTTGCTCCTCCTATTTTTCAGACCGTTTCATGCTCATCTCATTTTTGACACCTTTTGAAGCTCTTCATATATTTGACACCATTTGAAGCTCTTCATATTTTTCACAACTTTTCAGGCTCTGCATGTTTTTGAACACCGTTTCTTGCTACTCCTATATTTCAGCCCGATTCTTGCTGCTCATATATTTGAAACCTTTTGAAGCTCTTCATATTTTTAACACCTTTTCAGGCTCTTCATGTTTTTCAACACCGCTTCATGCTCCTCCTATTTTTCAGACCGTTTCATGCTCCTCATATTTTTGACACCTTTTGATGCTCTTCATATTTTTCTCACCTTTTCAGGCTTTTCATGTTATTGAACACCGCTTCATGCTCCTCCTATTTTTCACACCTTTTGAAGCTCTTCCTATTTTTCACACCTTTTCAGGCTCTTCATGTTTTTGAACACGGTTTCATGCTCCTCCTATTTTTCAGACCGTTTCATGCTCCTCATATTTTTGACACCTTTTGAAGCTCTTCATATTTTTCATGTTTTTGAAGCTCTTCATATTTTCACACGTTTTCAGACTCTTCATGTTATTGAACACCGCTTCATGCTCCTCCTATTTTTCACGCCTTTTGAAGTTCTTCATATTTTTCACACCTTTTCAGGCTCTTCATGTTTTTGAACACCGCTTCATGCTCTTCCTATTTTTCAGACCGTTTCATGCTCCTCATATATTTGACACCTTTTGAAGCTCTTCATATTTTTCACACCTTTTCAGGCTCTTCATGTTTTTGAACACCGCTTCATGCTCCTCCTATTTTTCAGACCGTTTCATGTTCATCTCATTTTTGACACCTTTGAAGCTCTTCATATTTTTCACACCTTTTGAAGTTCTTCATGTTTTTCACTCCTTTTCAGGGTCTTCATGTTTTTCAACACCACTTCATGCTCCTCCTATTTTTCAGACGGTTTCATGTTCATCTCATTTTGGACACCTTTTGAAGATCTTCATATTTTTCACACCTTTTGAAGTTCTTCATCTTTTTCACACTTATTCAGGCTCTTCATGTTTTTCAACACCGCTTCATGCTCCTCGTATATTTCAGACCGTTTCATTCTCCTCATATTTTTGACATCTTGTGAAGCTCTTCATATTTTTCTCACGTTTTCAGGCTCTTCAAGTTTTTCAGCACCGCTTCACGCTCCTCCTATTTTTGAGACCGTTTCATGCTCCTCATATTTTTGACAAATTTTGGAGCTCTTCATATTTTTCACACTTTTTCAGGCCCTCCAAGTTTTTGAACACCGCTAAATGCTCCTCATATTTTTGAGACCGTTTCATGCTCCTCATATTTTTGACACCTTTTGAAGCTCTTCATATTTTTTACACCTTTTCAGGATCTTCATGTTTTTGAACACCATTTCATGCTGCTCCTATTTTTCAGACCGTTTCACGCTCCGCATATTTTTAACACTTTTTGAAGCTCTTCATATTTTTCACAACATTCCAGGCTCTTCATGTTTTTGAACACCGTTTCATGTTCATCCTATTTTTCAGACCGTTTCATGCTCCTCATATTTTTGACACCTTTTGAAGCTCCTCCGATTTTTAACACCTTTTCAGGCTCTTCATGTTTTTCAACACCACTTCATGCTCCTCCTATTTTTCAGACCGTCTCATGCTCCTCCTATTTTTCAGACTGTGTCATGCACCTCTTATTTTTGACACCTTTTGAAGCTCTTCATATTTTTCACACGTTTTCAGGCTCTTCATGGTTTTCAACATCGCTTCATGTTCCTCCTATTTTTGAGACCGTATCATGCTCCTGATATTTATGACACCTTTTGAAGCTCTTCATATTTTTCACACCTTTTGAAGCTCTTCATATTTTACGCATATTTTCACCCTCTTCATGTTTTTCAACACCTTTTCATGCTCCTCCTATTTTTCGGACCGTTTCATTTTCTCCATATTTTTGACACTTTTTGAAGCTCTTCATATTTTTCACACCTTTTCAGGCTCTTCATCTTTTTCAACACCGTTTCATGCTCCTCATATTTTTCAGACCGTTTCATTCTCCTCATATTTAGGTCAACTTTTGAAACTCTTCATTTTCTTCACACCTTTTCATGCTCCTCATGTTTTTGAACACTGCTTCATGGTCCTCCCATGTTTCAGACCGTTTCATGCTCTTCATATTTTTGAAACCTTTGGAAGTTCTTCATATATTTCACACCTTTTCAGGCTCTTCATGTTTTTAAACACCTCTACATTCTTCTCCTGTTTTTCAGACCATTTCATGTTCCTCATATTTTTCACACCTTTGAAGCTCTTCATATATTTCTCACCTTTTCCTGTTCTTCAGGTTTTTCAACACCGTTTCATGCTCCTCCTATGTTTCAGACCGTTTCATGCTCCTCATATTTCTGACACCTTTGGAAGCTCTTCATATATTTCACAACTTTTCAGGCTCTTCATGTTTTTGAACACGGCTTCATGCTCCTCCTATTTTTCACACCTTTTGAAGATCTTCATATATTTCACACCTCTTCAAGCTCTTCATGTTTTTGAACATCGCTTCATGCTCCTTATATTTTTCACACCTTTTAAAGCTCTTAATATTTTTCACACATTTTCAGGCTCTTCATGTTTTTGAACACCGTTTCATGCTCCTCCTATTTTTCAGACCGTTACATGCTCCTCATATTTCTGACACATTTTGAAGCTCTTCATATATTTCACACCTTTTCAGAATCTTCATGTTTTTCAACATCGCTTCATCCTCCCACTATTTTTCAGACCGTTTCATGCTCCTCATATTTTTGACACCTTTTGAAGCTCTTCATATTTTTCACACCTTTTGAAGCTCTTCATATTTTTCACAAGTTTTAAGGCTGTTCATGGTTTTCAACACCGTTTCATGCTCCTCCTATTTTTCAGACCCTTTCATGCTCCTCATATTTCTGACACCTTTTGAAGCTCTCTATATTTTTCACATATTTTCAGGCTCTTCATGCTTTTCAACACCGTTTCATGCTCCTCCTATTTTGAGACTGTTTCATGCTCCTCTTATTTTTGACACCTTTAGAAGCTCTTAATATATTTCACACCTTTTAAGGCTCTTCATGTTTTTGAACACTGCTTCATGCTCCTCCTATGTTTCAGACCGTTTCATGCTCCTCATATTTTTGAAACCTTTTGAAGTTCTTCATATATTTCACACCTTTTCAGGCTCTTCATGTTTTTAAACACCTCTACATTCTTCTCCTGTTTTTCAGACCATTTCATGCTCCTCATATTTTTCACACTTTTTGAAGCTCTTCATATTTTTCACACTTTTTGAAGCTCTTCATACTTTTCACACCTGTCAGGCTCTTCATGTTTTTGAACACCGCTTCCTGCTCCTCCTATTTTGAGACTGTTTCATGCTCCTCATCTTTTACACACCTGTTGAAGCTCTTCATATTTTTCACACCATTTCAGGCTCTTCTTGTTTTTCAACACCTTTTCAAGCTCCTCCTATTTTTCAGACTGTTTCATGCTCCTCATATTTCTGACACCTTTGGAAGCTCTTCATATATTTCACACCTTTTCAGGCTCTTCATGTTTTTGAACACCGCTTCATGCTCCTCCTATTTTTCACACCTTTTGAAGATATTCATTTATTTCACACCTTTACAAGCTCTTCATGTTTTTGAACACCGCTTCATGCTCCTCATATTTTTCACACCTTTTAAAGCTCTTAATATTTTTCACACATTTTCAGGCTCTTCATGTTTTTGAACACCGTTTAATGCTCCTCCTATTTTTCAGACCGTTTCATGTTCCTCATATTTTTCACACCTTTTGAAGCTCTTCATATATTTCTCACCTTTTCCTGTTCTTCAGGTTTTTCAACACCGTTTCATGCTCCTCCTATTTTTCAGACCGTTTCATGCTCCCCATATTTCTGACATATTTTGAAGCTCTTCATATATTTCACACCTTTTCAGACTCTTCATGTTTTTCAACATCGCTTCATCCTCCTCCTATTTTTCAGACCGTTTCATGCTCCTCATATTTTTGACACCTTTTGAAGCTCTTCATATTTTTCACACCTTTTGAAGCTCTTCATATTTTTCACAAGTTTTAAGGTTGTTCATGTTTTTCAACACCGTTTCATGCTCCTCCTATTTTTCAGACCGTTTCATGCTCCTCATATTTCTGACACCTTTTGAAGCTCTCCATATTTTTCACACCTTTTCATGCTCTTCATGTTTTTCAACACCACTTCATGCTCCTCCTATTTTTCAGACCTTTTCATGCTCCTCATATTTTTCACACCTTTTCATGCTCTTCTTGTTTTTCAACACAGTTTCATGCTCCTCATATGTTTGACACCTTTTGAATCCCTTCATTTTATTCACACTTTTTCAGGCTCTTCATGATTTTCAACACCGTTTCATGCTCCTCATATTTTTGAGACCGTTTCATGCTCCTAATATTGTTCACACCTTTTCAAGATCTTCATGTTATTCAACACCGCTTCATGCTCTTCCTATTTTTCAGACCGTTTCATGCTCCTCATATTTTTCACACCTTTTGAAGCTCTTCATATTTTTCACACCTTTTCAGGCTCTTCATCTTTTTCAACACCGTTTCATGCTCCTCATATTTTTCAGACCGTTTCATTCTCTTCATATTTATGTCAATTTTTGAAACTCTTCATTTTCTTCACACCTTTTCATGCTCTTCATGTTTTTGAACACTGCTTCATGCTCCTCCTATGTTTCAGACCGTTTCATGCTCCTCATATTTTTGAAACCTTTTCAAGTTCTTCATATATTTCACACCTTTTCAGGCTCTTCATGTTTTTAAACACCTCTTCATTCTTCTCCTGTTTTTCAGACCATTTCATGCTCCTCATATTTTTCACACTTTTTGAAGCTCTTCATATTTTTCACACTTTTTCAGGCTCTTCATACTTTTCACACCTGTCAGGCTCTTCATGTTTTTGAACACCGCTTCCTGCTCCACCTATTTTTCAGATCGTTTCATGCTCCTCATATTTTTCACACTTTTTGAAGCTCTTCATATTTTTCACACCTTTTCAGGCTCTTCATGTTTTTAAACACCTCTTCATTCTTCTCCTGTTTTTCAGACCATTTCATGCTCCTCATATTTTTCACACTTTTTGAAGCTCTTCATATTTTTCACACTTTTTGAAGCTCTTCATACTTTTCACACCTGTCAGGCTCTTCATGTTTTTGAACATCGTTTCATGCTCCTCCTTTTATTCAGACCGTTTCATGCTCCTCATATTTTTGACACCTTTTGAACATCTTCATATTTTTCACACCTATTCAGGGTCTTCATATTTTTCAACACCGCTTCATGCTCCTCCTATTTTTCAGAACGTTTCATGCTCCTCATATTTTTGACATGTTTTGAAGCTCTTCATTTATTTCACACCTTTTCAGGCTCTTCATGTTTTTCAACATCGCTTCATGCTCCTCGTATTTTTCAGACCGTTTCATGCTTCTCAAATTTTTGACACCTTTTGAAGCTCTTCATAGTTTTCACACCTTTTCATGTTCTTCATTTTCGTCAACAAAGCTTCATGCTCCTCTTATTTTTCAAACCGTTTCATGCTCCTCATCTTTTACACACCTGTTGAAACTCTTCATATTTTTCACACCATTTCAGGCTGTTCTTGTTTTTCAACACCATTTCAAACTCCTCCTATTTTTCAGACTGTTTCATGCTCCTCATATTTCTGACACCTTTGGAAGCTCTTCATATATTTCACAACTTTTCAGGCTCTTCATGTTTTTGTACACGGCTTCATGCTCCTCCTATTTTTCACACCTTTTGAAGATCTTCATATATTTCACACCTCTTCAAGCTCTTCATGTTTTTGAACACCGCTTCATGCTCCTCATATTTTTCACACCTTTTTAAGCTCTTAATATTTTTCACACATTTTCAGGCTCTTCATGTTTTTGAACACCGTTTCATGCTCCTCCTATTTTTCAGACCGTTTCATGCTCCTCATATTTCTGACACATTTTGAAGCTCTTCATATATTTCACACCTTTTCAGAATCTTCATGTTTTTCAACATCGCTTCATCCTCCCACTATTTTTCAGACCGTTTCATGCTCCTCATATTTTTGACACCTTTTGAAGCTCTTCATATTTTTCACACCTTTTGAAGCTCTTCATATTTTTCACAAGTTTTAAGGCTGTTCATGGTTTTCAACACCGTTTCATGCTCCTCCTATTTCTCAGACCCTTTCATGCTCCTCATATTTCTGACACCTTTTGAAGCTCTCCATATTTTTCACATATTTTCAGGCTCTTCATGCTTTTCAACACCGTTTCATGCTCCTCCTATTTTGAGACTGTTTCATGCTCCTCTTATTTTTGATACCTTTAGAAGCTCTTAATATATTTCACACCTTTTAAGGCTCTTCATGTTTTTGAACAACACTTCAGGCTCCTCCTATATTTCACACCTTTTGAAGCTCTTCATATATTTCACACCTTTTCAGACTCTTCATGTTTTTCAACATCGCTTCAAACTCCTCCTATTTTTCAGACCGTTTCATGCTCCTCATATATTTGACACCTTTTGAAGCTCTTCATATTTTTCACACCTTTTGAAGCTCTTCATATTTTTCACACCTTTTGAAGCTCTTCATGTTTTACACATATTTTCACCCTCTTCATGTTTTTCAACACCTTTTCATGCTCCTCCTATTTTTCAGACCGTTTCATTCTCTTCATATTTTTGACATTTTTTGAAGCTCTTCATATTTTTCACACCTTTTGAGGCTCTTCATCTTTTTCAACACCGTTTCATGCTCCTCATATTTTTCAGACCGTTTCATTCTCCTCATATTTATGTCAACTTTTGAAACTCTTCATTTTCTTCACACCTTTTCATGCTCTTCATGTTTTTGAACACTGCTTCATGCTCCTCCTATGTTTCAGACCGTTTCATGCTCCTCATATTTTTGAAACCTTTTCAAGTTCTTCATATATTTCACACCTTTTCAGGCTCTTCATGTTTTTGAACATCGTTTCATGCTCCTCCTTTTATTCAGACCGTTTCATGCTCCTCATATTTTTGAAAACTTTTGAAGTTCTTCATATATTTCACACCTTTTCAGGCTCTTCATGTTTTTAAACACCTCTTCATTCTTCTTCTGTTTTTCTGACCATTTCATGCTCCTCATATTTTTCACACTTTTTGAAGCTCTTCATATTTTTCACACTTTTTGAAGCTCTTCATACTTTTCACACCTGTCAGGCTCTTCATGTTTTTGAACATCGCTTCCTGCTCCACCTATTTTTCAGATCGTTTCATGCTCCTCATATGTTTCACACTTTTTGAAGCTCTTCATATTTTTCACACTTTTTCAGGCTCTTCATGTTTTTGAACATCGTTTCATGCTCCTCCTTTTATTCAGGCCGTTTCATGCTCCTCATATTTTTGACACCTTTTGAAGCTCTTCATATTTTTCACACCTTTTCAGGTTCTTCATTTTTTCAACACTACTTCTTGCTCCTCCTATATTTCAGACCGTTTCATGCTCATCTAATTTTGACACCTTTTGAAGCTCTTCATAATTTTCACACCTTTTGAATCTCTTCATATCTTTCACACGTTTTCAGGCTCTTCATCTATGTCAACACCGCTTCATGCTGCTTCTATTTTTCAGACCGTTTCATGCTCCTCATATTTTTGACATCTTTTGAAGCTCTTCATATTTTTCACACCTTTTCAGGCTATTCATGTTTTTTAACACAGTTTCATGCTCCTCGTATTTTTCTGGCCATTTCATGCTCCTCATGTATTTCACACCTTTTGAAGCTCTTCATATTTTTCACACCTTTTCAGGATCTTCATGCTTTTTAAAACGATTTCGTTCTCCTCCTATTTTTCAGACCGTTTCACAATCCACATTTTTTTGACACCTTTTGATGCTCTTCATATTTTTCACACCTTTTCAGGGTCTCCATGTTTATGAACACCGCTTCAGGCTCCTCCTATTTTTCAGACCGTTACATGCTTCTCATATTTTTGTCACCTTTGGAAGCTCTTCATATTTTTCACACTTCTCCAGGCTCTTTATGTTTTTCACCACCGCTTCATGCTCCTACTATTTTTCAGACTGTTTCATGCTACTCATATTTTTGACACCTTTTAAAGATCTTCATATTTTTCACAGCTTTTCAGGCTCTTCATATTTTTCACACCTTTTCAGGCTGTTCATGTTTTTGAACACCGCTTCATGCTCCTACTATTTTTCAGACTGTTTCATGCTCCTCATATTTTTGACACCTTTTAAAGCTCTTCATATTTTTCACAGCTTTTCAGGCTCTTCATATTTTTCACACCTTTTCAGGCTCTTCATGTTTTTGAACACCGCTTCATGCTCCTCCAATTTTTCAGACCGTTTCATGTTTCTCATATTTTTGACACCTTTTGAAGCTCTTCATATTTTTCACACCTTTTCAGGCTCTTCATGTTTTTCAACATCGATTCATGCTCCGCCTATTTTTCAGACCGTTTCATGCTCCTCATATTTTTGACACCTTTTGAAGCTCTTCATATTTTTCTCACCCTTTGAAGCTCTTCATATTTTTCATATTTTTGAAGCTCTTCATATTTTCACAACTTTTCAGGCTCTTCATGTTTTTGAACACCACTTCATGCTCCTTCTATTTTTCAGAGAGTTTCATGCTCCTCATGTATTTCACACCTTTTGAAGCTTTTCATATTTTTCACACTTTTTCAGGCTCTTCATGTTTTTCAACACCACTTCATTCTTCTCCTATTTTTCAGCCCGTTTCATGCTCCTCATGTATTTCACACCTTTTGAAGCTCTTCATATTTTTCACACCTTTTCAGGCTCTTCATGTTTTTGATCACCATTTCATGCTCCTCCCATTTTTCAGACCGTTTCATGCTCCTCATATTTTTGACACCTTTTGACGCTGTTCATATTTTTCACACCTTTTCAGACTCTTCATGTTTTTGAACACCGCTTCATGCTCCTCCTATTATTCAGACCGTTTCATGCTTCTCATATTTTTGACACCTTTTGAAGCTCTTCATATTTTTCACACCACTTCAGGCTCTTAATGTTTTTCAACACCACTTCCTGCTTCTCCTATTTTTCATACGATTTCATGCTCCTCATATTTTTGACACCTTTTGAATCTCTTCATATTGTTCACACCTTTTCAGGCTCTTCATGTTTTTGAACACCGTTTCATGTTCCTCGTATTTTTCAGGCCATTTCATGCTCGTCATGTATTTCACACTTTTGAAGCTCTTCATATTTTTCACACCTTTTCAGGATCTTCATGTTTTTCAACACCACTTCATGCTTCTCCTATTTTTCAGCCCGTTTCATGCTCCTCATATTTTTGACACCTTTTGAAGCTTTTCATATTTTTCACACCTTTTCAGGCTCTTCATGTTTTTGAACACCACTTCATGCTCCTTCTATTTTTCAGAGAGTTTCATGCTCCTCATGTATTTCACACGTTTTGAAGCTCTTCATATGTTTCACACCTTTTGAAGTTCTTCATATTTTTCACACCTTTTCAAGCTCTTCATATTTTTCACACCTTTTCAGGCTCTTCATGTTTTTCAACACCACTTCATACTCCTCCTATTTTTCAGACCGTTTCATGCTCCACACATTTTGAAACCTTTTGAAGCTCTTCATATTTTTCACACCTTTTCAGGCTCTCCATGTTTTTCATCACCGATTCATGCTCCTCCTATTTTTGAGGCCGTTTCATGCTCCTCATATTTTTGACACCTTTTCTATCTCTTCATATTTTTCACACCTTTTAGGCTCTTCATGTTTTTCAACAGCGCTTCATGCTCCTAATATTTTTCAGACCGTTTCATGCTCCTCATATTTTTCACACCTTTTGAAGCTCTTCATATTTTTCATATTTTTGAAGCTCTTCATATTTTTCACACTTTTTCAGGTTCTTCATGTTTTTGAGCACACCTTCTTGCTCCTCCTATTTTTCAGACCGTTTCATGCTCCTCATGTTTTCACACCATTTGAAGCTCTTCATGTTTTTCACACCTTTTCAGTCTCTTCATGTATTTGAACACCATTTCATGCTCCTCCTATTTTTTAGACCATTTCATGCTCCTCATATTTTTGACACCTTTTGAAGCTCTTCATATTTTTCACACCTTTTCAGGTTCTTCATGTTTTTGAACACCGCTTCATGCTCCTCCAATTTTTCAGACCGTTTCATGTTTCTCATATTTTTGACACCTTTTGAAGCTCTTCATATTTTTCACACCTTTTGAAGCTCTTCATATTTTTCATATTTTTGAAGCTCTTCATATTTTTCACACCTTTTCAGGCTTTTCATGTATTTGAACACCAGTTCATGCTCCTCCTATTTTTCAGACCGTTTCATGCTCCTCCTATTTTTCACTCCTTTTGAAGCTCTTCATATTTTTCACACCTTTTCAGTCTCTACATGTTTATGAACACCGCTTCATTCTCCTCCTATTTCTCAGACCATTTCATGCTCCTCATGTATTTCACACCTTTTGAAGCTCTTCGTATTTTGCACACATTTTCAGGCTTTTCATGTTTTTAACAACCACTTCATGCTCCTCATATTTTTCAGACCGTTTCATGCACATTTCATTTTTGACTCCTCTTGAAGCTCTTCATATTTTTCACACCATTTTCAGTCTCTTCATGTTTTTCAACACCGCTTTATGATCCTCCTATTTTTCAGACCGTTTCATATTCCTCATATTTTTGACATTTTTTGAGGCTCTTCATATTTTTCACACCTTTTCAGGCTCTTCATGTTTTTGAACACCGTTTCATGCTCCTCCTATTTTTCTGACCGTTTCATGCACATCTCATTTTTGACACCTTTTGAAGCCTTTGATATTTTTCACACCATTTTCAGGCTCTTCATGTTTTTCAACACCACTTTATGATCCTCCTATTTTTCAGACCATTTCATGCTCCTCATATATTTGACACCTTTTGAAGCTCTTCATATTTTTCACACCTTTTCAGGCTCTTCATATTTTTCACACATTTTCAGGCTGTTCATGTTTTTGAACAGGGCTTCATGCTCCTCCAATTTTTCAGACCGTTTCATGTTCCTCATATTTTTGACACCTTTTGAAGCTCTTCATATTTTTCACACCTTTTGAAGCTCTTCATATTTTTTACACCATTTGCAGGCTCTTCATGGTTTTCAACACCGTTTCATACTCCTCCTATTTTTCAGACCGTTTCATGCTCCTCTTATGTTTGACACCTTTTGAAGCTCTTCATATTTTTCACACCTTTTCACGCTCTTCATGTTTTTGAACACCGCTTCATGCTCCGCCTATTTTTCAGACCGTTTCATGCTCCTCATTTTTTGACACCTTTTGAAGCTCTTCATATTTTTCACACCATTTCAGGCTCTTAATGTTTTTCAACACAACTTCATGCTCCTCCTATTTTTCAGACGTTTTCATGCTCCTCATATTTTTGACACCTTTAGAAACTCTTCATATCTTTCACACCTTTTCAGGCTCTTCATGTTTTGCCACACCGCTTCATGCTCCTCCTATTTTTCAGCCTGTTTCATGCTCCTCATATTTTTGACACCTTTTGAAGCTCTTCATATTTTTCACACCTTTTCAGGCTCTTCATGTTTTTCAACACCGCTTCATGCTCCTCCTATTTTTCAGACCGTTTCATGCTCCTCATATTTTTGACACCTTTTGAAGCTCTTCATATTTTTCACACCTTTTCAGGTTCTTCATTTTTTCAACACTACTTCTTGCTCCTCCTATATTTCAGACCGTTTCATGCTCATCTAATTTTGACCCCTTTTGAAGCTCTTCATAATTTTCACACCTTTTGAATCTCTTCATATTTTTCACACGTTTTCAGGCTCTTCATCTATGTCAACACCGCTTCATGCTGCTTCTATTTTTCAGACCGTTTCATGCTCCTCATATTTTTGACATCTTTTGAAGCTCTTCATATTTTTCACACCTTTTCAGGCTCTTCATGTTTTTTAACACAGTTTCATGCTCCTCGTATTTTTCTGACCATTTCATGCTCCTCATGTATTTCACACCTTTTGAAGCTCTTCATATTTTTCACACCTTTTCAGGATCTTCATGTTTTTCAACACCACTTCATGCTTCTCCTATTTTTCAGCCCGTTTCATGCTCCTCATATTTTTGACACCTTTTGAAGCTTTTCATATTTTTCACACCTTTTCAGGCTCTTTATGTTTATGAACACTGCTTCATGCTCCTTCTATTTTTCAGAGAGTTTCATGCTCCTCATGTATTTGACACGTTTTGAAGCTCTTCATATGTTTCACACCTTTTGAAGTTCTTCATATTTTTCACACCTTTTCAAGCTCTTCATATTTTTCACACCTTTTCAGGCTCTCCATGTTTTTCATCACCGATTCATGCTCCTCCTATTTTTGAGGCCGTTTCATGCTCCTCATATTTTTGACACCTTTTGAATCTCTTCATATTTTTCACACCTTTTAGGCTCTTCATGTTTTTGAACAGCGCTTCATGCTCCTCATATTTTTCAGACCGTTTCATGCTCCTCATATTTTTCACACCTTTTGAAGCTCTTCATATTTTTCATATTTTTGAAGGTCTTCATATTTTTCACGCTTTTTCAGGTTCTTCATGTTTTTGAGCACACCTTCTTGCTCCTCCTATTTTTCAGACCGTTTCATGCTCCTCATGTATTTCACACCATTTGAAGCTCTTCATGTTTTTCACACCTTTTCCGTCTCTTCATGTATTTGAACACCATTTCATGCTCCTCCGATTTTTTAGACCATTTCATGCTCCTCATATTTTTGACACCTTTTGAAGCTCTTCATATTTTTCACACCTTTTAAGGCTCTTCATGTTTTTGAACACCGCTTCATGCTCCTCCAATTTTTAAGACCGTTTCATGTTTCTCATATTTTTGACACCTTTTGAAGCTCTTCATATTTTTCACACCTTTTGAAGCTCTTCATATTTTTCATATTTTTGAAGCTCTTCATATTTTTCACACCTTTTCAGGCTTTTCATGTATTTGAACACCGGTTCATGCTCCTCCTATTTTTCAGACCGTTTCATGCTCCTCCTATTTTTCACTCCTTTTGAAGCTCTTCATATTTTTCACACCTTTTCAGTCTCTACATGTTTATGAACACCGCTTCATGCTCCTCCTATTTCTCAGACCATTTCATGCTCATCTCATTTTGACACCTTTTGAAGCTCTTCATATTTTTCACACCTTTTGAAGCTCTCCATATTTTTCATATTTTTGAAGCTCTTCATATTTTCACACGTTTTCAGACTCTTCATGTTTTTCAACATGGCTTCATGTTCCTCCTATTTTTGAAACTGTATCATGCTCCTCATATTTTTCACACCTTTTGAAGCTCTTCATATTTTTCACACCTTTTCAGGCTCTTCTTGTTTTTGAACACCACTTCATGCTATTTCTATTTTTCAGAGAGTTTCATGCTCCTCATGTATTTCACACCTTTTGAAGCTCTTCCTATTTTTCACAGCTTTTCAGGCTCTTCATGTTTTTGATCACCGTTTCATGCTCCTCATATTTTTCAGACGGTTTCATGCTCATCTCATTTTTAACACCTTTTGAAGCTCTTCATATATTTCACACGTTTTCAAGCTCTTCATATTTTTCACACCTTTTCAGGTTCTTCATGTTTTTCAACACCGCTTCATGCTCCTCCTATTTTTCAGACCGTTTCATGCTCCTCATATTTTTGACACCTTTTGAAGCTTTTCATATTTTTCACAATTTTTCAGGCTCTTCATGTTTTTGAACACCGCTTCATGCTAATCCTATTTTTCAAACCATATCATGCTCCTCATATTTTCCACACCTTTTGAGGCTCTTCATATTTTTCACACCTTTTCACGCTCTTCATATATTTCCACACCACTTCATGCTTCTCCTATTTTTCAGCCCGTTTCATGCTCCTCATGTATTTCACACCTTTTGAAGCTCTTCATATTTTTCACACTTTTTCCGGCTCTTCATGTAATTCAACACCACTTCATGCTCCTCCTATTTTTCAGAACGTTTCATTCTCCTCATATTTTTGACACATTTTGAAGCTCTTCATATTTTTCTCACCCTTTGAAGCTCTTCATATTTTTCATATTTTTGAAGCTCTTCATATTTTCACACGTTTTCAGGCTCTTCATGTTTTTCAACACCGCTTCATGCTCCTCCTATTTTTAAAACTGTATCATGCTCCTCATATTTTTCACACCTTTTGAAGCTCTTCATATTTTTCACACCTTTTCAGGCTCTTCATGTTTTTGAACACATCTTCATGCTCCTCCTATTTTTCACACCGTTTCATGCTCCTCATATTTTGACACCTTTTGAAGCTCTTTATATTTTTCACAACTTTTCAGGCTCTTCATGTTTTTCAACACCGTTTCATGATCCTCCTATTGTTCAGACCGTTTCATGCTCATCTCATTTTTGACACCTCTTGAAGCTTTTCATATTTTTCACAACTTTTTAAGCTCTTCATGTTTTTGAAAACCGCTTCATGCTCCTCCTATTTTTCAGAGAGTTTCATGCTCCTCTGTATTTCACACGATTTGAAGCTCTTCATATTTTTCACACCTTTTCAGGCTCTTCAAATTTTTCACACCTTTTCAGGCTCTTCAAATTTTTCACACCTTTTCAGGCTCTTCAAATTTTTCACACCTTTTCAGGCTCTTCATATTTTTCACAACTTTTCAGGCTCTTCAAATTTTTCACACCTTTTCAGGCTCTTCAAATTTTTCCACACCACTTCATGCTTCTCCTATTTTTCAGCCCGTTTCAAACTCCTCATGTATTTCACACCTTTTGAAGCTCTTCATATTTTTCACACCTTTTCAGGCTCTTCATGTTTTTGATCACCGTTTCATGCTCCTCCTATTTGTCAGACAGTTTCATGCTCATCTCAATTTTGACACCTTTTGAAGCTCTTCATATATTTCACACCTTTTCAAGCTCTTCATATTTTTCACACCTTTTGAGGCTCTTCATGTTTTTCAACACCGCTTCATGCTTCTCCTATTTTTCAGACCGTTACTTGCTCCACATATTTTTGACACCTTTAGAAGTTCTTCATATTTTTCACACCTTTTCAGGCTCTTCATATTTTTCAACACCGCTTCATGCTCCTCCTATTTTTCAGACCGTTTCAAGGTCCTCATATTTTTGACACCTTTTGAAGCTTTTCATATTTTTCACACCTTTTCAGGCTCTTCCTTTTTTTCAACAGTACTTCTTGCTCCTCCAATTTTTCAGACCGTTTCATGCTCATCTAATTTTTGACACCTTTTCAAGCTATGCATATTTTTCACAACTTTTCAGGCTCTTCATGTTTTTCAACACCACTGCATGCTCCTCGTATTTTTAAGACCGTTTCATGCCCCTCATATTTTTGATACCTTTAGAAGCTCTTCATATTTTACACACCTTTTCAGGCTCTTTATGTTTTTCAACACCGCTTCATGCTCCTCTTCTTTTTCAGACCGTTTCATGCTCCTCATATTTTGACACCTTTTTAAGCTCTTCATGTTTTTCACACCTTTTCAGGCTCTTCATGTTTTTGAACACCATTTCATGCTCCTCCTATTTTGCAGACCGTTTCATGCTCATCTCATTTTGACACCTTTTGAAGCTCTTCATATTTTTCACACCTTTTGAAGCTCTTCATATTTTTCATATTTTTGAAGCTCTTCATATTTTCACACGTTTTCAGACTCTTCATGTTTTTCAACACCGCTTCATGCTCCTCCTATTTTTCAAACTGTATCATGCTCCTCATATTTTTCACACCTTTTGAAGCTTTTCATATTTTTCACACCTTTTCAGGCTCTTCTTGTTTTTGAACACCACTTCATGCTATTTCTCTTTTTCAGAGAGTTTCATGCTCCTCATGTATTTCACACCTTTTGAAGCTCTTCATATTTTTCACAGCTTTTCAGGATCTTCATGTTTTTGATCACCGTTTCATGCTCCTCATATTTTTCAGACGGTTTCATGCTCATCTCATTTTTAACACCTTTTGAAGCTCTTCATATATTTCACACGTTTTCAAGCTCTTCATATTTTTCACACCTTTTCAGGTTCTTCATCTTTTTCAACACCGCTTCATGCTCCTCCTATTTTTCAGACCGTTTCATGCTCCACACATTTTGAAACCTTTTGAAGCTCTTCATATTTTTCACACCTTTTCAGGCTCTCCATGTTTTTCATCACCGATTCATGCTCCTCCTATTTTTGAGGCCGTTTCATGCTCCTCATGTTTTTCACACCTTTTGAAGCTCTTCATATTTTTCACACCTTTTCAGGATCTTCATGTTTTTCAACACCACTTCATGCCCCTCCTATTTTTCAGCCCGTTTCATGTTCCTCATGTATTTCACACCTTTTGAAGCTCTTCATATTTTTCACACCTTTTCAGGCTCTTCATGTTTTTCATCACCGTTTCATGCTCCTCCTATTTTTCAGACCGTTTCATTCTCCTCTTACTTTTGACACCTTTTGAAGGTCTTCATATATTCCACACCTTTTCAGGCTCTTCATGTTTTTGAACACCGCTTCTTGCTCCTCTTATTTTTCAGACCGTTTCAGTCTCCTCATATTTTTGATACCTTTTGAAACTCTTCATATTTCTCACACCTTTTCAGGCTCTTCATGTTTTTGAACACCGCTTCATGCTCCTCTTATTTTTCAGACCGTTTCAGTCTCCTCATATTTTTGATACCTTTTGCAACTCTTCATATTTCTCACACCTTTTCAGGCTCTTCATGTTTTTGATCACCGTTTCATGCTCCTCCTATTTTTCAGACCGTTTCATGCTCCTCATATTTTTGACACCTTTTGAAGCTCTTCATATTTTTCACACTCTTTCAGGCTCTTAATGTTTTTCAACACCACTTCATGCTCCTCCTATTTTTCAGACGTTTTCATGCTCCTCATATTTTTGACACTTTCAGAAACTCTTCATATCTTTCACACCTTTTCAGGCTCTTCATGTTTTGCCACACTGCTTCATGCTCCTCCTAATTTTCAGCCCGTTTCATGCACCTCATGTATTTCACACCTTTTGAAGCTCTTCATATGTTTCACACATTTTAAGGCTCTTCATGTTTTTCAACTCCGCTTCATGCTCCTCCTATTTTTCAGACCGTTTCATGCTCCTCATATTTTTGACACCTTTTAAAGCTTTCATATTTTTCACACATTTTCAGGCTCTTCATTTTGTCAACACTACTTCTTGCTCCTCCTGTATTTCAGACCGTTTCATGCTCATCTAATTTTTGACACCTTTTGAAGCTCTTCATAATTTTCACACCTTTTGAATCTCTTCATATTTTTCACACGTTTTCATGCTCTTCATCTATTTCAACACTACTTCTTGCTCCTCCTATATTTCAGACCGTTTCATGCTCATCAAATTTTTGACACCTTTTGAAGCTCTTCATAATTTTCACACCTTTTGAATCTCTTCATATTTTTCACACGTTTTCATGCTCTTCATCTATTTCAACACCGCTTCATGCTGCTTCTATTTTTCAGACCGTTTCATGCTCCTCATATTTTTGACACCTTTTGAAGCTCTTCATATTTTTCACACCTTTTCAGGCTCTTCATGTTTTTGAACACCGTATCATGCTCCTCGTATTTTTCAGGCCATTTCATGCTCCTCATGGATTTCACACCTTTTGAAGCTCTTCATATTTTTCACACCTTTTCAGGATCTTCATGTTTTTCAACACCACTTCATGCTTCTCCTATTTTTCAGCCCGTTTCATGCTCCTCATATTTTTGACACCTTTTGAAGCTTTTCATATTTTTCACAACTTTTCAGGCTCTTTATGTTTTTGAACACCACTTCATGCTCATTCTATTTTTCAGAGAGTTTCATGCTCCTCATGTTTTTCACACCTTTTGAAGCTCTTCATATTTTTCACACCTTTTCAGGATCTTCATGTTTTTCAACACCACTTCATGTTTCTCCTATTTTTCAGCCCGTTTCATGCTCCTCATGTATTTCACACCTTTTGAAGCTCTTCATATTTTTCACACCTTTTCAGGCTCTTCATGTTTTTGATCACCGTTTCATGCTCCTCCTATTTTTCAGACCGTTTCATTCTCCTCATACTTTTGACACCTTTTGAAGGTCTTCATATATTCCACACCTTTTCAGGCTCTTCATGTTTTTGAACACCGCTTCATGCTCCTCTTATTTTTCAGACCGTTTCAGTCTCCTCATATTTTTGATACCTTTTGAAACTCTTCATATTTCTCACAACTTTTCAGGCTCTTCAGGTTTTTCAAAACCACTTCATGCTCCTCCTATTTTCAGACCGTTTCATGCTCATCTCTTTTTGACACATTTTGAAACTCTTCATATTTTTCACACCTTTTGAAGTTCTTCATATTTTTCACACCTTTTCCGGGTCTCCATGTTTATGAACACCACTTCATGCTCCTCCTATTTTTCAAACCGTTACATGCTCCTCATATTTTTGACACCTTTTGAAGCTCTTCATATTTTTCAGACCTTTTCCGGCTCTTCATGTTTTTCACCACCGCTTCATGCTCCTACTATTTTTCAGACTGTTTCATGCTCCTCACATTTTTGACACCTTTTAAAGCTCTACATATTTTTCACACCTTTTCAGGCTCTTCATATTTTTCACACCTTTTCCGGCTCTTCATGTTTTTCACCACCGCTTCATGCTCCTACTATGTTTCAGACTGTTTCATGCTCCTCATATTTTTGACACCTTTTGAAACTCTTCATATTTTTCACACCTTCTCAGGCTCTTCATGTTTTTGAACACTGTTTCATGCTCCTCCTATTTTTCAGACCGTTTCATGCTCCTCATATTTTTGACATCTTTTGAAACTCTTCATATTTTTCATACCTTTTCAGGCTCTCCATATTTTTGAACACCGCTTCATGTTCCTCCTGTTTTTGAGACCGTTTCATGCTGCTCATATTTTGACACCTTTTGAAGCTCTTCATATTTTTCACACCTTTTCAGGCTCTTCATGTTTTTGAACACCGCTTCATGCTCCTCCTCTTTTTCAGACCGTTTCATGCACCTCATTTTTTTGACACCTTTTGAAGCTGTTCATATTTTTCACACCTTTTCAGACTCTTCATGTTTTTGAACACCGCTTCATGCTCCTCCTATTATTCAGACCGTTTCATGCTTCTCATATTTTTGACACCTTTTGAAGCTCTTCATATTGTTCACACCTTTTCAGGCTCTTCATGTTTTTGAACACCGTTTCATGTTCCTCGTATTTTTCAGGCCATTTCATGCTCGTCATGTATTTCACACTTTTGAAGCTCTTCATATTTTTCACACCTTTTCAGGATCTTCATGTTTTTCAACACCACTTCATGCTTCTCCTATTTTTCATCCCGTTTCATGCTCCTCATGTTTTTGACACCTTTTGAAGCTTTTCATATTTTTCACACCTTTTCAGGCTCTTCATGTTTTTGAACACCACTTCATGCTCCTTCTATTTTTCAGAGAGTTTCATGCTCCTCATGTATTTTACACGTTTTGAAGCTCTTCATATGTTTCACACCTTTTGAAGTTCTTCATATTTTTCACACCTTTTCAAGCTGTTCATATTTTTCACACCTTTTCAGGCTCTTCATGTTTTTCAACACCGCTTCATGCTCCTCCTATTTTTCAGACCGTTTCATGCTCCACACATTTTGAAACCTTTTGAAGCTCTTCATATTTTTCACACCTTTTCAGGCTCTCCATGTTTTTCATCACCGATTCATGCTCCTCCTATTTTTGAGGCCGTTTCATGCTCCTCATGTTTTTCACACCTTTTGAAGCTCTTCATATTTTTCACACCTTTTCAGGATCTTCATGTTTTTCAACACCACTTCATGCCCCTCCTATTTTTCAGCCCGTTTCATGTTCCTCATGTATTTCACACCTTTTGAAGCTCTTCATATTTTTCACACCTTTTCAGGCTCTTCATGTTTTTCATCACCGTTTCATGCTCCTCCTATTTTTCAGACCGTTTCATTCTCCTCTTAATTTTGACACCTTTTGAAGGTCTTCATATATTCCACACCTTTTCAGGCTCTTCATGTTTTTGAACACCGCTTCTTGCTCCTCTTATTTTTCAGACCGTTTCAGTCTCCTCATATTTTTGATACCTTTTGAAACTCTTCATATTTCTCACACCTTTTCAGGCTCTTCATGTTTTTGAACACCGCTTCATGCTCCTCTTATTTTTCAGACCGTTTCAGTCTCCTCATATTTTTGATACCTTTTGCAACTCTTCATATTTCTCACACCTTTTCAGGCTCTTCATGTTTTTGATCACCGTTTCATGCTCCTCCTATTTTTCAGACCGTTTCATGCTCCTCATATTTTTGACACCTTTTGAAGCTCTTCATATTTTTCACACTCTTTCAGGCTCTTAATGTTTTTCAACACCACTTCATGCTCCTCCTATTTTTCAGACGTTTTCATGCTCCTCATATTTTTGACACTTTCAGAAACTCTTCATATCTTTCACACCTTTTCAGGCTCTTCATGTTTTGCCACACTGCTTCATGCTCCTCCTAATTTTCAGCCCGTTTCATGCACCTCATGTATTTCACACCTTTTGAAGCTCTTCATATGTTTCACACATTTTAAGGCTCTTCATGTTTTTCAACTCCGCTTCATGCTCCTCCTATTTTTCAGACCGTTTCATGCTCCTCATATTTTTGACACCTTTTAAAGCTTTCATATTTTTCACACATTTTCAGGCTCTTCATTTTGTCAACACTACTTCTTGCTCCTCCTGTATTTCAGACCGTTTCATGCTCATCTAATTTTTGACACCTTTTGAAGCTCTTCATAATTTTCACACCTTTTGAATCTCTTCATATTTTTCACACGTTTTCATGCTCTTCATCTATTTCAACACTACTTCTTGCTCCTCCTATATTTCAGACCGTTTCATGCTCATCAAATTTTTGACACCTTTTGAAGCTCTTCATAATTTTCACACCTTTTGAATCTCTTCATATTTTTCACACGTTTTCATGCTCTTCATCTATTTCAACACCGCTTCATGCTGCTTCTATTTTTCAGACCGTTTCATGCTCCTCATATTTTTGACACCTTTTGAAGCTCTTCATATTTTTCACACCTTTTCAGGCTCTTCATGTTTTTGAACACCGTATCATGCTCCTCGTATTTTTCAGGCCATTTCATGCTCCTCATGAATTTCACACCTTTTGAAGCTCTTCATATTTTTCACACCTTTTCAGGATCTTCATGTTTTTCAACACCACTTCATGCTTCTCCTATTTTTCAGCCCGTTTCATGCTCCTCATATTTTTGACACCTTTTGAAGCTTTTCATATTTTTCACAACTTTTCAGGCTCTTTATGTTTTTGAACACCACTTCATGCTCATTCTATTTTTCAGAGAGTTTCATGCTCCTCATGTTTTTCACACCTTTTGAAGCTCTTCATATTTTTCACACCTTTTCAGGATCTTCATGTTTTTCAACACCACTTCATGCTTCTCCTATTTTTCAGCCCGTTTCATGCTCCTCATGTATTTCACACCTTTTGAAGCTCTTCATATTTTTCACACCTTTTCAGGCTCTTCATGTTTTTGATCACCGTTTCATGCTCCTCCTATTTTTCAGACCGTTTCATTCTCCTCATACTTTTGACACCTTTTGAAGGTCTTCATATATTCCACACCTTTTCAGGCTCTTCATGTTTTTGAACACCGCTTCATGCTCCTCTTATTTTTCAGACCGTTTCAGTCTCCTCATATTTTTGATACCTTTTGAAACTCTTCATATTTCTCACACCTTTTCAGGCTCTTCAGGTTTTTCAAAACCACTTCATGCTCCTCCTATTTTCAGACCGTTTCATGCTCATCTCTTTTTGACACATTTTGAAACTCTTCATATTTTTCACACCTTTTGAAGTTCTTCATATTTTTCACACCTTTTCAGGGTCTCCATGTTTATGAACACCACTTCATGCTCCTCCTATTTTTCAAACCGTTACATGCTCCTCATATTTTTGACACCTTTTGAAGCTCTTCATATTTTTCAGACCTTTTCCGGCTCTTCATGTTTTTCACCACCGCTTCATGCTCCTACTATTTTTCAGACTGTTTCATGCTCCTCACATTTTTGACACCTTTTAAAGCTCTACATATTTTTCACACCTTTTCAGGCTCTTCATATTTTTCACACCTTTTCCGGCTCTTCATGTTTTTCACCACCGCTTCATGCTCCTACTATGTTTCAGACTGTTTCATGCTCCTCATATTTTTGACACCTTTTGAAACTCTTCATATTTTTCATACCTTTTCAGGCTCTCCATATTTTTGAACACCGCTTCATGCTCCTCCTGTTTTTGAGACCGTTTCATGCTGCTCATATTTTGACACCTTTTGAAGCTCTTCATATTTTTCACACCTTTTCAGGCTCTTCATGTTTTTGAACACCGCTTTATGCTCTTCTTATTTTTCAGATAGTTTCATGCTCTTAATATTTTTCACACCTTTTGAAGCTCTTCATATTTTTCACCCTTTTCAGGCTCTTCATGTTATTAAACACCGCTTCATGCTCCTTCTATTTTTCAGACCGTTTCATGTTCCTCATATTTTTGACTCCTTTTGAAGCTCTTCCTTTTTTTCACACCTTTTCATGCTCTTCGTGTTTTTCACACCGTTTCATGCTCCCCTATTTTTGAGACCGTTTCATGCTCCTCATATTTTTCACACCTTTTGAAGCTCTTTATATTTGTCACACCTTTTCAGGCTCTTCATGTTTTTTCTACACCGCTTCACGCTCCTCCAATTTTTCAGACCGTTTCATGCTCATCCTATTTTTCAGACTGTTTCTTGCACCTCTTATTATTGACACCTTTTGAAGCTCTTTATATTTGTCACATCTTTTCAGGCTCTTCATGATTTTCTACACCGTTTCTTGCTCCTCCTATTTTTCAGACGGTTTCATGCTCCTCCTATTTTTCAGACCGTTTCATGCTCATCCTATTTTTCAGACCGTATCATGCTCCTCATATTTTTGACAATTTTGGAAGCTCTTCATATTTTTCACACCTTTTCAGGCTCTTCATGTTTTTCAACACCGCTTCATTCTCCTCCTATTTTTCAGACCATTTCATGCTCCTCATATTTTTGACAGCTTGAAGCTCTTCATCTTTTTCACACCTTTTCAGGCTCTTCATGTTTTTGAACACCGCTTCTTGCTCCTCCTATTTTTCAGACCATTTCATGCTCGTCATATTTTTCACACCATTTGAAACTCTTGATATTTTTCACACCATTTCAGGCTCTTCATGTTTTTGAACATCGCTTCATGCTCCTCCTATTTTTCAGACGGTTTCATGCTCCTCATGTATTTCACACCTTTTGAAGCTCTTCGTATTTTTCACACCTTTTCAGGATCTTCATGTTTTTGAACACCGCTTCATGCTCCTCCTATTTTTCAAACCGTTACTTGCTCCACATATGTTTGACACCTTTTGAAGCTCTTTACATATTTCACAACTTTTCAGGCTCTTCAGGTTTTTCAACACCGCTTCATGCTCCTCCTATTTTTCAGACCGTTTCATGCTCCTCATATTTTTGACTCGTTTTGAAGCTCTTCATATTTTCACAATTTTTTAAGCTCTTCATATTTTTCACACGTTTTCAGGTTCTTCATGTTTTTCAACACCGCTTCTTGCTCCTCCTATTTTTCAGACCGTATCATGCTCCTCATATTTTTGACACGTTTTGAAGCTCGTCATATTTTTCACAACTTTTCAGGCTCTTCAGGTTTTTGAACACCGTTTCATGCTCCTCCGATTTTTCAGACCGTTTCATGCTACTCATTTTTTTGACACCTTTTGAAGCTCTTCACTTTTTTCACACCTTTTCAGGCTCTTCATGTTTTTGAATACCGCTTCCTGCTCCTCCTACTTTTCAGACCGTTTCATGCTCCTCATATTTTTGATTTCTTTTGAAGGTCTGCATATTTTTCACACCTTTTTAGGCTCTTCATTTTTTTGAACACCACTTCATGCTCCTCCCATTTTTCAGACAGTTTCATGCTCATCTCATTTTTGATACCTTTTGAAGCTCTTCATATTTTTCACACCTTTTGAAATTCTTCATATTTTCACACGTTTTCAGGTTCTTCATGTTTTTCAACATCTTTTCATGCTCCTCCTATTTTTCAGACCGTTTCATGCTCCTCATATTTTTGAAAAGTTTTGAGTCTCTTCATATTTTTCAACACCTTTTCAGGCTCTTCATGTTTTTAAACACCGCTTCATGCTCCTCCTATTTTTCAGACCATTTCATGCTCCTCATATTTTTGACAATTTTGGAAGCTCTTCATATTTTTCACACCTTTTCAGGCTCTTCATGTTTTTCAACACCGCTTCATGCTCCTCCTATTTTTCAGACCATTTCATGCTCCTCATATTTTTGACAATTTTGGAAGCTCTTCATATATTTCACACCTTTTCAGGCTCTTCATCTTTTTGAACAAAGCTTCATGCTCCTCCTATTTTTCAGACCGTTTCATGCTCATCTCATTTTTGACACCTTTGAAGCTCTTCATCTTTTTCACACCTTTTCAGGCTCTTCATCTTTTTGAAAAAAGCTTCATGCTCATCCTATTTTTCAGACCGTTTCATGCTCCTCCTATTTTTCATACCGTTTCATGCTCCTCATATACTTGACAGCTTTTGAAGCTCTTCATATTTTTCACACCTTTTCAGGCTCATCATGTTTTTGCACACCGCTTCATGATCCTCATATTTTTCACACCGTTTCATGCTCCTCATATTTTTCACACCTTTTGATGCTCTTCATATATTTCACACCTTTTCAGGCTCTTTATGTTTTTGAACACCACTTCATGCTCCTCGTATGTTTCAGACCGTTTCATGCTCCCCATATTTTTGACACGTTTTGGGGCTCTCATATTTTTCACACCATTCCAGGCTCTTCATATTTTTGAACACCGTTTCATGCTCCTCTTATTTTTCAGACCGTTTCATGCTCCTCATATTTTTGACACGTTTTGGGCTCTTCATATTTTTCACACCATTCCAGGCTCTTCATATATTTGAACACCAATTCATACTCCTCCTATTTTTCAGACCGTTTCATGCTCCTCATATTTTTGACACCTTTTGAAGCTCTTCATATTTTTCATACCTTTTCAGGCTCTCCATATTTTTGAACACCGCTTCATGCTCCTCCTATTTTTGAGACAGTTTCATGCTCCTCATATTTTTGACACCTTTTGAAGCTCTTTATATTTGTCGCACCTTTTCAGGCTATTCATGTTTTGAACACCGCTTTATCCTCCTCCTATTTTTCAGACCGTTCCATGCTCTTCATATTTTTCACACCTTTTGAAGCTCTTCATATTTTTCACACCTTTTCAGGCTCTTCATGTTTTTAAACACCGCTTCATGCTCTTCCTATTTTTCAGACCGTTTCATGCTCCTCATATTTTTCACACCTTTTGAAGCTCTTCATATTTTTAACACCTTTTCATGCTCTTCATGTTTTTCACACCGTTTCATGATCCTCCTATTTTTCAGACCGTTTCATGCTCCTCATATTTTTGACACCTTTTGAAGCTCTTCATATTTGTCACATCTTTTCAGGCTCTTCATGTTTTTCAACACCGTTTTATGCTCCTCATACTTTTGACACGTTTTGGGGCTCTCATATTTTTCACACCATTCCAGGCTGTTCATATTTTTGAACACCGCTTCATGCCCCTCCTATCTTTCAGACCATTTCATGCTCATCTCATTTTTGACACCTTTTGAAGCTCTTCATATATTTCACACCTTTTGAAGCTCTTCATAATTTTCACACGTTTTCAGGCTCTTCATGTTTTTCAACAAGATTTCATGCTCCTCCTGTTTTTCAGACCGTTTCAAGCTCCTCATGTATTTCACACCATTTGAAGCTCTTCATATTTTTCACACCTTTTCAGGCTCTTCATGTTTTTAAACACCGCTTCATGACCCTCCTAGCTTTCAGACCATTTCATGCTTATCTCATTTTTGACACCTTTTGAAGCTCTTCATAATTTTCACACGTTTCAGGCTCTTCATGTTTTTCAACACGGCTTCATGATCCTCGTATTTTTCATACCGTTCATGCTCCTCATATTTTTGACACCTTTTGAAGTTCTTCCTATTTTTCACAACTCTTCATGCTCTTCATGTTTGTCAACACCGCTTCATGCTCCTCCTATTTTTCAGACCGTTTCATGCTCCTCATATTTTTGACACCTTTTGAAGCTCTTCATATATTTCACACCTTTTCAGGTCTTCATGTTTTTCAATACCACTTCCTGCTCCTCCTATTTTTCAGAGCGTTTCATGCTCCTCATATTTTTGACACCTTTTGAAGTTCCTCATATTTTTCACACCATTTCAGTCTCTTCATGTTTTTAAACACCGTTTCATGCTCCTCCTATTTTTCAGACCGTTTCATGCTCCTCATATTTTTGACACCTTTTGAAGCTCTTCATATATTTCACACCTTTTCACGCTCTTCATGATTGTTAAAACCGTTTCTTGCTTCTCCTATTTTCCAGACCGTTTCATGCTCCTCATATTTTTGACACCTTATGAAGCTCTTCATATTTTTTACACCTTTTCAGACTCTTCATGTTTTTCAACACCACTTCATGCTCCTCCTATTTTCCAGACCGTTTCATGCTCCTCATATTTTTGACACCTTTTGAAGATCTCCATATTTCTCACACCTTTTCAGGCTCTTCATGTTTTTCAACACCGCTTCATGCTCCTCCTATCTTTCAGACAATATCATGCTCATCTCATTTTTGACACATTTTGAAGCTCTTCATATTTTTCACACCTTTTGAAGCTCTTCATATTTTTCACACCTTTTCAGACTCTTCTTGTTTTTCAACACCGCTTCATGCTCCTCCTATTTTTCAGACCGTTTAATGCTCCTCATATTTTTGACACCTTTTGAATCTCTTCATATACTTCACACTTCTTCAGGCTCTTAATGTTTTTCACCAACACTTCATGCTAGTCCTATTTATCAGACCGTTTCATGCTCTTCATATTTTTGACACCTTTTGAAACTCTTCATATATTTCACACCTTTTCAGACTCTTCATGTTTTTGAACACAGTTTCATGCTCCTCCTATTTTTTTGACCGTTTCATTCTCTTCATATTTTTGCCTACTTTTGAAGCTCTTCATATTTTTCACACTTTTTCAGGCTCTTCATGGTTTTCTACACCGCTTCATGCTCCTCTTATTTTTCAGCCCGTTTCATGATCCTCTTATTTTTCACAGCTTTTGAAGCTCTTCATATTTTTCAAAACTTTTCAGGCTTTCATGTTTTTCAGCACCAGTTCATGCTCCTCCTATTTTTCAGACCGTTTCATGCTGCTCTCATTTTTTACACGTTTTGAAGCTCTTCATATTTTGCACACCTTTTCAGGCTCTTCATGTTTTTCAGCACCAGTTCATGCTCCTCCTATTTTTCAGACCGTTTCATGCTCATTTCATTTTTTACACCTTTTGAAGCTCTTCATATTTTGCACACCTTTTCAGGCTCTTCATGTTTTTCAGCTCTACTTCATGCTCCTCCTATTTTTCAGACCGTTTCATGCTCCTCATATTTTTCACACCTTTTGAAGCTCTTCATATTTTTCAAACCTTTTCAGGCTCTTCATGTTTTTCAGCACCAGTTCATGCTCCTCCTATTTTTCAGACCATTACATGCTCATCTCATTTCTTACACCTTTTTAAGCTCTTCATATTTTGCACACCTTTTCAGGCTCTTCAGGTTTTTGAACACCACTTCATGCTCTTCCTTTTTTCAGACCGTTTCTTTCTCCTCATATATTTGACACATTTTGAAGCTGTTCATATTTTTCACACCTTTTCAGGCTCTTCATGTTTTTGAACACCGCTTCATGCTCCTCCTATTTTTCAGACCGTTTCATGCTCGTCATATTTTTCACACCTTTTAAAGCTCTTCATATTTTTCACACCTTTTCAGGCTCTTCATGTTTTTGAACACGGTTTCATGATCCTCCTATTTTTCAGAAAGTTTCATGCTCCTCATATTTTTGAAACCTTTTGAAGCTCTTCATATTTTTCTCACATTTTCAGGCTCTTCCTGTTTTTCAACACCATTTCATCCTCCTCTTATTTTTCAGACCGTTTCATGTTGCTCCTATTTTTCAGACCGTTTCATGATCCTCATATTTTGAAAACTTTTGAAGCTCTTCATATTTTTCACACCTTTTCAGGCTCTTCACATTTTTCAACACCGCTTCATGTTCCTTCTATTTTTCAGACAGTTTCATGCTCATCTCATTTGACACCTTTTGAAGCTCTTCATATTTTTCACACCTTTTGAAGCTCTTCCTATTTCTCACACTTTTTAGGCTCTTCATGTTTTTCAAAACCGCTTGATGCTCCTCCTATTTTTCAGACCGTTTCATGCTCCTCATATTTTTGACACCTTTTGAAGCTCTTCATATTTTTCACACCTTTTCAGGCTCTTAATATTTTTCACACGTTTTCATGCCCTTCATGTTTTTCATCACCGCTTCATGCTCCTCCTATTTTTCAGACCGTTTCATGCTCCTCATATTTTTGACACCTTTTGAAGCTCTTCATATTTTTCACACCTTTTCAGGCTCTTCATATTTTTGAACACCGCTTCATGTTCCTCCTGTTTTTCACACCTTTTGAAGCTCTTCATATTTTTCACACCTTTTCAGGCTCTTCAGGTTTTTGAACACCTCTTCATGCTCCTCCTATTTTTCAGACCATTTCATGCTCCTCATGTATTTCACACCTTTTGAAGCTGTTCATATTTTTCACACCTTTTCAAGCTCTCCATGTTTCTGAACACCACTTCCTGCTCCTCCTATTTTTGAGGCCGTTTCATGCTCATCTCATTTTTGACACCTTCTGAAGCTCTTCATATATTTCACACCTTTTGAGCTCTTCATTTTCTTCACACGTTTTCAGGCTCTTCATGTATTTCAATAACGCTTCTTACTCCTCCTATTTTTCAGACCGTTTCATGCTCCTCATATTTTTGACATCTTTTGAAGCTCTTCACATTTTTCACACATTTTCAGCCTTTTCATGTTTCTGAACACCGCTTCATCCTCCTCCTATTTTTCACACCTTTTGAAGCTCTTCATATTTTTCACAGCTTTTCAGGCTGCACATGTTTTTGAACACGACTTCATGCTCCTCATCTTTTTCAGTCTGTTTCATGCTCCTCATATTTTTCACACCGTTTGAAGCTCTTCATATTTTTCACACGTTTTCAGGCTCTTCATGTTTTTGATCACCGTTTCATGCTCCTCCTATTTTTCAGACCGTTTCATGCTCCTCATATTTTTGACCATTTTATAAGCTCTTCATAATTTTCACACTTTTTTACGCTCTTCATGTTTTTTAACACCGCTTCATGCTCCTCCTATTTTTCAAACTTTTTGAAGCTCTTCATGTTTTTCACACCTTATCAGACTCTTCATGTTTTTGAACACCTCTTCATGCTACTCCTATTTTTCAGACCTTTTCATGCTCCTCATGTATTTCACACGTTTTGAAGCTCTTCATATTTTTCACACCTTTTCAGACTCTTCATGATTTTGAACACTGCTTCATGCTCCTCCTATTTTTCAGACCGTTTCAAGCTCCTCATATTTTTGACACCTTTTGAAGCTCTTCATATTTTTCACACCTTTTCAGTCTTTTCATGTTTTTCAACTCCACTCATGCTCCTCCTCTTTTTGTGACCTTTTCATGCTCCTCATAATTTTGACACCTTTGGAAGCTCTTCATATTTTTCACACCTTTTGATGCTCTTTATATTTTTCACAGCTTTTCAGGGTCTTCAAGTTTTTCAACACCGTTTCATTCTCCTCCTATTTTTCAGACCGTTTCATGCTCATCTCATTTTTGACACCTTTTGAAGCTCTTCATATTTTTCACACCTTTTGAAGCTCTTCATATTTTACACGTTTTCAGGCTCTTCAAGTTTTTCAACATCGCTTCATGCTCCTCCTATTTTTCAGACCGTTTCATGCTCCTCATATTTTTGACACGTTTTGAGGCTCTTCATAATTTTCACACCATTTTAGGCTCTTCATGTTTTTGAACACCGTTTCATGCTCCTTGTATTTTTCACACCTTTTAAAGCTCTTCATATTTTCACACCTTTTCAGGCTCTCATGTTTTTGAACACAGCTTCATGCTCCTCCTATTTTTTATACCGTTTCATGATACTCATGTATTTCACACCTTTTGAAGCTCTTCATATTTTTCACACCTTTTCAGGCTGTACATGTTTTTGAAGACCACTTCATGCTCCTCATCTTTTTCAGACCGTTTCATGCTCCTGATATTTTTCACAGCGTTTGAAGCTCTTCATATTATTCACACGTTTTCAGATTCTTCATGTTTTTGATATCCGTTTCATGCTCCTCCTATTTTTCAGACCGTTTCATGCTCCTCATATTTTTGACACCTTTTGAAGCTCTTCACATTTATCACACCTTTTCAGGCTCTTCATGTTTTTCAACACCGCTTCATGATCCTCCTATATTTCAGAGCGTTTCATGCTCCTCATATTTTTGACACCTTTTGAAGCTCTTCACATTTTTCACACCTTTTTTGGCTCTTCATGTTTTTCAACACCGCTTCATGCTCCTCCTATTTTTCAGATCGTTTCAGGCTCCGCATATTTTTGACTCCTTTTGAAGCTCTTCATATTTTTCAGACGTTTTCAGGCCCTTCATGTTTTTGAACACCGCTTCATGCTCCTCCTATTTTTCAGACGGTTTCAGGCTGCTCGTATTTTTCAGACCGTTTCATGCTCCCCATATTTTTGACAATTTTATAAGCTCTTCATATTTTTCACACATTTTCAGGCTCTTCATGTTTTTGAGCACCGCTTCATGCTCCTCCTATTTTTCAAACCTTTTGAAGCTCTTCATGTTTTTCACACCTTATCAGCCTCTTCATGTTTTTGAACACCTCTTCATGCTACTCCTATTTTTCAGACCTTTTCATGCTCCTCATGTATTTCACACGTTTTGAAGCTCTTCATATTTTTCACACCTTTTCAGGCACTTCATGTTTTTCAGCTCCACTTCATGCTCCTCCTATTTTTCAGACCGTTTCATGCTCCTCCTATTTTTCATACCGTTTCATGCTCCTCATATTTTGATAGCTTTTGAAGCTCTTCATATTTTTCTCACCTTTTCAGGCTCTTCATGTTTTTGAACTCCGATTCATGCTCCTCCTATTTTTCAGACCGTTTCATGCTCCTCCTATTTTTCATACCGTTTCATGCTCCTCATATACCTGACAGCTTTTGAAGCTCTTCATATTTTTCACACCTTTTCAGGCTCTTCATGTTTCTGTACACCGCTTCGTGCTCCTCCTATTTTTCTGACCGTTTCATGCTCCTCATATGTTTGACACCTTTTGAAGCTCTTCATATTTTTCAAACATTTTCAGGCTCTTCAAGTTTGTCAACACCACTTCATGCTCCTCCTATTTTTCAGACCGTTTTATGCTAATCGCATTTTTTACACCTTTTGATGCTCCTCATATTTTTCACGCCTTTTGAAGCTCTTCATATTTTTCACAACTTTTCAGGCTCTTGACGTTTTTGAACACCGCTTCATGTTCCTCGTATTTTTCAGACCGTTTCATGCTCCTCATATTTTTAACAATTTTGGAAGCTCTTCATATTTTTCACACCTTTTCAGGCTCTTCATGTTTTTGAACACCGCTTCATCCTCCTCCTATTTTTCAGACCGTTTCATGCTCCTCATATTTTTGAAAACTTTTGAAGCTCTTCATATTTTTCACACCTTTTCAGGCTCTTCATATTTTTGAACACCGCTTCATGGTCCTCCTATTTTTCAGACCGTTTCATGCTCCTCATATTTTTGACAGCTTTTGAAGCTCTTCATATTTTTCTCACCTTTTCAGGCTCTTCATGTTTTTGAACAGCGATTCATGCTCCTCTTATTTTTCAGACCGCTTCATGCTCCACCTATTTTTCAGACCGTTTCATGCTCCTCATATTTCTGACAATTTTGGAAGCTCTTCATATTTTTCACACCTTTTCAGGCTCTTCATGTTTTTGAACACCGCTTCATGCTCCTCCTATTTTTCAGACCGATACATGCTCCTCATATTTTTGAAACCTTTTGAAGCTCTTCATATTTGTCACACATTTTCAGGCTCTTCATGTTTTTGAACAACACTTCATGCTCCTTGTATTTTTCAGACCTTTTCATGCTCCTCATATTTTTGACACCTTTTGAAGCTCTTCCTTTTTTTCACACCTTTTCATGCTCCTCATATTTTTCACACCTTTTGAAGCTCTTTATATTTGTCACAACTCTTCAGTCTCTTCATGTTTTTCAACACCGCTTCATGCTCCTCGTATTTTTCAGACCGTTTCATGCTCCTCATATTTTTCACACATCTTGAAGCTCTTTATATTTGTCACACCTTTTCAGGCTCTTCATGTTTTTTAACACCGCTTCATGCGCCTCCTATTTTTGAGATCGTTTCAAGCTCCTCATATTTTTAACACCTTTTGAAGCTCTTCACATTTTTCACACCTTCTCAGGCGCTTCATGTATTTGAGCACAGATTCATGCGCCTCCTATCTTTCAGACCGTTTCATGCTCCTCATATTTTTGACACCTTCTGAGTCTCTTCATTTTTTTCACACCTTTTCAGGCTCTTCATGTTTTTCAACACCGCTTCATGCTCCTCCTATTTTTGAGACCGTTTCATGCTCCTCATATTTTTGACACCTTTTGAGTCTCTTCATTTTTTTCACACCTTTTCATGCTCTTCATGTTTTTCACACCGTTTCATGCTCCTCCTATTTTTCAGACCGTTACATGCTCCTCATATTTTTCACACGTTTTGAAGCTCTTTATATTTGTCACACCTTTTCAGGCTCTTCTTGTTTTTGAACACCGTTTCATGCTCCTTGTATTTTTCACACCTTTTAAAGCTCTTCATATTTTCACACCTTTTCAGGCTCTCATGTTTTTGAACACAGCTTCATGCTCCTCCTATTTTTTATACCGTTTCATGATACTCATGTATTTCACACCTTTTGAAGCTCTTCATATTTTTCACACCTTTTCAGGCTGTACATGTTTTTGAAGACCACTTCATGCTCCTCATCTTTTTCAGACCGTTTCATGCTCCTGATATTTTTCACAGCGTTTGAAGCTCTTCATATTATTCACACGTTTTCAGATTCTTCATGTTTTTGATATCCGTTTCATGCTCCTCCTATTTTTCAGACCGTTTCATGCTCCTCATATTTTTGACACCTTTTGAAGCTCTTCACATTTATCACACCTTTTCAGGCTCTTCATGTTTTTCAACACCGCTTCATGATCCTCCTATATTTCAGAGCGTTTCATGCTCCTCATATTTTTGACACCTTTTGAAGCTCTTCACATTTTTCACACCTTTTTTGGCTCTTCATGTTTTTCAACACCGCTTCATGCTCCTCCTATTTTTCAGATCGTTTCAGGCTCCGCATATTTTTGACTCCTTTTGAAGCTCTTCATATTTTTCAGACGTTTTCAGGCCCTTCATGTTTTTGAACACCGCTTCATGCTCCTCCTATTTTTCAGACGGTTTCAGGCTGCTCGTATTTTTCAGACCGTTTCATGCTCCCCATATTTTTGACAATTTTATAAGCTCTTCATATTTTTCACACATTTTCAGGCTCTTCATGTTTTTGAGCACCGCTTCATGCTCCTCCTATTTTTCAAACCTTTTGAAGCTCTTCATGTTTTTCACACCTTATCAGCCTCTTCATGTTTTTGAACACCTCTTCATGCTACTCCTATTTTTCAGACCTTTTCATGCTCCTCATGTATTTCACACGTTTTGAAGCTCTTCATATTTTTCACACCTTTTCAGGCACTTCATGTTTTTCAGCTCCACTTCATGCTCCTCCTATTTTTCAGACCGTTTCATGCTCCTCCTATTTTTCATACCGTTTCATGCTCCTCATATTTTGATAGCTTTTGAAGCTCTTCATATTTTTCTCACCTTTTCAGGCTCTTCATGTTTTTGAACTCCGATTCATGCTCCTCCTATTTTTCAGACCGTTTCATGCTCCTCCTATTTTTCATACCGTTTCATGCTCCTCATATACCTGACAGCTTTTGAAGCTCTTCATATTTTTCACACCTTTTCAGGCTCTTCATGTTTCTGTACACCGCTTCGTGCTCCTCCTATTTTTCTGACCGTTTCATGCTCCTCATATGTTTGACACCTTTTGAAGCTCTTCATATTTTTCAAACATTTTCAGGCTCTTCAAGTTTGTCAACACCACTTCATGCTCCTCCTATTTTTCAGACCGTTTTATGCTAATCGCATTTTTTACACCTTTTGATCCTCCTCATATTTTTCACGCCTTTTGAAGCTCTTCATATTTTTCACAACTTTTCAGGCTCTTGACGTTTTTGAACACCGCTTCATGTTCCTCGTATTTTTCAGACCGTTTCATGCTCCTCATATTTTTAACAATTTTGGAAGCTCTTCATATTTTTCACACCTTTTCAGGCTCTTCATGTTTTTGAACACCGCTTCATCCTCCTCCTATTTTTCAGACCGTTTCATGCTCCTCATATTTTTGAAAACTTTTGAAGCTCTTCATATTTTTCACACCTTTTCAGGCTCTTCATATTTTTGAACACCGCTTCATGGTCCTCCTATTTTTCAGACCGTTTCATGCTCCTCATATTTTTGACAGCTTTTGAAGCTCTTCATATTTTTCTCACCTTTTCAGGCTCTTCATGTTTTTGAACAGCGATTCATGCTCCTCTTATTTTTCAGACCGCTTCATGCTCCACCTATTTTTCAGACCGTTTCATGCTCCTCATATTTCTGACAATTTTGGAAGCTCTTCATATTTTTCACACCTTTTCAGGCTCTTCATGTTTTTGAACACCGCTTCATGCTCCTCCTATTTTTCAGACCGATACATGCTCCTCATATTTTTGAAACCTTTTGAAGCTCTTCATATTTGTCACACATTTTCAGGCTCTTCATGTTTTTGAACAACACTTCATGCTCCTTGTATTTTTCAGACCTTTTCATGCTCCTCATATTTTTGACACCTTTTGAAGCTCTTCCTTTTTTTCACACCTTTTCATGCTCCTCATATTTTTCACACCTTTTGAAGCTCTTTATATTTGTCACAACTCTTCAGTCTCTTCATGTTTTTCAACACCGCTTCATGCTCCTCGTATTTTTCAGACCGTTTCATGCTCCTCATATTTTTCACACATCTTGAAGCTCTTTATATTTGTCACACCTTTTCAGGCTCTTCATGTTTTTTAACACCGCTTCATGCGCCTCCTATTTTTGAGATCGTTTCAAGCTCCTCATATTTTTAACACCTTTTGAAGCTCTTCACATTTTTCACACCTTCTCAGGCGCTTCATGTATTTGAGCACAGATTCATGCGCCTCCTATCTTTCAGACCGTTTCATGCTCCTCATATTTTTGACACCTTCTGAGTCTCTTCATTTTTTTCACACCTTTTCAGGCTCTTCATGTTTTTCAACACCGCTTCATGCTCCTCCTATTTTTGAGACCGTTTCATGCTCCTCATATTTTTGACACCTTTTGAGTCTCTTCATTTTTTTCACACCTTTTCATGCTCTTCATGTTTTTCACACCGTTTCATGCTCCTCCTATTTTTCAGACCGTTACATGCTCCTCATATTTTTCACACGTTTTGAAGCTCTTTATATTTGTCACACCTTTTCAGGCTCTTCTTGTTTTTGAACACCGCTTCATGCTCCTCCTATATTTCAGACCGTTTCATGCTCCTCCTATTTTTCAGACTGTGTCATGCACGTCTTATTATTGACACCTTTTGAAGCTTTTCATATTTTTCACACCTTTTCAGGCTCTTCATGTTTTTCAACACCGCTTCATGCTCCTCCTATTTTTCAGACCGTTTCATGCTCCTCATGTATTTCACATCTTTTGAAGCTCTTCTTATTTTCCATACCTTTTAAGGCTCTTCATGTTTTTCAAAACCGCTTCATTCTCCTCCTATTTTTCAGACCGTTTCATGCTCCTCATATTTTGAAAACTTTTGAAGCTCTTCATATTTTTCACACCTTTTCAGGCTCTCCATGTTTTTCATCAGCAATTCATGCTCCTCCTATATTTGAGGCCGTTTCATGCTCCTCATATTTTTGACACCTTTTGAAGCTCTTCATATTTTTCACACCTTTTCAGGCTCATCATGTTTTTGCACACCGCTTCATGATTCTCATATTTTTCACATCGTTTCATGCTTCTCATATTTTTCACACCTTTTGATGCTCTTCATATATTTCACACCTTTTCAGGCTCTTTATGTTTTTGAACAGCACTTCATGCTCCTCGTATGTTTCAGACCGTTTCATGCTCCTCATATTTTTGACACATTTTGGTTCTCTCATATTTTTCACACCTTTTCAGATGCTTCATGCTTTTCAAAACTGCTTCATGCTCCTCCTATTTTTCAGACCAGTTCATGCTCCTCATATTTTTCACATCTTTTGATGCTCTTCATATTTTTCACACCTTTTCAGGCTCTTCTTTTTTTTAAACATCACTTCTTGCTCCTCCTATTTTTCAGACCGTTTCATGCTCCTCATATTTTTGACACATTTTGAAGATCTTCCTATTTCTCACACCTTTTCAGGCTCTTCATGTTTTTCAACACCGCTTCATGCGCCTCCTATCTTTCAGAACATTTCATGCTCATCTCATTTTTGACACCTTTTGAAGCTCTTCATATATTTCACACCTTTTGAAGCTCTTCATAATTTTCACACGTTTTCAGGCTCTTCATGTTTTTCAACAAGATTTCATGCTCCTCCTGTTTTTCAGACCATTTCAAGGTCTTCATATATTTCACACCATTTGAAGCTCTTCATATTTTTCACACCTTTTCAGGCTCTTCATGTTTTTCAACACCGCTTCATGCCCCTCCTATCTTTCAGACCATTTCATGCTCATCTCATTTTTGACATCTTTTGAAGCTCTTCGTATATTTCACATCTTTTGAAGCTCTTCATAATTTTCACACGTTTTCAGGCTCTTCATGTTTTCAACACGGCTTCATGATCCTCCTATTTTTCATACCGTTCATGCTCCTCATATTTTTGACACCTATTGAAGTTCTTCCTATTTTTCACAACTCTTCATGCTTTTCCTGTTTTTCGACACCGCTTCATGCACCTCCTATTTCACAGCCTTTTTCATGCTCCTCATAATTTTGACAACTTTTGAAGCTCTTCATATTTTTCACACCTTTTCCTGCTCTTCATGTTTGTTAAAACCGTTTCTTGCTCCTCCTATTTTTCAGACCGTTTCATGCTCCTCATATTTTTGACACCTTATGAAGCTCTTCATATTTTTCACTCCTTTTCAGATCTTCACGTTTTTCAATACCACTTCATGCTCCTTCTATTTTTCAGACCGTTTCATGCTCCTCATATTTTTGACACTTTTTGAAGCTCTTCATATTCTTCACAGCTTTTCATGCTCTTCATGTTTTTCAACACCGCTTCATGCTCCTCCTATTTTTCAGACCGTTTCATGCTCCTCTTATTTTTGACACCTTTTGAAGCTCTTCATATTTTTCACACCTTTTTAGGCTCTACACATTTTTCAACACCACTTCATGCTCCTCCTATTTTTCAGACAGTTTCATGCTCCTAATATTTTTGACACCTTATGAAGCTCTTCATATTTTTCACACCTTTTCAGACTCTTCATGCTTTTCAAAACCGCTTCATGCTCCTCCTATTTTTCAGACCGGTTCATGCTCCTCATATTTTTCACATCTTTTGATGCTCTTCATATTTTTCACACCTTTTCAGGCTCTTCATGTTTTTAAACATCACTTCTTGCTCCTCCTGTTTTTCAGACCGTTTCATGCTCCTCATATTTTTGACACATTTTGAAGATCTTCATATTTCTCACACCTTTTCAGGCTCTTCATGTTTTTCAACACTGCTTCATGCCCCTCCTATCTTTCAGACCATTTCATGCTCATCTCATTTTTGACACCTTTTGAAGCTCTTCATATATTTCACACCTTTTGAAGCTCTTCATAATTTTCACACGTTTTCAGGCTCTTCATGTTTTTCAACACGGCTTCATGATCCTCCTATTTTTCATACCGTTCATGCTCCTCATATTTTTGACACCTTTTGAAGTTCTTCCTATTTTTCACAACTCTTCATGCTCTTCATGTTTTTCGACACCGCTTCATGCTCCTCCTATTTTTCCGCCTGTTTCATGCTCTTCATATTTTTGACACCTTTTGAAGCTCTTCATATTTTTGACACCTTTTCCCGCTCTTCATGTTTGTTAAAACCGTTTCTTGCTCCTCCTATTTTTCAGACCATTTCATGCTCCTCATATTATTGAGACCTTATGAAGCTCTTCATATTTTTCACTCCTTTTCAGATCTTCATGTTTTTCAACACCACTTCATGCTCCTTCTATTTTTCAGACCGATTCATGCTCCTCATATTTTTGACACGTTTTGAAGCTCTTCATATTCTTCACAGCTTTTCATGCTCTTCATGTTTTTCAACACCGCTTCATGCTCCTCCTATTTTTCAGAGCGTTTCATGCTCCTCATATTTTTGACACCTTTTGAAGTTCCTCATATTTTTCACACCATATCAGGCTCTTCATGTTTTTGAATACCGTTTCATGCTCCTCCTATTTTTCAGACCGTTTCATGCTCCTCATATTTTTGACACCTTTTGAAGCTCTTCATATATTTCACACTTTTGAAGCTCTTCATATTTTTCACACCATTTCAGTCTCTTCATGTTTTTCAACACCAATTCATGTTCCTCCTAATATTCAGACCGTTTCATGCTCAATTCATTTTTGACACATTTTGAAGCTCTTCATATTTTTCACACCTTTTGAAGCTCTTCATATTTTTCACACCTTTTCAGACTCTTCTTGTTTTTCAACACCGCTTCATTCTCCTCCTATTTTTCAGACCGTCTCATGCTCCTCATATTTTTCACACCTTTTGAAGCTCTTCATATTTTGCACACCTTTTCAGGCTCTTCATGTTTTTCAACACCACTTCATTCTCCTTCTATTTTTCAGACGGTTTCATGCTCCTCATATTTTTGACACCTTTTCAATCTCTTCATATACTGCACATTTTTTCAGGCTCTTCATGTTTTTCACCAACAATTCATGCTCCTCCTATTTTTTAGGCCATATCATGCTCATCTCATTTTTGACACCGTTTGAAGCTCTTCATATTTTTGACACTTTTTGAAGCTCTTCATATGTTTCACACCTTTTGAAGCTCTTCATGTTTTTTAACACCGTTTCATGCTCCTCCTATTTTTCAGACCGTTTCATGCTCCTCATATGTTTCACACCTTTTGAAGCTCTTCATGTTTTTTAACACCTTTTCATGCTCCTGATATATTTCAGACAGTTTCATGCTCCTCATATTTTGACACCTTTAGAAGCTCTTCATATTTTTCACACCTTTTCAGGGTCTTCATGTCTTTCAACACCGCTTCATGCTCCTCCTATTTTTCAGACCGATTAATTCTCCTCATATTTTTGACCCATTTTGAAGCTCTTCATATTTTTCACACCTTTTCAGGCTCTTCATGTTTCTCAAAACCAATTCATGCTCCTCCTATTTTTCAGACTGTTTCATGCTCCTCATAATTTTGACATCTTTTGAAGCGCTTCATATTTTTCACACCTTTTCAGGCTCTTCATGTTCTTCCACACCGCTTCATTCTCCTCCTATTTTTCAGACCGTTTCTTGATCTTCATATTTTTGACACTTTTTAAGCTCTTCATATTTTTCACACCTTTTCTGGCTCTTCATGTTTTTCAACACTGCTTCATGCTCTTCCTATTCTTCAGAACTTTTCATGCTCCTTAAATTTTTGACACCTTTTGAAGCTCTTCATATTTTTCACACCTTTTCAGACTCTTCATGTTTTTCAACACCGCTTCATGCTCCTCCTATTTTTCAGACCGTTTCATGCTTTTCATATTTTTCACAACTTTTGAAGCTCTTCATATTTTTGACACCTTTTAAACTCTTCATGTTTTTGAACACCGCTTCACACTCCTCCTATTTTTCATACCGTTTCATGCTCCTCAAATTTTTGACAGCTTTTGAAGCTCTTCATATACTTTCCACCTTTTCAGGCTCTTCATTTTTGTGAACTCCGCTTCATGCTCCTCCTTTTCTTCAGACCGTTTCATGCTCATCTCATTTTTGACATCTTTTGAAGCTCTTCATATTTTTCACACCTTTTGAATCTCTTCATATTTTTCATATTTTTGAAGCTCTTCATATTTTTCACACGTTTTCAGGCTCTTCATGTTTTTCAATACCACTTCATGCTCCTCCTATTTTTCAGACCCTTTCATGCTAAATTAAATTTGACACCTTATGAAGCTCTTCATGTTTTTCACACCTTTTCATGCTCTTTATGTTTTTGAACACAGGTTCATGCTCCTCCTATTTTTCAACCCGTTTCATGCTCCTCCTATTTTTTACACCTTTTGAAGCTCTTCATATTTTTCACAATTTTTTAGTCTCTCATTTTTTTGAACACCGCTTCATGCTCCTCCTATTTTTTAGACCGTTTCATGCTCTTCATATTTTTGACCCCTTTTGAAGCTCTTCATATTTTTCACACCTTTTCAGGCTCTTCATGTTTTTCAACACCGCCTTATGCTCCTCCTTTTTTTCAGACTGTTTCATTCTCCTCATGTAATTCACACCTTTTGAAACTCTTCATATTTTTCACACCTTTTCAGGTTCTTCATGTTTTTCCACACCACTTCATGCTTCTCGTATTTTTCAGACCGTTTCATGCTCTTCATTAATTTCACACCATTTGTAGCTCTTCATATTTTTCAAACGTTTGCAGGCTGTTCATTTTTTTCAACACCGCTTCTTGCTTCTCCTATTTTTCAGACCGTTTCATGCTCCTCATATTTTTGACACGTTTTGAAGCTCTTCATATTTTTCACACCTTTTCAGGCTCTTCATGATTTTGAACACCGCTTCATGATCCTCCTATTTTACAGACCGTTTCATGCTCTTCATATTTTTGACCCCTTTTGAAGCTCTTCATATTTTTCACATCTTTTCAGGCTCATCATATTTTTCAACACCATTTCATGCTGCTTCTATTTTTCAGGCCGTTTCATGCTCCTCATATTTTTCATACCTTTTGAAGCTCTTCATATTTTTCACAACTTTTCAGGCTCTTCATGTTTTTCAACACCATTTCATGCCACATCTATATTTCAGACCGTTTCATGCTCCTCATATTTTTCACACCTTTTGAAGCTCTTCATATTTTTCACAACTTTTCAGGCTCTTCATGTTTTTGAACACCACTTCATGCTCCTCCTATTTTTCAGAGAGTTTCATGCTCCTCATATATTTCACACCTTTTGAAGCTCTTCATATTTTTCACACCTTTTCAGGCTCTTCATGTTTTTCAACACCACTTCATGCTCCTGCTTTTTTGCAGACCGTTTCATGCTCCTCACAAATTTGACATCTTTTGAAGCTCTTCATATTTCTCACACCTTTTCAGACTCTTCATGTTTTTGAACACCACTTCATGCTCCTCCTATTTTTCAGACAATTTCATGCTCCTCATATTTTTCACACCTTTTCAGGCTCTTCATGTTTTTGAACAACGCTTCATGCTCCTCCTATTTTTCAGACCGTTTCATGCTCCTCGTATTTTTGACACCTTTTGAAGCTCTTCATATTTTTCACAACTTTTCAGGCTCTTCATGTTTTTGAACACCACTTCATGCTCCTCCTATTTTTCAGACAATTTCATGCTCCTCATATTTTTCACACCTTTTCAGGCTCTTCATGTTTTGAACACAGCTTCATGCTCCTCCTATTCTTCAGACCGTTTCATGCTCCTCATATTTTTGACACCTTTTGAAACTCTTCATATTTTTCACACCTTTTCAGGCTCTTCATGTTTTTCAACACCGCTTCATGCTCCTCCTTTTTTCTGACTGTTTCATGCTCCTCATGTAATTCACACCTTTTGAAGCTCTTCATATATTTCACACCTTTTCAGGCTTTTCATTTTTTTCAACACCACTTCATGCTCCTCCTATTTAAGACCGTTTCATGCTCCTCATATTTTTGACACCTTTAGAAGCTCTTCATATTTTTCACACCTTTTCAGGCTCTTCATGTTTTTCAACACCGTTTCATGATCCTCCTTTTTTTCAGACCATTTCAGGCTTCTCATATTTTTGAAACGATTTGAAGCTCTTCATATTTTTCACACCTTTTCAGGCTCTTCATGATTTTGAACACCGCTTCATGATCCTCCTATTTTACAGACCATTTCATGCTCTTTATATTTTTGACCCCTTTTGAAGCTCTTCATATTTTTCACACCTTTTCAGGCTCTTCATGTTTTTCAACACCATTTCATGCCGCATGTATTTTTCAGACCGTTTCATGCTCCTCATATTTTTCACACCTTTTGAAGCTCTTCATATTTTTCACAACTTTTCAGGCTCTTCATGTTTTTGAACACCACTTCATGCTCCTCCTATTTTTCAGAGAGTTTCATGCTCCTCATGTATTTCACACCTTTTGAAGCTCTTCATATTTATCACACCTTTTCAGGCTCTTCATGTTTTTCCACACCGTTTCATGCAGCTTCTATATTTCAGGCCGTTTCATGCTACTCATATTTTTCACACCTTTTGAAGCTCTTCATATTTTTCACACCTTTTCAGGCTCTTCATGTTTTTCCACACCACTTCATGCTTCTCCTATTTTTCAGCCCGTTTCATGCTCCTCATGTATTTCACCCCTTTTGAAGCTCTTCATATTTTTCACACCTTTTCAGGTTCTTGACGTTATTCAACACCACTTCATGCTACTCCTGTTTTTCAGACCGTTTCGTGCTCCTCATATTTTTGACACCTTTAGAAGCTCTTCATATTTTTAACACCTTTTCAGGCTCTTCATGTTTTTGAACACCGCTTCATACTCCTCCTATATTCCAGACCGTTTCATGCTCCTCATTTATTTCACACCTTTTGAAGCTCTTCATATTTTTCACACCTTTTCAGGCTCGTCATGTTTTTGAACACCGCTTCATGCTCCTCCTATTTTTCAGACCGTTTCATGCTCCTCATATTTTTCACACTTTTTGAAGCTCTTCATATTTTTCACAACTTTTCAGGCTCTTCATATTTTTGAACACAGCTTCATGCTCCTCCTATTTTTCAGACCGTTTCATGCTCCTCATATTTTTGACACCTTTTGAAACTCTTCATATTTTTCACACCTTTTCAGGCTCTTCATGTTTTTCAACACCGTTTCATGATCCTCCTATTTTTCAGACCGTTTCATGCTCATCTCATTTTTGACACCTTTTGAAGCTTTTCATATTTTTCACAACTTTTTAGGCTCTTCATGTTTTTAAACACCGTTTCATGCTCCTCCTATTTTTCAGAGAGTGTCATGCTCCTAATGTATTTCACTCCTTTTGAAGCTCTTCATATTTTTCACACCTTTTCAGGCTCTTCATGTTTTTCCACACCACTTCATGCTTCTATTTTTCAGCTCGTTTCATGCTCCTCATGTATTTCACACCTTTTGAAGCTCTTCTTATTTTTCACACCTTTTCACTCTCTTCATGTTTTTCAACACCATTTCATGCCGAATCTATTTTTCAGACCGTTTCATGCTCCTCATATTTTTCACACCTTTTGAAGCTGTTCATATTTTTCACAACTTTTCAAGCTCTTCATGTTTTTGAACACCACTTCATGCTCCTCCTATTTTTCAGAGAGTTTAATGCTCCTCATGTATTTCACACCTTTTGAAGCTCTTCATATTTTTCACACCTTTTCAGGCTCTTCATGATTTTCCACACCACTTCATGCTTCTATTTTTCAGCTCGTTTCGTGCTCCTCATGTATTTCACACCTTTTGAAGCTCTTCATATTTTTCACACCTTTTCACTCTCTTCATGTTTTTCAACACCATTTCATGCCGCATCTATTTTTCAGACCGTTTCATGCTCCTCATATTTTTCACATTTTTTGAAGCTCTTCATATTTTTCACAACATTTCAAGCTCTTCATGTTTTTGAACACCACTTCATGCTCCATCTATTTTTCAGAGAGTTTAATGCTCCTCATGAATTTCACACCGTTTGAAGCTCTTCATATTTTTCACACCTTTTGAAGCTCTTCATATTTTTCACACCTTTTGAAGCTCTTCATATTTTTCACACGTTTTCAGGCTCTTCATGTTTTCAACACCGCTTCATGCACCTCCTATTTTTCAGACCGTTTCATGCCCCTCATATTTTTCACACCTTTTGAAGATCTTCATATATTTCACACCTTTTCAGGCTCTTCATGTTTTTGAACAAAACTTCATGCTTCTCCTATTTTTCAGACCGTTTCATGCTCCTCATGTACTTCACACCTTTTGAAGGTCTTCATATTTTTCACACCTTTTCAGGCTCTTCATGTTTTTCAACACCGCTTCACGCTCCTCCTATTTTTCAGACCGTTCATTCTCCTCATAAGTTTGAAACATTTTGAAGCTCTTCTTATTTTTCACACGTTTTCAGGCTCTTCATGGTTTTCAAGACCGCTTCATGCTCCTCCTAATTTTTCAGACCGTTTCATGCTCTTCATATTTTTCACAGCTTTTGAAGCTTTTACTATTTTTCACACCTTTTCAGGCTCTTCATGTTTTTGAACACCGCTTCATCCTCCTGCTATTTTTCAGACCGTTTCATGCTCCTCATATATTTGAAAACTTTTGAAGCTCTTCATATTTTTCACACCTTTTCAGGCTCTTCATATTTTTGAACACCGCTTCATGGTCCTCCTATTTTTCAGACCGTTTCATGCTCCTCATATTTTTGACAGCTTTTGAAGCTCTTCATATTTTTCTCACCTTTTCAGGCTCTTCATGTTTTTGAACAGCGATTCATGCTCCTCCTATTTTTCAGACCGCTTCATGCTCCTCCTATTTTTCAGACCGTTTCATGCTCCTCATATTTCTGACAATTTTGGAAGCTCTTCATATTTTTCACACCTTTTCAGGCTCTTCATGTTTTTGAACACCGCTTCATGCTCCTCCTATTTTTCAGACCGATCCATGCTCCTCATATTTTTGAAACCTTTTGAAGCTCTTCATATTTGTCACACCTTTTCAGGCTCTTCATGTTTTTGAACAACACTTCATGCTCCTCGTATTTTTCAGACCTTTTCATGCTCCTCATATTTTTGACACCTTTTGAAGCTCTTCCTTTTTTTCACACCTTTTCATGCTCTTCATGTTTTTCACACCGTTTCATGCTCCTCCTATTTTTCAGACCGTTTCATGCTCCTCGTATTTTTCACACCTTTTGAAGCTCTTTATATTTGTCACAACTTTTCAGGCTCTTCATGTTTTTCAACACCGCTTCATGCTCCTCGCGTTTTTCAGACCGTTTCATGCTCCTCATATTTTTCACACCTTTTGAAGCTCTTCATATTTTTCACAACTTTTCAGGCTCTTCATGTTTTTGAACACCACTTCATGCTCCTCCTATTTTTCAGAGAGTTTCATGCTCCTCATGTATTTCACACCTTTTGAAGCTCTTCATATTTATCACACCTTTTCAGGCTCTTCATGTTTTTCCACACCGTTTCATGCAGCTTCTATATTTCAGGCCGTTTCATGCTACTCATATTTTTCACACCTTTTGAAGCTCTTCATATTTTTCACACCTTTTCAGGCTCTTCATGTTTTTCCACACCACTTCATGCTTCTCCTATTTTTCAGCCCGTTTCATGCTCCTCATGTATTTCACCCCTTTTGAAGCTCTTCATATTTTTCACACCTTTTCAGGTTCTTGACGTTATTCAACACCACTTCATGCTACTCCTGTTTTTCAGACCGTTTCGTGCTCCTCATATTTTTGACACCTTTAGAAGCTCTTCATATTTTTAACACCTTTTCAGGCTCTTCATGTTTTTGAACACCGCTTCATACTCCTCCTATATTCCAGACCGTTTCATGCTCCTCATTTATTTCACACCTTTTGAAGCTCTTCATATTTTTCACACCTTTTCAGGCTCGTCATGTTTTTGAACACCGCTTCATGCTCCTCCTATTTTTCAGACCGTTTCATGCTCCTCATATTTTTCACACTTTTTGAAGCTCTTCATATTTTTCACAACTTTTCAGGCTCTTCATATTTTTGAACACAGCTTCATGCTCCTCCTATTTTTCAGACCGTTTCATGCTCCTCATATTTTTGACACCTTTTGAAACTCTTCATATTTTTCACACCTTTTCAGGCTCTTCATGTTTTTCAACACCGTTTCATGATCCTCCTATTTTTCAGACCGTTTCATGCTCATCTCATTTTTGACACCTTTTGAAGCTTTTCATATTTTTCACAACTTTTTAGGCTCTTCATGTTTTTAAACACCGTTTCATGCTCCTCCTATTTTTCAGAGAGTGTCATGCTCCTAATGTATTTCACTCCTTTTGAAGCTCTTCATATTTTTCACACCTTTTCAGGCTCTTCATGTTTTTCCACACCACTTCATGCTTCTATTTTTCAGCTCGTTTCATGCTCCTCATGTATTTCACACCTTTTGAAGCTCTTCTTATTTTTCACACCTTTTCACTCTCTTCATGTTTTTCAACACCATTTCATGCCGAATCTATTTTTCAGACCGTTTCATGCTCCTCATATTTTTCACACCTTTTGAAGCTGTTCATATTTTTCACAACTTTTCAAGCTCTTCATGTTTTTGAACACCACTTCATGCTCCTCCTATTTTTCAGAGAGTTTAATGCTCCTCATGTATTTCACACCTTTTGAAGCTCTTCATATTTTTCACACCTTTTCAGGCTCTTCATGATTTTCCACACCACTTCATGCTTCTATTTTTCAGCTCGTTTCGTGCTCCTCATGTATTTCACACCTTTTGAAGCTCTTCATATTTTTCACACCTTTTCACTCTCTTCATGTTTTTCAACACCATTTCATGCCGCATCTATTTTTCAGACCGTTTCATGCTCCTCATATTTTTCACATTTTTTGAAGCTCTTCATATTTTTCACAACATTTCAAGCTCTTCATGTTTTTGAACACCACTTCATGCTCCATCTATTTTTCAGAGAGTTTAATGCTCCTCATGAATTTCACACCGTTTGAAGCTCTTCATATTTTTCACACCTTTTGAAGCTCTTCATATTTTTCACACCTTTTGAAGCTCTTCATATTTTTCACACGTTTTCAGGCTCTTCATGTTTTCAACACCGCTTCATGCACCTCCTATTTTTCAGACCGTTTCATGCCCCTCATATTTTTCACACCTTTTGAAGATCTTCATATATTTCACACCTTTTCAGGCTCTTCATGTTTTTGAACAAAACTTCATGCTTCTCCTATTTTTCAGACCGTTTCATGCTCCTCATGTACTTCACACCTTTTGAAGGTCTTCATATTTTTCACACCTTTTCAGGCTCTTCATGTTTTTCAACACCGCTTCACGCTCCTCCTATTTTTCAGACCGTTCATTCTCCTCATAAGTTTGAAACATTTTGAAGCTCTTCTTATTTTTCACACGTTTTCAGGCTCTTCATGGTTTTCAAGACCGCTTCATGCTCCTCCTAATTTTTCAGACCGTTTCATGCTCTTCATATTTTTCACAGCTTTTGAAGCTTTTACTATTTTTCACACCTTTTCAGGCTCTTCATGTTTTTGAACACCGCTTCATCCTCCTGCTATTTTTCAGACCGTTTCATGCTCCTCATATATTTGAAAACTTTTGAAGCTCTTCATATTTTTCACACCTTTTCAGGCTCTTCATATTTTTGAACACCGCTTCATGGTCCTCCTATTTTTCAGACCGTTTCATGCTCCTCATATTTTTGACAGCTTTTGAAGCTCTTCATATTTTTCTCACCTTTTCAGGCTCTTCATGTTTTTGAACAGCGATTCATGCTCCTCCTATTTTTCAGACCGCTTCATGCTCCTCCTATTTTTCAGACCGTTTCATGCTCCTCATATTTCTGACAATTTTGGAAGCTCTTCATATTTTTCACACCTTTTCAGGCTCTTCATGTTTTTGAACACCGCTTCATGCTCCTCCTATTTTTCAGACCGATCCATGCTCCTCATATTTTTGAAACCTTTTGAAGCTCTTCATATTTGTCACACCTTTTCAGGCTCTTCATGTTTTTGAACAACACTTCATGCTCCTCGTATTTTTCAGACCTTTTCATGCTCCTCATATTTTTGACACCTTTTGAAGCTCTTCCTTTTTTTCACACCTTTTCATGCTCTTCATGTTTTTCACACCGTTTCATGCTCCTCCTATTTTTCAGACCGTTTCATGCTCCTCGTATTTTTCACACCTTTTGAAGCTCTTTATATTTGTCACAACTTTTCAGGCTCTTCATGTTTTTCAACACCGCTTCATGCTCCTCGCGTTTTTCAGACCGTTTCATGCTCCTCATATTTTTCACACATCTTGAAGCTCTTTATATTTGTCACACCTTTTCAGGCTCTTCATGTTTTTTAACACCGCATCATGCTCCTCCTATTTTGAGATCGTTTCAAGCTCCTCATATTTTTAACACCTTTTGAAGCTCTTCATATTTTTCACACCTTCTCAGGCGCTTCATGTATTTGAGCACAGATTCATGCGCCTCCTATTTTTCAGACCGTTTCATGCTCCTCATATTTTTGACACCTTTTGAGTCTCTTCATTTTTTTCACACCTTTTCAGGCTCTTCATGTTTTTCAACACCGCTTCATGCTCCTCCTATTTTTGAGACCGTTTCATGCTCCTCATATTTTTGACACATTTTGAAGATCTTCATATTTCTCACACCTTTTCAGGCTCTTCATGTTTTTCAACACTGCTTCATGCCCCTCCTATCTTTCAGACCATTTCATGCTCATCTCATTTTTGACACCTTTTGAAGCTCTTCATATATTTCACACCTTTTGAAGCTCTTCATAATTTTCACACGTTTTCAGGCTCTTCATGTTTTTCAACACGGCTTCATGATCCTCCTATTTTTGACACCTTTTGAAGTTCTTCCTATTTTTCACAACTCTTCATGCTCTTCATGTTTTTCGACACCGCTTCATGCTCCTCCTATTTTTCCGCCTGTTTCATGCTCTTCATATTTTTGACACCTTTTGAAGCTCTTCATAATTTTGACACCTTTTCCCGCTCTTCATGTTTGTTAAAACCGTTTCTTACTCCTCCTATTTTTCAGACCGATTCTTGCTCCTCATATTTTTGACACGTTTTGAAGCTCTTCATATTCTTCACAGCTTTTCATGCTCTTCATGTTTTTCAACACTGCTTCATGCTCCTCCTATTTTTCAGACCGTTTCATGGTCCTCATACTTTTGACACCATTTGAAGCTCTTCATATATTTCACACGTTTTCAGGCTCTTCATGTTTTTCAATACCACTTCATGCTCCTCCTATTTTTCAGAGCGTTTCATGCTCCTCATATTTTTGACACCTTTTGAAGTTCCTCATATTTTTCACACCATATCAGGCTCTTCATGTTTTTGAATACCGTTTCATGCTCCTCCTATTTTTCAGACCGTTTCATGCTCCTCATATTTTTGACACCTTTTGAAGCTCTTCATATATTTCACACTTTTGAAGCTCTTCATATTTTTCACACCATTTCAGTCTCTTCATGTTTTTCAACACCAATTCATGTTCCTCCTAATATTCAGACCGTTTCATGCTCATTTCATTTTTGACACATTTTGAAGCTCTTCATATTTTTCACACCTTTTGAAGCTCTTCATATTTTTCACACCTTTTCAGACTCTTCTTGTTTTTCAACACCGCTTCATTCTCCTCCTATTTTTCAGACCGTCTCATGCTCCTCATATTTTTCACACCTTTTGAAGCTCTTCATATTTTGCACACCTTTTCAGGCTCTTCATGTTTTTCAACACCACTTCATTCTCCTTCTATTTTTCAGACGGTTTCATGCTCCTCATATTTTTGACACCTTTTCAATCTCTTCATATACTGCACATTTTTTCAGGCTCTTCATGTTTTTCACCAACAATTCATGCTCCTCCTATTTTTTAGGCCATTTCATGCTCATCTCATTTTTGACACCGTTTGAAGCTCTTCATATTTTTCACACCTTTTGAAGCTCTTCATATTTTTCACACCTTTTGAAGCTCTTCATATTTTTCACACGTTTTCAGGCTCTTCATGTTTTCAACACCGCTTCATGCACCTCCTATTTTTCAGACCGTTTCATGCCCCTCATATTTTTCACACCTTTTGAAGATCTTCATATATTTCACACCTTTTCAGGCTCTTCATGTTTTTGAACAAAACTTCATGCTTCTCCTATTTTTCAGACCGTTTCATGCTCCTCATGTACTTCACACCTTTTGAAGGTCTTCATATTTTTCACACCTTTTCAGGCTCTTCATGTTTTTCAACACCGCTTCACGCTCCTCCTATTTTTCAGACCGTTCATTCTCCTCATAAGTTTGAAACATTTTGAAGCTCTTCTTATTTTTCACACGTTTTCAGGCTCTTCATGGTTTTCAAGACCGCTTCATGCTCCTCCTAATTTTTCAGACCGTTTCATGCTCTTCATATTTTTCACAGCTTTTGAAGCTTTTACTATTTTTCACACCTTTTCAGGCTCTTCATGTTTTTGAACACCGCTTCATCCTCCTCCTATTTTTCAGACCGTTTCATGCTCCTCATATTTCTGACAATTTTGGCAGCTCTTCATATTTTTCACACCTTTTCAGGCTCTTCATGTTTTTGAACACCGCTTCATGCTCCTCCTATTTTTCAGACCGATCCATGCTCCTCATATTTTTGAAACCTTTTGAAGCTCTTCATATTTGTCACACCTTTTCAGGCTCTTCATGTTTTTGAACAACACTTCATGCTCCTCGTATTTTTCAGACCTTTTCATGCTCCTCATATTTTTGACACCTTTTGAAGCTCTTCCTTTTTTTCACACCTTTTCATGCTCTTCATGTTTTTCCCACCGTTTCATGCTCCTCCTATTTTTCAGACCGTTTCATGCTCCTCGTATTTTTCACACCTTTTGAAGCTCTTTATATTTGTCACAACTTTTCAGGCTCTTCATGTTTTTCAACACCGCTTCATGCTCCTCGCGTTTTTCAGACCGTTTCATGCTCCTCATATTTTTCACACATCTTGAAGCTCTTTATATTTGTCACACCTTTTCAGGCTCTTCTTGTTTTTGAACACCGCTTCATGCTCCTCCTATATTTCAGACCGTTTCATGCTCCTCCTATTTTTCAGACTGTGTCATGCATGTCTTATTATTGACACCCTTTGAAGCTTTTCATATTTTTCACACCTTTTCAGGCTCTTCATGTTTTTCAACACCGCTTCATGCTCCTCCTATTTTTCAGACCGTTTCATGCTCCCCATGTCTTTCACATCTTTTGAAGCTCTTCTTATTTTCCATACCTTTTAAGGCTCTTCATGTTTTTCAAAACCGCTTCATTCTCCTCCTATTTTTCAGACCGTTTCATGCTCCTCATATTTTTGACACCTTTTGAAGCTCTTCATATTTTTCACACCTTTTCAGGCTCTCCATGTTTTTCATCAGCAATTCATGCTCCTCCTATATTTGAGGCCGTTTCATGCTCCTCATATTTTTCACACCTTTTGATGCTCTTCATATATTTCACACCTTTTCAGGCTCTTTATGTTTTTGAACACCACTTCATGCTCCTCGTATGTTTCAGACCGTTTCATGCTCCTCATATTTTTGACACGTTTTGGGGCTCTCATATTTTTCACACCTTTTCAGACTCTTCATGCTTTTCAAAACCGCTTCATGCTCCTCCTATTTTTCAGACCAGTTCATGCTCCTCATATTTTTCACATCTTTTGATGCTCTTCATATTTTTCACACCTTTTCAGGCTCTTCTTTTTTTTAAACATCACTTCTTGCTCCTCCTGTTTTTCAGACCGTTTCATGCTCCTCATATTTTTGACACATTTTGAAGATCTTCCTATTTCTCACACCTTTTCATGCTCTTCATGTTTTTCAACACCGCTTCATGCCCCTCCTATCTTTCAGACCATTTCATGCTCATCTCATTTTTGACACCTTTTGAAGCTCTTCATATATTTCACACCTTTTGAAGCTCTTCATAATTTTCACACGTTTTCAGGCTCTTCATGTTTTTCAACACGGCTTCATGATCCTCCTATTTTTCATACCGTTCATGCTCCTCATATTTTTGACACCTTTTGAAGTTCTTCCTATTTTTCACAACTCTTCATGCTCTTCATGTTTTTCGACACCGCTTCATGCTCCTCCTATTTTTCCGCCTGTTTCATGCTCTTCATATTTTTGACACCTTTTGAAGCTCTTCATAATTTTGACACCTTTTCCCGCTCTTCATGTTTGTTATAACCGTTTCTTGCTCCTCCTATTTTTCAGACCATTTCATGCTCCTCATATTATTGAGACCTTATGAAGCTCTTCATATTTTTCACTCCTTTTCAGATCTTCATGTTTTTCAACACCACTTCATGCTCCTTCTATTTTTCAGACCGATTCATGCTCCTCATATTTTTGACACGTTTTGAAGCTCTTCATATTCTTCACAGCTTGTCATGCTCTTCATGTTTTTCAACACCGCTTCATGCTCCTCCTATTTTTCAGACCGTTTCATGGTCCTCATACTTTTGACACCATTTGAAGCTCTTCATATATTTCACACCTTTTCAGGCTCTTCATGTTTTTCAATACCACTTCATGCTCCTCCTATTTTTCAGAGCGTTTCATGCTCCTCATATTTTTGACACCTTTTGAAGTTCCTCATATTTTTCACACCATATCAGGCTCTTCATGTTTTTGAATACCGTTTCATGCTCCTCCTATTTTTCAGACCGTTTCATGCTCCTCGTATTTTTGACACCTTTTGAAGCTCTTCATATATTTCACACTTTTGAAGCTCTTCATATTTTTCACACCTTTTCAGTCTCTTCATGTTTTTCAACGCCAATTCATGTTCCTCCTAATATTCAGACCGTTTCATGCTCATTTCATTTTTGACACATTTTGAAGCTCTTCATATTTTTCACACCTTTTGAAGCTCTTCATATTTTTCACACCATTTGAAGCTCTTCATATTTTTCACACCTTTTCAGACTCTTCTTGTTTTTCAACACCGCTTCATTCTCCTCCTATTTTTCAGAACGTCTCATGCTCCTCATATTTTTCACACCTTTTGAAGCTCTTCATATTTTGCACACCTTTTCAGGCTCTTCATGTTTTTCAACACCACTTCATTCTCCTTCTATTTTTCAGACCGTTTCATGCTCCTCATATTTTTGACACCTTTTCAATCTCTTCATATACTGCACATTTTTTCAGGCTCTTCATGTTTTTCACCAACAATTCATGCTCCTCCTATTTTTTAGGCCATTTCATGCTCATCTCATTTTTGACACCGTTTGAAGCTCTTCATATTTTTGACACTTTTTGAAGCTCTTCATATGTTTCACACCTTTTGAAGCTCTTCATGTTTTTTAACACCGTTTCATGCTCCTCCTATTTTTCAGACCGTTTCATGCTACTCATATGTTTCACACCTTTTGAAGCTCTTCATGTTTTTTAACACCCTTTCATGCTCCTGATATATTTCAGACAGTTTCATGCTCCTCAAATTTTGACACCTTTAGAAGCTCTTCATATTTTTCACACCTTTTCAGGGTCTTCATGTCTTTCAACACCGCTTCATGCTCCTCCTATTTTTCAGACCGATTAAATCTCCTCATATTTTTGACCCATTTTGAAGCTCTCCATATTTTTCACACCTTTTCAGGCTCTCCATGTTTTTCATCAGCAATTCATGCTCCTCCTATATTTGAGGCCGTTTCATGCTCCTCATATTTTTGACACCTTTTGAGGCTCTTCATATTTTTCACACCTTTTCAGGCTCATCATGTTTTTGCACACCGCTTCATGATCCTCATATTTTTCACATCGTTTCATGCTCCTCATATTTTTCACACCTTTTGATGCTCTTCATATACATCACACCTTTTCAGGCTCTTTATGTTTTTGAACACCACTTCATGCTCCTCGTATGTTTCAGACCGTTTCATGCTCCTCATATTTTTGACACGTTTTGGGGCTCTCATATTTTTCACACCTTTTCAGACTCTTCATGCTTTTCAAAACCGCTTCATGCTCCTCCTATTTTTCAGACCAGTTCATGCTCCTCATATTTTTCACATCTTTTGATGCTCTTCATATTTTTCACACCTTTTCAGGCTCTTCTTTTTTTTAAACATCACTTCTTGCTCCTCCTATTTTTCAGACCGTTTCATGCTCCTCATATTTTTGACACATTTTGAAGATCTTCCTATTTCTCACACCTTTTCATGCTCTTCATGTTTTTCAACACCGCTTTATGCCCCTCCTATCTTTCAGACCATTTCATGCTCATCTCATTTTTGACACCTTTTGAAGCTCTTCATATATTTCACACCTTTTGAAGCTCTTCATAATTTTCACACGTTTTCAGGCTCTTCATGTTTTTCAACACGGCTTCATGATCCTCCTATTTTTCATACCGTTCATGCTCCTCATATTTTTGACACCTTTTGAAGTTCTTCCTATTTTTCACAACTCTTCATGCTCTTCATGTTTTTCGACACCGCTTCATGCTCCTCCTATTTTTCCGCCTGTTTCATGCTCTTCATATTTTTGACACCTTTTGAAGCTCTTCATAATTTTGACACCTTTTCCCACTCTTCATGTTTGTTAAAACCGTTTCTTGCTCCTCCTATTTTTCAGACCATTTCATGCTCCTCATATTATTGAGACCTTATGAAGCTCTTCAAATTTTTCACTCCTTTTCAGATCTTCATGTTTTTCAACACCACTTCATGCTCCTTCTATTTTTCAGACCGATTCATGCTCCTCATATTTTTGACACGTTTTGAAGCTCTTCATATTCTTCACAGCTTTTCATGCTCTTCATGTTTTTCAACACCGCTTCATGCTCCTCCTATTTTTCAGACCGTTTCATGGTCCTCATACTTTTGACACCATTTGAAGCTCTTCATATATTTCACACCTTTTCAGGCTCTTCATGTTTTTCAATACCACTTCATGCTCCTCCTATTTTTCAGAGCGTTTCATGCTCCTCATATTTTTGACACCTTTTGAAGTTCCTCATATTTTTCACACCATATCAGGCTCTTCATGTTTTTGAATACCGTTTCATGCTCCTCCTATTTTTCAGACCGTTTCATGCTCCTCGTATTTTTGACACCTTTTGAAGCTCTTCATATATTTCACACTTTTGAAGCTCTTCATATTTTTCACACCTTTTCAGTCTCTTCATGTTTTTCAACGCCAATTCATGTTCCTCCTAATATTCAGACCGTTTCATGCTCATTTCATTTTTGACACATTTTGAAGCTCTTCATATTTTTCACACCTTTTGAAGCTCTTCATATTTTTCACACCATTTGAAGCTCTTCATATTTTTCACACCTTTTCAGACTCTTCTTGTTTTTCAACACCGCTTCATTCTCCTCCTATTTTTCAGACCGTCTCATGCTCCTCATATTTTTCACACCTTTTGAAGCTCTTCATATTTTGCACACCTTTTCAGGCTCTTCATGTTTTTCAACACCACTTCATTCTCCTTCTATTTTTCAGACCGTTTCATGCTCCTCATATTTTTGACACCTTTTCAATCTCTTCATATACTGCACATTTTTTCAGGCTCTTCATGTTTTTCACCAACAATTCATGCTCCTCCTATTTTTTAGGCCATTTCATGCTCATCTCATTTTTGACACCGTTTGAAGCTCTTCATATTTTTGACACTTTTTGAAGCTCTTCATATGTTTCACACCTTTTGAAGCTCTTCATGTTTTTTAACACCGTTTCATGCTCCTCCTATTTTTCAGACCGTTTCATGCTCCTCATATGTTTCACACCTTTTGAAGCTCTTCATGTTTTTTAACACCTTTTCATGCTCCTGATATATTTCAGACAGTTTCATGCTCCTCATATTTTGACACATTTAGAAGCTCTTCATATTTTTCACACCTTTTCAGGGTCTTCATGTCTTTCAACACCGCTTCATGCTCCTCCTATTTTTCAGACCGATTAATTCTCCTCATATTTTTGACCCATTTTGAAGCTCTTCATATTTTTCACACCTTTTCAGGCTCTTCATGTTTCTCAAAACCAATTCATGCTCCTCCTATTTTTCAGACTGTGTCATGCTCCTCATAATTTTGACATCTTTTGAAGCGCTTCATATTTTTCACACCTTTTCAAGCTCTTCATGTTCTTCCACACCGCTTCATTCTCCTCCTATTTTTCAGACCGTTTCTTGCTCTTCATATTTTTGACACTTTTTAAGCTCTTCATATTTTTCACACCTTTTCTGGCTCTTCATGTTTTTCAACACTGCTTCATGCTCTTCCTATTCTTCAGAACTTTTCATGCTCCTTAAATTTTTGACACCTTTTGAAGCTCTTTATATTTTTCACACCTTTTCAGACTCTTCATGTTTTTCAACACCGCTTCATGCTCCTCCTATTTTTCAGACCGTTTCATGCTTTTCATATTTTTCACAACTTTTGAAGCTCTTCATATTTTTCACACCTTTTAAACTCTTCATGTTTTTGAACACCGCTTCACACTCCTCCTATTTTTCATACCGTTTCATGCTCCTCAAATTTTTGACAGCTTTTGAAGCTCTTCATATACTTTCCACCTTTTCAGGCTCTTCATTTTTGTGAACTCCGCTTCATGCTCCTCCTTTTCTTCAGACCGTTTCATGCTCATCTCATTTTTGACATCTTTTGAAGCTCTTCATATTTTTCACACCTTTTGAATCTCTTCATATTTTTCATATTTTTGAAGCTCTTCCTATTTTTCACACGTTTTCAGGCTCTTCATGTTTTTCAATACCACTTCATGCTCCTCCTATTTTTCAGACCCTTTCATGCTAAACTAAATTTGACACCTTATGAAGCTCTTCATGTTTTTCACACCTTTTCATGCTCTTTATGTTTTTGAACACAGGTTCATGCTCCTCCTATTTTTCAACCCGTTTCATGCTCCTCCTATTTTTTACACCTTTTGAAGCTCTTCATATTTTTCACAATTTTTCAGTCTCTCATTTTTTTGAACACCGCTTCATGCTCCTCCTATTTTTTAGACCGTTTCATGCTCTTCATATTTTTGACCCCTTTTGAAGCTCTTCATATTTTTCACACCTTTTCAGGCTCTTCATGTTTTTCAGCACCGTTTCATGCTGCTTCTATTTTTCAGGCCGTTTCATGCTCCTCATATTTTTCATACCTTTTGAAGCTCTTCATTTTTTTCACAACTTTTCAGGCTCTTCATGTTTTTCAACACCATTTCATGCCGCATCTATTTTTCAGACCGTTTCATGCTCCTCATATTTTTCACACCTTTTGAAGGTCTTCATATTTTTCACAACTTTTCAGGCTCTTCATGTTTTTGAACACCACTTCATGCTCCTCCTATTTTTCAGACAATTTCATGCTCCTCATGTATTTCACACCATTTGAAGCTCTTCATATTTTTCACACCTTTTCAGGCTCTTCATGTTTTTCCACACCACTTCATGCTCCTCCTATATTTCAGACAATTTCATGCTCCTCATATTTTTCACACCTTTTCAGGCTCCTCATATTTTTGAACAGAGCTTCATGCTCCTCCCATTTTTCAGACCGTTTCATGCTCCTCATATTATTGACACCTTTTGAATCTCTTCATATTTTTCACACCTTTTCAGGCTCTTCATGTTTTTCAACACCGCCTTATGCTCCTCCTTTTTTTCAGACTGTTTCATTCTCCTCATGTAATTCACACCTTTTGAAACTCTTCATATTTTTCACACCTTTTCAGGTTCTCCATGTTTTTCCACACCACTTCATGCTTCTCGTATTTTTCAGACCGTTTCATGCTCCTCATTAATTTCACACCATTTGTAGCTCTTCATATTTTTCAAACGTTTGCAGGCTGTTCATTTTTTTCAACACCGCTTCTTGCTCCTCCTATTTTTCAGACCGTTTCATGCTCCTCATATTTTTGACACGTTTTGAAGCTCTTCATATTTTTCACACCTTTTCAGGCTCTTCATGATTTTGAACACCGCTTCATGATCCTCCTATTTTACAGACCGTTTCATGCTCTTCATATTTTTGACCCCTTTTGAAGCTCTTCATATTTTTCACACCTTTTCAGGCTCATCATATTTTTCAACACCATTTCATGCTGCTTCTATTTTTCAGGCCGTTTCATGCTCCTCATATTTTTCATACCTTTTGAAGCTCTTCATATTTTTCACAACTTTTCAGGCTCTTCATGTTTTTCAACACCATTTCATGCCACATCTATTTTTCAGACCGTTTCATGCTCCTCATATTTTTCACACCTTTTGAAGCTTTCATATTTTTCACAACTTTTCAGGCTCTTCATGTTTTTGAACACCACTTCATGCTCCTCCTATTTTTCAGAGAGTTTCATGCTCCTCATGTATTTCACACCTTTTGAAGCTCTTCATATTTTTCACACCTTTTCAGGCTCTTCATGTTTTTCAACACCACTTCATGCTCCTGCTTTTTTGCAGACCGTTTCATGCTCCTCACAAATTTGACATCTTTTGAAGCTCTTCATATTTCTCACACCTTTTCAGGCTCTTCATGTTTTTGAACACCACTTCATGCTCCTCCTATTTTTCAGACAATTTCATGCTCCTCATATTTTTCACACCTTTTCAGGCTCTTCATGTTTTTGAACAACGCTTCATGCTCCTCCTATTTTTCAGACCGTTTCATGCTCCTCGTATTTTTGACACCTTTTGAAGCTCTTCATATTTTTCACAACTTTTCAGGCTCTTCATGTTTTTGAACACCACTTCATGCTCCTCCTACTTTTCAGACAATTTCATGCTCCTCATATTTTTCACACCTTTTCAGGCTCTTCATGTTTTTGAACACAGCTTCATGCTCCTCCCATTTTTCAGACCGTTTCATGCTCGTCATATTATTGACACCTGTTGAATCTCTTCATATTTTTCACACCTTTTCAGGCTCTTCATGTTTTTCAACACCGCTTCATGCTCCTCCTTTTTTCTGACTGTTTCATGCTCCTCATGTAATTCACACCTTTTGAAGCTCTTCATATATTTCACACCTTTTCAGGCTTTTCATTTTTTTCAACACCACTTCATGCTCCTCCTATTTAAGACCGTTTCATGCTCCTCATATTTTTGACACCTTTAGAAGCTCTTCATATTTTTCACACCTTTTCAGGCTCTTCATGTTTTTCCACACCACTTCATGCTTCTCCTATTTTTCAGCCCGTTTCATGCTCCTCATGTATTTCACCCCTTTTGAAGCTCTTCATATTTTTCACACCTTTTCAGGCTCTTCATGATTTTCCACACCACTTCATGCTTCTATTTTTCAGCTCGTTTCGTGCTCCTCATGTATTTCACACCTTTTGAAGCTCTTCATATTTTTCACACCTTTTCACTCTCTTCATGTTTTTCAACACCATTTCATGCCGCATCTATTTTTCAGACCGTTTCATGCTCCTCATATTTTTCACATTTTTTGAAGCTCTTCATATTTTTCACAACTTTTCAAGCTCTTCATGTTTTTGAACACCACTTCATGCTCCATCTATTTTTCAGAGAGTTTAATGCTCCTCATGAATTTCACACCTTTTGAAGCTCTTCATATTTTTCACACCTTTTCAGGCTCTTCACGTTTTTCCACACCACTTCATGGTTCTCCTATTTTTCAGACCGTTTCATGCTCCTCATGAATTTCACACCTTTTGAAGCTATTCATATTTTTCACAATTTTTCAAGCTCTTCATGTTCCTGATCACCGTTTCATGCTCCTCCTATCTTTCAGACCGTTTCATGCTTCTTATACTTTTGACACCATTTGAAGCTCTTCATATTTTTCACAACTTTTCAGGTACTTCATGTTTTTGAACACCGCTCATGATCCTCCAAATTTTCAGACCGTTTCATGCTCTTCATATTTTTGACACCTTTTGAAGCTTTTCATATTTTTCACACCTTTTCAGGCTCTTCATGTTTTTCCACACCACTTCATGCTTCTCCTATTTTTCAGACCGTTTCATGCTCCTCATGAATTTCACACCTTTTGAAGCTCTTCATATTTTTCACAACTTTTCAGGCTATTTATGATTTTCAACACCGCTTCATGCTCCTCCTATTTTTCAGACCTTTTCATGCTCATCTCATTTTGACACCTTTAGAAGCTCTTCATATTTTTCACACCTTTTCAGGCTCTTCATGTTTTTCAACACTGCTTCATGCTTCTCCTCTTTTTCAGACCGTTTCATGATCCTCATATTTTTGACACGTTTTGAAGCTCTTCATATTTTTCACACCTTTTCATGTTCTTCATGTTTTTCAACACAGCTTCATGCTCCTCCTATATTTCAGACCGTTTAATGCTCATCTCATTTTTGACACCTTTTGAAGCTCTTCATATTTATCACATCTTTTGAAGCTCTTCATATTTTTCACACCTTTTCAGGCTCTTCATGTTTTTGAACACCGCTTCATGCTCCTCCTATATTTCAGACCGTTTCATGCTCATCTCATTTTTGACACCTTTTGAAGCTCTTCATATTTTTCACACGTTTTGAAGCTCGGCATATTTTTCACACCTTTTCAGTCTCTGCATGTTTTTGAACACCGCTTCATGCTGCTCCTATTTTTCAGACGGTTTCATGCTCCTCATGTATTTCACACCTTTTGAAGCTCTTCGTATTTGTCACACCTTTTCAGGCTCCTCATGTTTTACAACACCGCTTCATGCTCCTCCTATTTTTCAGACCGTTTCATGCTCCTCATATTTTTGACACCTTTTGAAGCTCTTCATATTTTTCACGTTATTGAAGCTCTTCATATTTTTCACACGTTTTCAGGCTCTTCATGTTTTTCAACACCGCTTCATGCTCCTCCTACTTTTCAGACCATTTCATGCTCCTCATGTATTTCACACCTTTTGAAGTTCTTCATATTTTGCACAGCTTTTCAGGCTCTTCATGTTTTTCACAACCACTTCATGCTCCTCCTATTTTTCAGACCGTTTCATGCACATCTCATTTTTGACACGTTTTGAAGCTCTTCATATTTTTCACACCTATTCAGACTCTTCATGTTTTTCAACACGGCTTCATGATCCTCCTATTTTTCAGACCGTTTCATACTCCTCATATTTTTGACATTTTTTGAGGCTCTTCATTTTTTCACACGTTTTCAGCCTCTTCATGTTTTTGAACAACGTTTCATGCTCCTCCTATTTTTCAGACCGCTTCATGCTCCTAATATTTTTGACACCTTTTAAAGCTCTTCATAATTTTCACACCTTTTCAGGCTCTTCATGTTTTGAACTCCGTTTCATGCTCCTCCTATTTTTCAGACCGTTTCATGCTCCTCAAATTTTTGACACATTTTGAAGCTCTTCATATTTTTCACACCTTTTCAGGGTCTCCATGTTTATGAACACCGCTTCATGCTCCTCCTATTTTTCAGACCATTACATGCTCCTCATATTTTGACACCCTTTGAAGCTCTTCATATTTTTCACACCTTTTCAAGCTGTTCATGTTTTTCCACAACCCTTCATGCTGCTCCAATATTTCAGACCGTTTCATGCTCCTCATATATTTCACACCTTTTGAAGCTCTTCATATTTTTCAAACCTTTTCAGGCTCTTCATGTTTTTCAACACCACTTCATGCTCCTGCTTTTTTGCAGACCGTTTCATGCTCCTCATATTTTTTATACCTTTTGAAGCTCTTCATATTTCTCACACCTTTTCAGGCTCTTCATGTTTTTCAACTCCGCTTCCTGCTCCTACTATTTTTCAGACCGTTTCATGCTCATCTCATGTTTGACAACTTGTGAAGCTCTTCATTATTTCACACCTTTTGAAGCTCTTCATATTTTTCACACGTTTTCAGGCTCTTCATGTTTTTCAACACCGCTTCATGATCCTCCTATTTTTCAGACCGTTTCATGCTCCTCATGTTTTTGACACATTTTGAAGCTCTTCATATTTTTCACACCGTTTCAGGCTCTTCATGTTTTTCAACAACGCTTCATGCTCCTATTATTTTTCAGACTGTTTCAGGCTCCTCATATATTTGACACCTTTTAAAGCTCTTCATATATTTCAAAACATTTCAGGCTCTTCACGTTTTTCAACACCACTTCATGCTCCTCCTCTTTTTCAGACTGTTCATGCTCATCTAAATTTTGACACCTTTTGTAGCTCTTCATATTTTTCACACCTTCTGAAGCTCTTCATATTTTTCACACCTTTTCAGGCTCTTCATGTTTTTGAACACCGTTTCATACTCCCCTATTTTTCAGACAGTTTCATGCTCCTCATATTTTTGACACCTTTTGAAGCTCTTCATATTTTTCAAACCTTTTCCGGCTCTTCATGATTTTCAAAACCGCTTCATGCTCCCCCTATTTTTCACACCGTTTCATGCTCATCTCTTTTTTGACACCTTTTGAAGCTCTTCATATGTTTCACACCTTTTCAGGCTCTTTATGTTTTTGAACACCGCTTCATGCTCCTCCTAATTTACAGACCGTTTCATGCTCCTCATGTATTTCACACCTTTTGAAGCTCTTCATATTTTTCACACCTTTTCAGGCTCTTCATGTTTTTGATCACCGTTTTATGCTGCTCTTATTTTTGAGACCGTTTCTTGCTCCTAATATTTTTGACACCTTTTGAAGCTCTTCATATTTTTCACACCTTTTCAAGCTCTTCATTTTTTTCACACCTTTTCAGGCTCTTCATATTTTTCACTCCTTTTTAAGCTCTTCATATTTTTCACACCTTTTCAGGCTCTTCATGTTTTTAACACCACTTCATGCTCCTCCTATTTTTCACACCGTTTCATACTCCTCATATTTTTGACACGTTTTGAGGCTCTTCATATATTTCACACATTTTGAAGCTCTTCATATTTTTCACATTTTTGCAGCTCTTCATATTTTTCACACCTTTTCAGGCTCTTCATGTTTTTCAACACCACTTCATGGTCCTCCTATTTTTCAGACCGTTTCGTGCTCCTCATAATTTTCACACCATTTGAAGCTCTTCATATATTTCACACCTTTTCAGGCTATTCATGTTTTTCAACACCACTTCATGCTTCTCCTAATTTTCAGACCGTTTCATGGTCCTCATGTATTTCACACCTTTTGAAGCTCTTCATATATTTCACACCTTTTCAGGCTCTTCATGTTTTTGATCACCGTTTCATGCTCCTCCTATTTTTCAGACCGTTTCTTGCTCCTCATATTTTTGACACTTTTTGAAGCTCTTCATATTTTTCACACCTTTTCAGGTTCTTCATGTTTTTGAACACCGCTTCATGATCCTCTTATTTTTTCAGACCGTTTCATGCTCCTCATATTTTTGACACCTTTTGAAGCTCTTCATATTTTTCACACCTTTTCAGGCTCTTCATGTTTTTCAACACCACTTCATGCTCCTCCTATTTTTCAGACTGTTTCATGCTCCTCATGTATTTCACACCTTTTGAAGCTCTTCATATTTTTCACACGTTTTCAGGCTCTTCTTGTTTTTGAACACAGCTTCATGCTCCTCCTATTTTTCAGCCCGTTTCATGCTCCTCATGTATTTCACACCTTTTGAAACTCTTCATATTTTTCACCCCTTTTCAGGCTCTTCATGTTTTTAATCACCGTTTCATGCTCCTCCTATTTTTCAGACCGTTTAATGCTCCTCATATGTTTCACACCTTTTTAAGCTCTTCATGTTTTTTAACAACTTTTCACGCTCCTCTTATTTTTCAGACCGTTTTATGCTCCTCATATATTTGACACCTTTTGCAGCTCTTCATAGTTTCCACACCTTTTTCAGGCTCTTCATGTTTTTCTACACCGCTTAATGCTCCCCCTATTTTTCAGACCGTTCATGCCTCTCATATTTTTGAAACCTTTTGAAGCTCTTCATATTTTTCACACCTTTTCAGGCTCTTCATGTTTTTCAACACCATTTCATGCTCCACCTTTTTTTCAAACTCTTTTATGCTCCTCATATATTTGACACCTTTTGAAGCTCTTCATATTATTCACACCTTTTCAGGCTTATCATGTTTTTCAACACTGCTTCATTCTCCTCCTTTATTTCAGACTGTTTCATGCTCCTCATCTTTTTGACATCCTTTGAAGCTCTTCATATTTTTCACACCTTTTCAGGCTTTTCATGTATTTCAACACCGTCTCATGCGCCTCCTATTTTTCAGACCGTTTCATGCTCCTCATATGTTTCACACCTTTTTCAGGCTCTTCATGTTTTTCAACACCACTTCATGCTCCTCCTATTTTTCAGACCGTTTCATGCTCATCATATTTTTGACACAGCTTGAAGCTCTTCCTAAGTTTCACACCTTTTGAGGCTCTTCATGTTTTTGAAAACAGTTTCTTGCTCCTCATATTTTTCAGACCGTTTCTTGCTCCTCATATTTTTGACACCTTTGAGGCTCTTCATATACTTCACACCTTTTCAGGCTCTTCAAGTTTTTGAACACCGATTCATGCACCTCCTGTTTTTCAGACCGTTTCATGCTCCTCATATTTTTGACACATTTTGAACCTCTTCATATTTTTCACACCTTTACAGGCTCTTTATGTTTTCAACACCGCTTCATGCTCCTACTATTTTTCAGACGGTTTCATGCTCCTCATATATTTGACACCTTTTGAAGCTCTTCATGTTATTCACACCTTTTCAGGCTCTTCATGTTTTTCAACACCGCTTCATGCTCCTCCTTTTTTTCAGACCGTTTCATGCTCCTCATATTTTTGACGCCTTTTGAAGCTCTTCATATTTTTCACACTTCTCCAGGCTCTTTATGTTTTTGAACACCGTTTCATGCTCCTCCTGTTTCTCAGACCGTTTCATGCTGCTCATATTTTTGACACCTTTTGAAGTTCTTCATATTTTTCACACCTTTTCAGGCTCTTCACGTTTTTCAACACCACTTCATGCTCCTCCTATTTTTCAGGCCTTTTCATGCTCCTTATATTTTTACACCTTTTGAAGTTCTTCATATTTTTCACACCTTACAGGCTCTTCATGGTTTTCAACACCACTTCATGCTCCTCCTATTTTTCAGACCGTTTCATGCTCCTCATATATTTGACACCTTTTGAAGCTCTTCAGATTTTTCACACCTTTTCAGGCTCTTCATATTTTTCAACACCGCTTCATGCTCCCCCTATATTTCAGACCGTTCATGCCTCTCATATTTTTGAAACCTTTTGAAGCTCTTCATATTTTTCACACCTTTTCAGGCTCTTCATGTTTTTCAACACCATTTCATGCTCCTCCTTTTTTTCAAACCGTTTTATGCTCCTCATATATTTGACACCTTTTGAAGCTCTTCATAATTTCCACACCTTTTCAGGCTCTTCATGTTTTTGAACACCGATTCATGCTCCTCCTATTTTTCAGATCGTTTCATGCTCCTCATATTTTTGACACCTTTTGAAGCTCTTCATATTTTTCACAGCTTTCCAGGCTCTTCATATTTTTGAACACCGATTAATGCTCCTCCTATTTTTCAGTCCGTGTCATGCTCCTCAGATTTTTGACAACTTTTGAAGCTCTCCATAGATTTCACACCTTTTCAGGCTCTTCATATTTTTCAACACAACTTCATGCTCCTCCTTTATTTGAGACCGTTTCATGCTCCTCATGTTTTTGACACCTTTTGAAGCTCTCCATAGATTTCACACCTTTTCAGACTCTTCATGTGTTTCTACACCACTTCATGCTCCTCCTATTTTTCAGAGCTTTTCATGCTCCTCATATTTTTGTCACCTTTTGAAGCTCTTCATATTTTTCACACCTTTTCAGGCTTTTCATGTTTTTCAACACCGCTTCATGCTCCTACTATTTTTCAGACCTTTTCATTCTCCTCATATGTTTCACACCTTTTTAGGCTCTTCATGTTTTTACACCTTTTCACGCTCCTCCTATATTTCAGACCGTTTCAAGCTCCTCATATTTTTGACACCTTTTGAAGCTCTTCATATTTTTCACATTTTTTCAGGGTCTTCATGTTATTCTAAACCACTTCATGCTCCTCCTATTTTTCAGACCATTTCATTCTCCTCATATGTTTCACAACTTTTTCAGGCTCTTCATGTTTCTCAACACCACTTCATGCTCCTCCTATTTTTCAGACCGTTTCATGCTCCTCATTTTTTTGACACCTTTTGATGTTCTTCATATTTTTCACACCTTTTCAGGCTTTTCATGTTTTTCAACACTGTTTCATTCTCCTCCTTTATTTCAGACCGTTTCATGCTCCTCATCTTTTTGACACCTTTTGAAGCTCTTTATATTTTTCACACCTTTTCAGGCTTTTCATGTTTTTCTACACCGCTTCATTCTCTTCCTATTTTGCAGACATTTTCATGCTCCTCATATTTTTGACATCCTTTGAAGCTGTTCATATTTTTCACACCTTTTCAGGCTTTTCATTTATTTCAACACCGTCTCATGTGCCTCCTATTTTTCAGACCGTTTCATGCTCCTCATATGTTTCACACAATTTTCAGGCTCTTCATGTTTTTCAACACCACTTCATGCTCCTCCTATTTATCAGACCGTTTCATGCTCATCATATTTTTGACACAGTTTGAAGCTCTTCATACTTTTCACACCTTTTGAGGCTCTTCATGTTTTTGAAAACTGTTTCTTGCTCCTCATATTTTTCAGAACGTTTCATGGTCGTCATATTTTTGACACCTTTTGAAGGTCTTCATATTTTTCGCACCTTTTCAGGCTCTTCATTTTTTTGAACACCACTTCATGCTTCTCCAATTTTTCAGACCGTTTCATGCTCCTCATATATTTGATACCTTTTGAAGCTCTTCATATTTTTCACACCTTTTCAGGCTCTTCATATTTTTCAACACCGCTTCATGCTCCCCCTATATTTCAGACCGTTCATGCCTCTCATATTTTTGACACCTTTTGATGTTCTTCATATTTTTCACACCTTTTCAGGCTTTTCATGTTTTTCAACACTGTTTCATTCTCCTCCTTTATTTCAGACCGTTTCATGCTCCTCATCTTTTTGACACCTTTTGAAGCTCTTTATATTTTTCACACCTTTTCAGGCTTTTCATGTTTTTCTACACCGCTTCATTCTCTTCCTATTTTTCAGACATTTTCATGCTCCTCATATTTTTGACATCCTTTGAAGCTGTTCATATTTTTCACACCTTTTCAGGCTTTTCATTTATTTCAACACCGTCTCATGTGCCTCCTATTTTTCAGACCGTTTCATGCTCCTCATATGTTTCACACAATTTTCAGGCTCTTCATGTTTTTCAACACCACTTCATGCTCCTCCTATTTATCAGACCGTTTCATGCTCATCATATTTTTGACACAGTTTGAAGCTCTTCATACTTTTCACACCTTTTGAGGCTCTTCATGTTTTTGAAAACTGTTTCTTGCTCCTCATATTTTTCAGACCGTTTCATGGTCGTCATATTTTTGACACCTTTTGAAGGTCTTCATATTTTTCGCACCTTTTCAGGCTCTTCATTTTTTTGAACACCACTTCATGCTTCTCCAATTTTTCAGACCGTTTCATGCTCCTCATATATTTGATACCTTTTGAAGCTCTTCATATTTTTCACATCTTTTCAGGCTCTTCATATTTTTCAACCCGCTTAAGCTCCTCCTATTTTTCAGACCGTTTCTTGCTCCTCATATTTTTGACACCTTTGAGCCTCTTCATATATTTCACACCTTTTCAGGCTCTTCATGTTTTGAACACCGCTTCATGATCCTCCTATTTTTCAGACCGTTTCATGCTCCTCCTATTTTTCAGAAGGTTTCATGCTCCTCATATTTTTGACACCTTTTGAAGCTCTTCATATTTTTCACACCTTTTCAGGCTCTTCATGTTTTCAACACCGCTTCATGCTCCTACTATTTTTCAGAAGGTTTCATGCTCCTCATATTTTTGACACCTTTTGAAGCTCTTCATATTATTCACACCTTTTCAGGCTCTTCAGGTTTTTCAACACCGCTTCATGCTCCTCCTTTTTTTCAGACCGTTTCATGCTCCTCATATTTTTGACACGTTTTGAAGCTCTTCATATTTTTCACACTTCTCCAGGCTCTTCATGTTTTTGAACACCGTTTCATGTTCCTCCTGTTTTTCAGGCTGTTTCATGCTGCTCATATTTTTGACACCTTTTGAAGTTCTTCATATTTTTCACACCTTTTCAGGCTCTTCACGTTTTTCAACACCACTTCATGCTCCTCCTATTTTTCAGGCCGTTTCATGCTCCTTATATTTTTGACACCTTTTGAAGTTCTTCATATTTTTCACACCTTACAGGCTCTTCATGGTTTTCAACACCACTTCATGCTCCTCCTATTTTTCAGACCGTTTCATGCTCCTCATATATTTGACACCTTTTGAAGCTCTTCAGATTTTTCACACCTTTTCAGGCTCTTCATATTTTTCAACACCGCTTCATGCTCCTCCTATTTTTCAGACCGTTTCATGCTCCTCATCTTTTTGACACGTTTTGAAACTCTTCATATTTATCACACCTATTCAAGCTCTTCGTGTTTTTCCACACCACTTCATGCTCCTCCTTTTTCTCAGACCGTTTTATGCTCCTCATATATTTGACACCTTTTGAAGCTCTTCATAATTTCCACACCTTTTCAGGCTCTTCATGTTTTTGAACACCGTTTCATGCTCCTCTTATTTTTTTTTTATTGTTATTTTTTTTTAATTTTTTTTTATTATTTTTATTTTTTTTTCCAGTGGGTTTTGTCATACCTTGATATGTATCAGCCATGGATTTACATGTATTCCCAGTCCCGATTCCCCCTCCCACCTCCCTCTCCACCCGATTCCTCTGGGTCTTCCCAGTGCACCAAGCCGGAGCACTTGTCTCGTGCATCCTACCTGGGCTGGTGATCTGTTTTTCCATAGATAGCATACATGCTGTTCTTTTGAAATATCCCACCCTCACATTCTCCCACAAAGTTTAAAAGTCTGTTCTGTATTTCTGTGTCTCTTTTTCTGTTCTGCATATAGGGTTATCGTTGTCACCTTTCTAAATTCCATATACATGTGTCAGTATGCTGTAATGTTCTTTATCTTTCTGGCTTACTTCACTCTGTATAATGGGCTCCAGCTTCATCCATCTCATTAGGACTGATTCAAATGAATTCTTTTTAATGGCTGAGTAATATTCCATGGTGTATATGTGCCACAGCTTTCTTATCCATTCATCTGCTGACGGGCATCTAGGTTGCTTCCATGTCCTGGCTATTATAAACAGTGCTGCGATGAACATTGGGGTGCACGTGTCTCTTTCAGACGAACCTATGGACACCTTATCTTTGACAAAGGAGGCAAGGATATGCAATGGAAAAAAGACAACCTCTTTAACAAGTGGTGCTGGGAAAACTGGTCAACCACTTGTAAAAGAATGAAAATAGAACACTTTCTAACACCATACACAAAAATAAACTCAAAATGGATTAAAGATCTAAATGTAAGACCAGAAACTATAAAACTCCTAGAGGAGAAGATAGGCCAAACACTCTCCGACATAAATCAAAGCAAGATCCTCTATGACCCACCTCCCAGAATATTGGAAATAAAAGCAAAACTAAACAAATGGGACCTAATGAAACTTAAAAGCTTTTGCACTACAAAGGAAACTATAAGTAAGGTGAAAAGACAGCCCTCAGATTGGGAGAAAATAATAGCAAATGAAGAAACAGACAAAGGATTAATCTCAAAAATATACAAGCAAATCCTGCAGCTCAATTCCAGAAAAATAAATGACCCAATAAAAAATGAGCCAAAGAACTAAACAGACATTTCTCCAAAGAAGACATACAGATGGATAACAAACACATGAAAAGATGCTCAACATCACTCATTATTAGAGAAATGCAAATCAAAACCACAATGAGGTACCATTACATGCCAGTCAGGATGGCTGCTATCCAAAAGTCTACAAGCAATAAATGCTGGAGAGGGAGTGGAGAAAAGGGAACCCTCTTATACTGTTGGTGAGAATGCACACTAGTACAGCCGCTATGGAAAACGGTGTAGAGATTTCTTAAAAAACTGGAAATAGAACTGCCATATGACCCAGCAATTCCACTTCTGGGCATACACACTGAGGAAACCAGATCCTCTTATTTTTCAGACCGTTTCAAACTCCTCATATTTTTTACACCTTTTGAAGCTCTTCATATATTTCACACCTTTTCAGGCTCTTCATGTTTTTCAACACCGCTTCATGCTCCTCCTATTTTTCAGACCGTTTCATGGTCCTCATATTTTTGACACCTTTTGAAGCTCTTCATATTTTTCACACCTTTCCGTGCTCTTCATGTTTTTCAACACGCTTTCATGCTCCTCCGATTATTCAGATCGTTTCATGCTCCTCATATTTTTGACACATTTTGAAGCTCTTCATATTTTCGACACCTTTCAGGTTCTTCATGTTTTTCAACACCGTTTCATGCTCCTCCTATTTTTCAAACCGTTTCATGCTCCTCATATTTTTGACACATTTTGAAGCTCTTCATATTTTCGACACCTTTCAGGTTCTTCATGTTTTTCAACACCGTTTCATGCTCCTCCTATTTGTCAAACCGTTTCATGTTCCTCCTATTTTTCAGACCGTTTCATGCTCCTCATATTTTTGACACCTTTTGAAGCTCTTCATGTTTTTCACACCCTTTCATGGTCTTCATATTTTTCAACACGGTTTCATGCTCCTCCTAATTTTCAGATCGTTTCATGTTCCTCATATTTTTGACACCTTTTGAAGCTCTTCTTATTCTTCACACTTTTTCAGGCTCTTCATGATTTTCAACACCGATTCATGCTCCTCCTATTTTTCAGACAGTTTCATGCTCCTCATATTTTTGACACCTTTTGAAGCTCTTCATATTTTCACACCTTTCCATGCTCCTCATGTTTTTCAACACCGATTCATGCCTCTCCTATATTTCAGACCGTTTCATGCTCCTCATATATTTGACAACTTTTGAAGCTCTTCATATTTTTCACAACTTTTCAGGCTCTTCATGTTTTTGAACTCCGCTTCATGCTCCTCCTATTTTTCAGACCGTTTCATGCTCATCTCATTTTTGACACATTTTGAACTTCTTCATATTTTTGACACCTTTAAAGCTCTTCATATTTTTCACAACTTTTCAGTCTCTGCATTTTTTTTAACACCGCTTCATGCTCCTCCTATTTTTCAGACCGTTTCATGCTTCTCATGTATTTCACACCTTTTGAAGTTCTTCATATTTTTCACACCTTTTCAGGCTCTTCATGATTTTGAACACCGCTTCATGCTCCTCCTATTTTTCCGACCGTTTCATGCTCCTCATGTATTTCACACCTTTTGAAGCTCTTCATATTTTTCACAACTTTTCAGGCTCTTCATGTTTTTGAACACCGCTTCATGCTCCTCCTATTTTTCAGACCGTTTCATGCTCATCTCACTTGTGACACCTTTTGAACCTCTTCATGTTTTTCACACCTTTGCAGGCTCTTCATGTTTTTGAACTCCGCTTCATGCTCCTCCTATTTTTCAGACCGTTTCATGCTCATCTCATTTTTGACACATTTTGAACTTCTTCATATTTTTCACACCTTTAAAGCTCTTCATATTTTTCACAACTTTTCAGTCTCTGCATTTTTTTGAACACCGCTTCATGCTTCTCTTATTTTTCAGACCGTTTCATGCTTCTCATGTATTTCACACCTTTTGAAGCTCTTCATATATTTCACACCTTTTCAGGCTCTTCATGTTTTTGAACACTGCTTCATGCTCCTCCTATTTTTCAGACCGTTTCATGCTCCTCATGTATTTCACACCTTTTGAAGCTCTTCATATTTTTCACAACTTTTCAGGCTCTTCATGTTTTGGAACTCCTTTTCAGGCTCCTCCTCTTGTTCAGACCATTTCATGCTCCTCATATTTTTGACACCTTTTGAAGCTCTTCATATTTATCACACCTTTTGAAGCTCTTCTTATATTTCACACCTTTTCAGGCTCTTCATGTTTTTGAACAAAACTTCATGCTTCTCCTATTTGTCAGACCGTTTAATGCTCCTCATGTATTTCACACCTTTTGAAGCTCTTCGTATTTTTCACAACTTTTCAGGCTCTTCATGTTTTTGAACACCGCTTCATGCTCCTCCTATTTTTCAGACCGTTTCATGCTCATCTCACTTGTGACACCTTTTGAAGCTCTTCATGTTTTTCACACCTTTTCAGGCTCTTCATGTTTTGGAACTCCTTTTCAGGCTCCTCCTCTTGTTCAGACAATTTCATGCTCCTCATATTTTTGACACATTTTGAAGCTCTTCATATTTTTCACACCTTTTCAGGCGCTTCCTGTTTTTCAACACTGCTTCATGCTCCTCCTATTTTTCAGACCGTTTCATGCTCCTCATATTTTTGACACCTTTTGAAGCTCTTCATATTTTTCACAAATTTTCAGGCTCTATATGGTTTTCAACACCATTTCATGCTCCTCCATTTTTTCAGACCGTTTCATGCTCCTCCTATTTTTCAGACGGTTTCATACAATTCATATTTTTGACACCTTTTGAAGCTCTTCATATATTGCACACCTTTTCAGGCTCTTCATGTTTTTGAACACCTTTTCATGCTCCTCATATTTCTCAGACCATTTCATGCTCTTCATATTTTTCACACTTTTTGAAGCTCTTCATATTTTTCACACCTTTTAATGCTCTTCATATTTTTCAACACCATTTCATGCTCCTCCTATTTTTCAGACCGTTTAATGCTCCCCATAATTTTGACAGCTTTTGAAGCGCTTCATAATTGTCACACCTTTTCAGGCTCTTCAAGATTTTTAAATCTGCTTCATCCTCCTCCTATATTTCTGACCATGTCATGCTCCTCATATTTTTGACACCTTTTGAAGCACTTCATATTTTTCACACCTTTTCAGGCTCTTCATGTTTTTCAACAACGCTTCATGCTCCTCCTATTTTTCAGACCGTTTCATGCTCCTCATATGTTTCACACCTTTTAAAGCTCTTCATATTTTTTTTAACACCTTTTCACGCTCCTCCTATATTTCAGACCGTTTCAAGCTCCTCATGTTTTTGACACCTTTTGAAGCTCTTCATATTTTTCACACTTTTTCAGGCTCTTCATATTTTTCAAACCGCTTCATGCTCCTCCTATTTTTCAGACCGTTTCATGCTTCTCCTATTTTTCAGACCATTTCATGCTCCTCATATTTTTGACGCCTTTTGAAGCTCTTCATATTTTTCACACCTTTTCAGGCTATTCATGTTTTTCAGCAACACTTCATGCTCCTCCTATTTTTCAGACCGTTTCATGCTCCTCATATTCTTGACACCTTTTGAAGCTCTTCATATTTTTCACACCTTTTCAGGCTCTTCATGTTTTTCAACACCACTCCATGCTCCTCCTATTTTTCAGACCCTTTCATGCTCCTCATATTTGTGACACCTTTTGAAGCTCTTCATATTTTTCACACCTTTTCACGCTCTTCATGTTTTTCAACATCGCTTGCTGTTCCTCCTCTTTTTCAGAGCGTTTCATGCTCCTCATAATTTTGACACCTTTGAAGCTCTTCATATTTTTCACACCTTTTCAGGCTCTTCATGTTTTTCAACACCACTTCAAGCTCCTTCTATTTTTCAGACCGTTTCTTGCTCCTCATATTTTTGACACCTTTGAGGCTCTTCATATATTTCACACTTTTTCAGGCTCTTCATGTTTTTCAACACCACTTCAAGCTCCTTCTATTTTTCAGACCGTTTCTTGCTCCTCATATTTTTGACACCTTTGAGGCTCTTCATATATTTCACACTGTTTCAGGCTCTTTATGTTTTTCAACACTGCTTCATGCTCCTCCTATTTTTCAGACCGTTTCATGCTTCTCCTATTTTTCAGACCGTTTAATGCTCCTCATATTTTTGACACTTTTTGAAGCTCTTCATATTTTTCACACTTCTCCAGGCTCTTCATTTTTTTGAACACCGCTTCAAGCTCCTCCTATTTTTCAGACCTTTTCATGCTCCTCATGTTTTTGACACTTTTTGAAGCACTTCATATTTTTCACACCTTTTCAGGCTCTTCATGTTTTTCAACAACGCTTCATGCTCCTCCTATTTTTCAGACCGTTTCATGCTCCTCATACTTTTCACACCTTTTGAAGCTCTTCATATTTTTTAACACCTTTTCACGCTCCTCCTATATTTCAGACCGTTTCAAGCTCCTCATATTTTTGACACTTTTTGTAGCTCTTCATATTTTTCACACCTTTTCAGTGTCTTCATGTTTTTCTACACCACTTCATGCTCCTCCTATTTTTCAGACCGTTTTATTCTACTCATATGTTTCACACCTTTTTCAAGCTCTTCATGTTTTTCAACACCACTTCATGCTCCTCCGGTTTTTCAGACCGTTTAATTCTCCTCATATATTTGATAACATTTGAAGCTTTTCATATTTTTCACACCTTTTCAGGCTCTTCATTTTTTTTAACACCTTTTCATGCTCCTCCTATATTTCAGGCCGTTTCATGCACCTTATATTTTTGACACCTTTTGAAGCTCTTCATATTTTTCACACCTTTTCAGGCTCTTCATATTTTTCAACACCGCTTCATGCTCCTCCTATTTTTCAGACCGTATCATGCTCCTCATATGTTTCACACCTTTACAGGCTCTTCATGTTTTTCAACACCGCTTCATGCTCCTCCTATTTTTCAAACCGTTTCATGCTCCTCATATTTTTGACACCTTTTGAATCTCTTCATATTTTTCACACCTTTTCAGACTCTTCATGTTTTTCAACATCGCTTGCTGCTCCTCATCTTTTTCAGACCGTTTCATGCTCCTCTTAGTTTTGACAACTTTGAAGCTCTTCATATTTTTTACACCTTTTCAGGCTCCTTATATTTTTCTTCACCACTTCATGCTTCTCCTATTTTTCAGACCGTTTCATGCTCCTCATATTTTTGACACTTTTTGAAGCTCTTCATATTTTTGACACCTTTTCAGGCTCTTCATGTTTTTCAACAACACTTCTTGCTCCTCCTATTTTTCAGACCGTTTCATGCTCCTCATATTTTTGACACTTTTTGAAGCTCTTCATATTTTTGACACCTTTTCAGGCTCCTCATATTTTTCTTCACCACTTCATGCTTCTCCTATTTTTCAGACCGTTTCATGCTCCTCATGTTTTTGACACTTTTTGAAGCTCTTCATATTTTTGACACCTTTTCAGGCTCTTCATGTTTTTCAACAACGCTTCATGCTCCTCCTATTTTTCAGACCGTATCATGCTCCTCATATGTTTCACACCTTTGTCAGGCTCTTCATGTTTTTCAACAACACTTCATGCTCCTCCTATGTTTCAGACCGTTTCATGCTCCTCATATTTTTGACACAGTTTGAAGCTCTTCACATTGTTCACACCTTTTGAGGCTCTTCATGTTTTTGAAAACAGTCTCTTGCTCCTCATATTTTTCAGACCGTTTCACCCTCTATATATTTGACACCTTTTTGAAGCTCTTCATATTTTTCACACCTTTTGAGGCTCTTCATGTTTTTGAAAACAGTTTCTTGCTCCTCATATTTTTCAGACCGTTTCACCCTTTATATATTTGACACCTTTTTGAAGCTCTTCATATTTTTTACACCTTTTCTGGCTCTTCATGTTTTTCAACACCACTTCAAGCTCCTTCTATTTTTCAGACCGTTTCTTGCTCCTCATATTTTTGACACCTTTGAGGCTCTTCATATATTTCACACTGTTTCAGGCTCTTTATGTTTTGCAACACCGCTTCATGCTCCTCCTAATTTTCAGACCGTTTCATTCTCCTCATATTTTTGACACATTTTGAAGCTCTTCATATTTTTCACACTTTTTCAGGATCTTCATGTTTTTCAAACCGCTTCATCCTCCTTCTATTTTTCAGACCGTTTCACGCTTCTCCTCTTTTTCAGAGCGTTTCATGCTCCTCTTAATTTTGACACCTTTGAAGCTCTTCATATTTTTCACACCTTTTCAGGCTATTCATGTTTTTCAGCACCACTTCATGCTCCTCCTATATTTCAGACCGTTTCATGCTCTTCATATTCTTGACACTTTTTGAAGCTCTTCATATTTTTCACACTTTTTCACGCTCTTCATGTTTTTCAACATCGCTTGCTGCTCCTCCTCTTTTTCAGAGCGTTTCATGCTCCTCTTAATTTTGACACCTTTGAAGCTCTTCATATTTTTCACACCTTTTCAGGCTCTTCATGTTTTTCAACACCACTTCAAGCTCCTTCTATTTTTCAGACCGTTTCTTGCTCCTCATATTTTTGACACCTTTGAGGCTCTTCATATATTTCACACTTTTTCAGGCTCTTCATGTTTTTCAACACCGCTTCATGCTTCTCCTATTTTTCAGACCGTTTCATGCTCCTCATATTTTTGACACCTTTTGAAGCTCTTCATATTTTTCACACCTTTTCCGTCTATTCATGTTTTTCAATACCGCTCATGATCCTCCTATTTTTCAGACCGTTTCATACTCCTCATGTATTTCATACCTTTTGAAGCTCTTCATATTTTTCACACCTTTTCAGGCTCTTCATGTTTTTCAACACCGTTTCATGCTCCTCTTATTTTTCAGACCGTTTCATGCTCCTCATATTTTTGACACCTTTTGAAGCTCTTCATATTTTTCACACCATTTCAGGCTCTTCAAGTTTTTGAACAACGCTACAATGCTCCTCCTATTTTTCAGACCGTTTCATGCTCCTCATATTTTTGACACCTTTTGAAGCTCTTCATATTTTTTACACCTTTTCAGTCTCTACATGTTTTTCAACACGGCTTCATACTCCTCTTATTTTTCAGACCGTTTCATGCTCCTCATATTTTTCACAACTTTTGAAGCTCTTCATATTTTTCACACCTTTTCAGGCTCTTCATGTTTTTCAACACCACTTCAAGCTCCTTCTATTTTTCAGACCGTTTCTTGCTCCTCATATTTTTGACACCTTTGAGGCTCTTAATATATTTCACACTGTTTCAGGCTCTTTATGTTTTTCAACACCGATTCATGCTCCTTCTAATTTTCAGTCCGTTTCATTCTCCTCATATTTTTGACACCGTTTGAAGCTCTTCATATTTTTCACACTTTTTCAGGCTCTTCATGTTTTTCAAACCGCTTCATGCTCCTCCTATTTTTCAGACCGTTTCATGCTCCTCATATTTTTGACACCTTTTGAAGCTCTTCATATTTTTCACACCTTTTCAGGCTCTTCATGTTTTTCAACACCGCTTCATGCTCCTCCTATTTTTCAGACCCTTTCATGCTCCTCATATTTTTGACACCTTTTGAAGCTCTTCATATTTTTCACACCTTTTCACGCTCTTCATGTTTTTCAACATCGCTTGCTGCTCCTCCTCTTTTTCAGAGCGTTTCATGCTCCTCATAATTTTGACACCTTTGAAGCTCTTCATATTTTTCACACCTTTCCAGGCTCTTCATATTTTTCAACACCACTTCATGCTTCTCCTATTTTTCAGATCGTTTAATGCTCCTCATAGTTTTGACACTTTTTGAAGCTCTTCATATTTTTCACACTTCTCCAGGCTCTTCATTTTTTTGAACACCGCTTCATGCTCCTCCTATTTTTCAGACATTTTCATGCTCCTCATGTTTTTGACACCTTTTGAAGCACTTCATATTTTTCAAACCTTTTCAGCCTCTTCATGTTTTTCAACAACGCTTCATGCTCCTCCTATTTTTCAGACCGTTTCATGCTCCTCATATGTTTCACACCTTTTGAAGCTCTTCATATTTTTTTAACACCTTTTCACGCTCCTCCTATATTTCAGACCGTTTCAAGCTCCTCATATTTTTGACACTTTTTGTAGCTCTTCATATTTTTCACACCTTTTCAGGGTCTTCATGTTTTTCTACACCACTTCATGCTCCTCCTATTTTTCAGACCGTTTTATTCTACTCATATCTTTCACACCTTTTTCAAGCTCTTCATGTTTTTCAACACCACTTCATGCTCCTCCTAATTATCAGACCGTTCATTCTCCTCATATTTTTGACACCATTTGAAGCTCTTCATATATTTCACACCTTTTCAGGCTCTTCATGTATTTCAACACTGTTTCATGCTTCTCCTATTTTACAGACTGTTTCATGCTACTAATGTATTTAACACATTTTGAAGCTCTTCATATTTTTCACACCATTTCAGGATCTTCATGTTTTTGAACACGGCTTCATGCTCCTCCTTTTTTTCAGACCGTTTCATGCTCCTCATATTTTTGACACCTTTTGAAGCTCTTCATATTTTTCACACCTTTTCAGGCTCTTCATGTTTTTGAACACCGCTTCATGCTCCTCCTATTTTTCAGATCGTTTCATGCTCCTCATATTTTTGACACCTTTTGAAGCTCTTCATATTTTTCACACCTTTTCAGGTTCTTCATGTTTTTGAACACCGCGTCATGCTCCTCCTATTTTTCAGAACGTTTCAAGCTCCTCATATTTTTGTCACCGTTAGAAGCTCTTCATATTTTTCACACCTTTTAAGGCTCTTCATATTTTTCAACACCACTTCATGCTCCTCCTATTTTTCAGACCGTTTCATGCTCCTCATATTTTTGACACCTTTTGAAGCTCTTCATAATTTTCACACCTTTTCAGGCTCTTCATGTTTTTAAACACTGTTTCATGCTCCACCTATTTTTCAGACCGTTTCATTCTCCTCATATTTTTGACACCTTTTGAAGCTCTTCATATTTTTCACATCTTTTCAGGCACTTAATGTTTTTCAACACAGCTTCATGCTCCTCCTATTTTTCAGACCGTTTCATGCTCCTCATGTATTTCACACCTTTTGAAGCTCTTCATATTTTTCACACCTTTTCAGGCTCTTCATGTTTTTGAACACCGTTTCATGCTCCTCCTATTTTTCAGACCGTTTCATGCTCCTCATATTTGTGACATCTTTTGAAGCTTTTCATATTTTTCACACCTTTTAGGCTCTTCATGTTTTTCAGCACCACTTGTTGCTCCTCCTCTTTTTCAGACCGTTTCAGGCTCCGCTTATTTTTGACACCTTTTGAAGCTCTTCATATTTTTTTCAACTTTTCAGGCTCTACAACTTTTTCAACACGGCTTCATGCTCCTCTTATTTTTCAGACCGTTTCATGCTCCTCATATTTTTCACACCTTTTGAAGCTCTTCATATTTTTCACACCTTTTCAGGCTCTTCATGTTTTTCAACACCGCTTCATGCTCCTCCTATTTTTCAGACCGTTTCATGCTCCTCATGTATTTCACTCCTTTTGAAGCTCTTCATATTTTTCACATATTTTTAGGCTCTTCATGTATTTCCACAACTTTTCAGCCTCTCCTATTTTTCAGACCGCTTCATGCTCCTCATATTTTTCACACCTTTTGAAGCTCTTCATATATTTCACACCTTTTCAGGCTCTTCATTTTTTTGAACACCACTTCATGCTCCTCCTATTTTTCAGAACGTTTCATGCTCATCTGTTTTTGACTCCTATTCAAGCTCTTAATATCATTCTTCCCTTTTGAAGCTCTTCATATTTTTCACAAGTTTTCATGCTCTTCATGATTTTCAGCACAGTTTCAAGCTCCTCCTATTTTCAGACCGTTTCATGCTCCTCATATTTTTGACACGTTTTGAAGCTCATCATATTTTTCACACCTTTTCAGGCTCTTCATTTTTTTCAGCACAGTTTGATGCTCCTCCTATTTTTCAGACCGTTTCATGCTCCTCATATTTTTGACACGTTTTGAAGCTCTTCATATTTTTCACACCTTTTCAGGCTCTTCATGTTTTTGAAAACCATTTCATGCTCCTCCTATTTTTCAGATCATTTCATGCTCCTCATAATTTTGACACCTTTTGAAGCTCTTCATATATTTCACCCCTTTTCAGGCTCGTCATTGTTTTCAACCCCACTTCATGCTCCTCCTATTTTTCAGACCGTTTCATGCTCACATCATTTTTGACACCTTTTGAAGCTCTTCTTATTTTTCACATCTTTTGAAACTCTTCATATTTTTCACACGTTTTCAGGCTCTTCATGTTTTTCAATAACGTTTCATGCTCCTCCTATTTTTCAGACCGTTTCATGCTCCTTATATGTTTGTCTCCTTTTGAAGCTCTTCATATTTTTCACACCTTTTGAAGCTTTTCATATTTTTCACACCTTTTCAGCCTCTTCATGGTTTTCAACAGCGCTTCATGCTCCTCCAATTTTTCAGACCGCTTCATTATCATCTCATTTTTGACACCTTTTGAAGCTCTTCATATATTTCACACCTTTTCAGACTCTTCTTGTTTTTCAACACAGCTTCTTGCTCATCCTCTTTTTCAGACCGTTTTATGCTCATATCATTTTTGACACCTTTTCAAGCTCTTCATATTTTTCACACCTTTTGAAGCTCTTCATATTTTTCACACCTTTTCAGGCTCTTCATGTTTTTCAGCACTACTTCATGCTCCTCCTATATTTCAGACCGTATCATGCTCCTCATATATTTGACACCTTTCGAAGCTCTTCATATTTTTCACACCTTTTCAGGCTCTTCATGTTTTTCAACACCGCTTCATGCTCCTCCTATTTTTCAGACCGTTTCGTGCTCCTCATATTTTTTATACCTTTTGAAGCTCTTCATATTTTTCATACCTTTGGAAGCTCTTCATATTTTTCACACGTTTTCAGGCTCTTCATGTTTTTCAACACCGCTTCATGCTTCTCCTCTTTTTCAGACCGTTTCATGCCTCTCATATTTTTGACACCTTTTGAAGCTTTTCATATTTTTCACAACTTTTCAGGCTCTTCATGTTTTTCAACACCACTTCATGCTCCTCCTATTTTTCAGACCGTATCATGCTCCTCATGTTTTTCACACTTTTTGAACCTCTTCACATTTTTCACACATTTTTGGGCTCTTCATGTTTTTGAACACCACTTCATGCTCCTCCTATTTTTCAGACAGTTTCATGCTCCTCATGAATTTCCCACCTTTTGAAGCTCTTCATATTTTTCACCCCTTTTCAGGCTCTTCATGTTTTTCAACACAACTTCATGCATCTCCTATTTTTCGGACCGTTTCATGCTCCTCATGTTTTTCACACCTTTTGAAGCTCTTCATATTTTCACACCTATTAAGGCTCTTCATGTTTTTGAACACCGCTTCATGCTCCTCCTTTTTTCAGACCGTTTCATTCTCCTCATATATTTCACACCTTTTGAAGCTCTTCATATTTCTCAAAGATTTTGAAGCTCTTCATATTTTTCACACCTTTTCAGGCTCTTCATGTTTTTCAACACCGTTTCATGCTTCTCCTATTTTTCAAACCGTTTCATGTTCCTCATAATTTTGACACCTTTTGAAGATCTTCATAATTTTCACACATTTTCAGGCTCTTCATGTGTTTGAACACCGCTTCATTTTCCTCCTATTTTTCAGACCGTTTCATGCTCCTCATATTTTTGACACCTTTTGAAGCTCTTCATATTTTTCATACCTTTTGAAGGTCTTCATGTTTTTGAACACTGCTTCATGCTCCTCGTATTTTTCAGATCGTTTCATGTTCGTCATATTTTTGACACTTTTTGAGCTCTTCATATTCTTCAAACCTTTTCAGGCTCTTCATGATTTCGAACTCGGCTTCATGCTCCTCCAATTTTTCAAACCGTTTCATGATCCTCATGTATTTCACAACTTTGAACCTCTTCATATTTTTCACACCTTTTCATGCTCTTCAAGTTTTTCAACATCACTTCATGCTCCTACTTTTTTGCAGACCGTTTCATGCTCCTCATATTTTTGACACCTTTTGAAGCTCTTCATATTTCTCACAACTTTTCAGGCTCTTCATGTCTTTCAACACCGCTTCATGCTCCTCCTATTTTTCAGACGGGTTCATGCTCATCTCATTTTTGACATCCTTTGAAGTTTTTCATATTTTTCACACCTTTTCAGGCTCTTCATGTTTTTGAACACAGGTTGATGCTCCTCCTATTTTTCAGAACCTTTCATGCTCCTCATATTTTTGACACCTTTTGAAGCTCTTCATATTTTTCACACCTTTTCAGGCTCTTCATGTTTTTCGACACAGCTTCATGCTCCTCCTATTTTTCAGACGGGTTCATGCTCATCTCATTTTTGACATCCTTTGAAGTTTTTCATATTTTTCACACCATTTCAGGCTCTTCATGTTTCTGAACAGCGCTTCATGCTACTCCTATTTTTCAGACCGTTTCATGCTCCTCATATTTTTGACACCTTTAGAAGCTCTTCATATTTTTCACACCTTTTCAGTCTCTTCTTTTTTTTCAACACCACTTCATGCTCCTATTTTTCAGACCGTTTCATGCTCATCTCAATTTTGACACATTTTGTAGCTCTTCATATTTTTCACACATTTTCAGGCTCTTCATGTTTTTGAAAACCGCTTCATGCTCCTCCTATTTTTCGAGAGTTTCATGCTCCTCATGTATTTCACACCTTTTGAAGCTCTTCATATTTTTCACACCATTTCAGGCTCTTCATGTTTTTGATCACCGTTTCATGCTCCTCCTATTTTTCAGACCGTTTCATGCTCCTCATATGCATGACACCTTTTGAAGTTCTGCATATTTTTCACACCTTTTCATGCTCTTCATGTTTCTGAAAACCGCTTCATGATCCTCCTATTTTTCAGACCGTTTCATTCTCCTCATATATTTCACACCTTTTGAAGTTCCGCATATTTTTCACACCTTTTCATGCTCTTCATGTTTCTGAAAACCGCTTCATGATCCTCCTATTTTTCAGACCGTTTCATTCTCCTCATATATTTCACAGCTTTTGAAGCTCTTCATATTTTTCACACCTTTTCAGGCTCTTCATGTTTTTGAACACTGCTTCATGCTCCTCGTATTTTTCAGATCGTTTCATGCTCCTCATATTTTTGACACTTTTTGAGCTCTTCATATTTTTCACACCTTTTCAGGCTCTTCATGTTTTTGAACACCGCTTCATGATCCTCCTGATTTTCAGACCGTTTCATGCTCTTCATATTTTTGAAACATTTTGAAGCTCTTCATATTTTTCACACCTTTTCAGGCTCTTCATGTTTTTCACCACCACTTCATGCTCCTCCTATTTTTCAGACCGTTTCATGCTCATTTCATTTTTGTCACCTTTGAAGCTCTTCATATTTTTCACACCTTTTGAAGCTCTTCATATTTTTCACACGTTTTCAGGCTCTTCATGTTTTTCAAAACCGTTTCATGCTGCTTCTATTTTTCAGACCTTTTCATGCTCCTCATATTTTTCACACCTTTTGAAGCTCTTCATATTTTTCACCCCTTTTCAGGCTCTTCATGTTTTTCAACACAACTTCATGCATCTCCTATTTTTCGGACCGTTTCATGCTCCTCATGTTTTTCACACCTTTTGAAGCTCTTCATATTTTCACACCTATTCAGGCTCTTCATGTTTTTGAACACCGCTTCATGCTCCTCCTTTTTTCAGACCGTTTCATTCTCCTCATATATTTCACACCTTTTGAAGCTCTTCATATTTTTCACAGCTTTTTAGGATCTTCAAGTTTTTCAACACCGTTTCTTGCTCCTCCTATTTTTCAGACCTTTTCATGCTCATCTCATTTTTGACACCTTTGGAAGCTCTTCATATTTCTCAAAGATTTTGAAGCTCTTCATATTTTTCACATCTTTTCAGGCTCTTCATGTTTTTCAACACCGTTTCATGCTCCTCCTATTTTTCAAACCGTTTCATTTTCCTCATAATTTTGACACCTTTTGAAGATCTTCATAATTTTCACACTTTTTCAGGCTCTTCATGTGTTTGAACACCGCTTCATGTTCCTCCTATTTTTCAGACCGTTTCATGCTCCTCATATATTTGACACCTTTTGAAGCTCTTCATATTTTTCATACCTTTTGAAGCTCTTCATGTTTTTGAACACTGCTTCATGCTCCTCGTATTTTTCAGATCGTTTCATGCTCCTCATATTTTTGACGCCTTTTGAAGCTCTTCACATTTTTCACACCTTTTCAGACTCTTCAAGTTTTTCAAAACCACTTCATGTTCCTCCTATTTTTCAGACCGTTTCATGCTCAACTCTTTTTTGACACCTTTTGAAGCTCTTCATATTTTTCATACCTTTTGAAGCTCTTCATGTTTTTGAACACCGCTTCATGCTCCTCCTATTTTTCAAACCTTTTGAAGCTCATCATATTTGTCACACGTTTTCAGGCTCTTCATGTTTTTGAACACCGCTTCATGCTCCTCCTATTTTTCAAACCATTTGAAGCTCTTCATATTTTTCACACCTTTTCAGGCTCTTCATATTTTTCATCACCGCTTCCTGCTCCTCCTATATTTCAGACCGTTTCATGCTCCTCATGTATTTCACACCTTTTGAAGCTCTTCATATTATTCACACCTTTTCAGGCTCTTCATATTTTTGAACAGCGTTTCATGCTCCTCCTATTTTTCAGACCGTTTCATGCTCCTCATATTTTTGACATGTTTTCAAGCTCTTCACATTTTTCACACATTTTCAGGCTCTTCATTTTTTTCAACACCGATTCATGATCCTCCTATTTTTCAGACCGTTTCATGCTCCTCATATTTTTGACAACTTTTGAAGCTCTTCATATTTTTCACACCTTTTCAGGCTCTTCATGTTTTTCAACACCACTTCATGCTCCTCCTATATTTCAGACCGTATCATGCTCCTCATATTTTTGACACCTTTCGAAGCTCTTCATATTTTTCACACCTTTTCAGGCTCTTCATGTTTTTTAACACCGCTTCATGCTCCTCCTATTTTTCAGACCGTTTCGTGCTCCTCATATTTTTGACACCTTTTGAAGCTCTTCATATTTTTCATACCTTTTGAAGCTCTTCATATATTTCACACGTTTTCAGGCTCTTCATGTTTTTCAACACCGCTTCATGCTTCTCCTCTTTTTCAGACCGTTTCATGCTCCTCATATTTTTGACACCTTTTGAAGCTCTTCATATTTCTCACAACTTTTCAGGCTCTTCATGTCTTTCAACACCGCTTCAAGCTCCTCCTATTTTTCAGACGGGTTCATGCTCATCTCATTTTTGACACCTTTGGAAGCTCTTCATATTTCTCAAAGATTTTGAAGCTCTTCATATTTTTCACATCTTTTCAGGCTCTTCATGTTTTTCAACACCGTTTCATGATCCTCCTATTTTTCAGACCATTTCATGCTCATCTCATTTTTGATACCTTTTGAATCTTTTCATATTTTTCACACCTTTTCAAGCTCTTCATATTTTTAAACACCACTTCATGCTTCTCCTATTTTTCAGCCCATTTCATGCTCCTCATATATTTCACACATTTTGAAACTCTTCATATTTTTCACAGCTTTTCAGGCTCTTCATGTTTTTCCACAGCACTTCATGCTTCTCTTATTTTTCAGCCCGTTTCATGCTCCTCATGTATTTCACACCTTTTGAAGCTCTTCTTATTTTTCAAACCTTTTCAGGCTCTTCATGTTTTTGATCACCGTTTCATGCTCCTCCTATTTTTCAGACCGTTTCATGCTCCTCATATTTTTGACACCTTTTGAAGCTCTTCATATTTTTCACACCTTTTCAGGCTCTTCATGTTTTTGAACACCGCTTCATGATCCACCTGTTTTTCAGACCATTTCATGCTCTTCATATTTGTGAAACATTTTCAAGGTCTTCATATTTTTCACACTTTTTCAGGCTCTTCATGTTTTTCACCACCTCTTCACGGCCTCCTATTTTTCAGACCGTATCATGCTCATCTCATTTTTGTCACCTTTGAAGCTCTTTATATTTTTCACACCTTTTGAAGCTCTTCATATTTTTCACACGTTTTCAGGCTCTTCATATTTTTCAACTCCGTTTCATGCTGCTTCTATTTTTCAGTCCGTTACATGCTCCTCATATTTTTCACACCTTTTGAAGCTCTTCATGTTTTTCACACCTTTTCAGGATCGTCATGTTTTGGAACACAGCTTCATCCTCCTCCTATTTATCAGACCGTTTCATGCTCCTCATATTTTTGACACCTTTTGAAGCTCTTTATATTTTTCACAGTTTTTCAGGCTCTTCATGATTTTCAACACCATTTCATGTTATTCCTATTTTTCAGACCGTTTAATGCTCATCTCATTTTTGACACCTTTTGAAGCTTTTCATATTTTTCACAACTTTTCAGGCTCTTCATGTTTTTGAATACCGCTTCATGCTCCTCCTATTTTTCAGAGAGTTTCATGCTCCTCATATTTTTGACACTTTTTGAGCTCTTCAAATTTTTCACACCTTTTCAGGCTCTTCATGTTTTTGAACACCGCTTCATGCTACTCCTATTTTTCAGACCGTTTCATGCTCCTCATATTTTTGACACCTTTGGAAGCTCTTCATATTTTTCACACCTTTTCAGGCTCTTCATGTTTTTCGACACAGCTTCATGCTACTCCTATTTTTCTGACCGTTTCATTCTCCTCATATTTTTGACACCTTTTGAAGCTCTTCATATATTTCACACCTTTTCAGTCTCTTCTTTTTTTTCAAGACCACTTCATGCTCCTCCTATTTTTCAGACCGTTTCATGCTCATCTCAATTTTGACACCTTTTGAAGCTCTTCATATTTTTCACACATTTTCAGGCTCTTCATGTTTTTGAACACCGCTTCATGCTCCTCCTATTTTTCAGAGAGTTTCATGCTCCTCATGTATTTCACACCTTTTGAAGCTCTTCATATTTTTCACACCTTTTCACGCTCTTCATGTTTTTGATCACCGTTTCATGCTCCTCCTATTTTTCAGACCGTTTCATGCTCCTCATATTTATGACACCTTTTGAAGCTCTTCATATTTTTCACACCTTTTCATGCTCTTCATGTTTCTGAAAACCGCTTCATGATCCTCCTATTTTTCAGACCGTTTCATTCTCCTCATATATTTCACACCTTTTGAAGCTCTTCATATTTTTCACACCTTTTCATGCTCTTCATGTTTCTGAAAACCGCTTCATGATCCTCCTATTTTTCAGACCGTTTCATTCTCCTCATATATTTCACAGCTTTTGAAGCTCTTCGTATTTCTCACAAATTTTCAGGCTCTTCATGTCTTTCAACACCGCTTCATGCTCCTCCTATTTTTCCGACATTTTAATGCTCATCTCTTTTTTGACACCTTTTGAAGCTCTTCATATTTTTCACACATTTTGAGGCCTTCATATTTTTCACATTTTTGAAGCTCTTCATATTTTCCACACGTTTTCAGACTCTTCATGTTTTTTAACATCGCTTCATGCTCCTTCTATTTTTGAAACCGTTTCATGCTCCTCATATTTTGACACCTTTTGAAGCTCTTCATATTTTTCACACCTTTTCAGGCTCTTCATGTTTTTGAACACCGCTTCACGCTCCTCCTAATTTTCACACCGTATCATGGTCCTCATATTTTTCACACCTTTTGAAGCTCTTCATATTTTTCACACCTTTTCAGGCTCTTCATATTTTTGAACACGACTTCATGCTCCTCGTATTTTTCAGACCATTTCATGCTCCTCTCATTCTTGACACCTTTTGAACCTTTGCATATTTTTCACCACTTTTCAGGCTCTTCATGTTTTTGAACACCGCTTCATGCTCCTCCTATTTTTCAGACCGTATCATGCTCCTCATATTTTTCACACCTTTTGAAGCTCTTCATATTTTTCACACCTTTTCAGGCTCTTCTTTTTTTTCAACACTACTTGTTGCTCCTCCTATTTTTTAGACCTTTTCATGCTCATCTAATTATTGACACCTTTTGAAGCTCTTCCTATTTTTTACACCTTTTGTAGCTCTTCATGTTTTTCAAACATTTTCAGACTCTTCATGTTTTTCAACTCCGCTTCATCCTCCTGCTATTTATCATACCGTTTCATACTCCTCATATTTTTGACACCTTTTGAGGCTCTTCATATTTTTCACACCTTTTCAGGCTCTTCATGTTTTTGAACACCACTTCATGCTCCTCCTATTTTTCAGACCGTTTCATGCTTCTCATATATTTGAAACCTTTTGAAGCTCCTCATATTTTTCTCACCTTTTCAGGCTCTTCATGTTTTTGAACAGCACTTCATGGTCCTCCTATTTTTTAGAAAGTTTCATGCTCCTCATGTATTTCACACCTTTTGAAGCTCTTCATATTTTTCACACCTTTTCAGGCTCTTCATGTTTTTCCACACCACTTCATGCTTCTCCTATTTTTCAGACCGTTTCATGCTCCTCATGTATTTCACACATTTTGAAGCTCTTCATATTTTTCACACCTTTTCAGGTTCTTCATGTTTTTGATCACCGTTTCATGCTCCCCCTATTTTTCAGACCCTTTCATGCTCCTCATATTTTTGACAACTTTTGAAGCTCTTCATATTTTTCACACCTTTTCAGGCTCTTCATGTTTTTGAACACTTCTTCATGCTCCTCCTCTTTTTCAAACGGTTTCATGCTTCTCATATTTATGACACCTTTTGAAGCTCTTCATATTTTTCACACCTTTTCAGGCTCTTCATGTTTTTCAACACCACTTCATGCACCTCCTATTTTTGAGACAGTTTCATGCTCCTCATATTTCTGACACCTTTAGAAACTCTTCATATTTTTCACACCTTTTCAGGCTCTTCATGTTTTTTTACACCTCTTCATGCTCCTCCTATTTTTCAGACCGTTTCATTCTCCTCATATTTTTGACACCTTTAGAAGCTCTTCATATTTTTCACAAGTTTTCAGGCTCTTCATGTTTTTGAACACTGCTTCTTGCTCCTCCTAATTTTCAGAGAGTTTCATGCGCCTCATGTATTTCACACCTTTTGAAGTTCTTCATATTTTTCACAACTTTTCAGGCTCTTCATGTTTTTCAACACGCTTCTTGCTCCTCCTAATTTTCAGAGAGTTTCATGGGCCTCATCTATTTCACACCTTTTGAAGCTCTTCATATTTTTCACAGGTTTTCAGGCTCGTCATGTTTTTGAACACCGCTTCATGCGCCTCCTATTTTTCAGACCGTTTCATGCTCCTCGTATTTTTGACAGATTTTGAAGCTCTTCATAAATTTCACACCTTTTCAGGCTCTTCAAGTTTTTCAACACCACTTCATGCTCCTCCTTTTTGCAGACCTTTTCATGCTCCTCATATTTTTGACACCTTTTGATGATCCTCATATTTTTGACACCTTTTCAGTCTCTTTTTTTTTTTCAACACCACTTCATGCTCCTCCCATTTTTCAAACCGTTTCATGCTCATCTCATTTTTGACACCTTTTGAAGCTTTTCATATTTTTCACATCTTTTGAAGCTTTTCATATTTTTCACACCTTTTCAGGCTCTTCTTGCTTTTCAACACCGCTTCATGCTCCTAATATTTTTCAGACCGTTGCTTGCACCTCATATATTTCACACCTTTTGAAACTCTTCATATTTTTCACATCTTTTCAGGATCTTCATGTTTTTCAACACTGCTCCATGCTCCTCCTATTTTTCAGACCGTTTCATGCTCCTCATATTTTTCACACCTATTCAAGCTCTTCATATTTTTCACATCTTTTCAGGCTCTTCATGTTTTTCAACACTGCTCCATGCTCCTCCTATTTTTCAGACCGTTTCATGCTCCTCATATTTTTGACACCTTTTGAAGCTCTTCATATTCTTCACACTTTTTAGGCTCTTCATGTTTTTGAACACCGCTTAATGCTCCTCCTATTTTTCAGACCGTTTCATGCTCCTCATATTTTTCACACCTATTGAGCTCTTCATATTTTTCACAACCTTTCAGGCTCTTCATGTTTTTGAACACCGCTTCATGCCCCTCCTATTTTTCAGACCGTTTCATGCTCCTCATATTTTTAACACCTTTTGAAGCTCTTCATATTTTTCACACCTTTTCAGGCTTTTCATGTATTAGAACACGCTTCATGCTTCTCCTTGTTTTCAGACCGTTTTTTGCTCCTCATATTTTTGACACCTTTTGAAGCTATTCATATTTTTCACACGTTTTCAGCTCTTCATGTTTTTCAACACCGCATCATGCTCCTCCTATTTTTCAGACCGTTTCATGCTCTTCATATTTTTCACACCTATTGAAGCTCTTCATATTTTTCACAACATTTCAGGCTCTTCATGTTATTGAACACCGCTTCATGCTCCTCCTAATGTTCAGAGAGTTTCATGCTCCTCATATATTTCACACCTTTTGAAGCTCTTCATATTTTTCACACCTTTTCAGACTCTTCATTTTTTTCCACACCACTTCATGCTTCTCCTATTTTTCAGCCCGTTTCATGCTCCTCATATTTTTGACACGTTTTGAAGCTCTTCATATTTTTCACAACATTTCAGGCTCTTCATGTTTTTGAACACCACTACATGCTCCTCCTATTTTTTAGACAGTTTCATGCTCCTCATATTTTTCACACCTTTTGAAGCTCTTTATTTTATTCGCACATTTTCAGTCTCTTCATGTATTTGAACACCGTTTCATGCTCCTCCTATTTTTCAGACCGTTTCATGCTCTTCATATATTTGACACCTTTTGAAGCTCTTCATATTTTTCACATTTCTGAAGCTCTTCATATTTTTCACACCTTTTCAGGCTCTTCATGTTTTTGAACACCACTACATGCTCCTCCTATTTTTTAGACAGTTTCATGCTCCTCATATTTTTCACACCTTTTGAAGCTCTTCATTTTATTCGCACATTTTCAGGCTCTTCATGTATTTGAACACCGTTTCATGCTCCTCCTATTTTTCAGACCATTTCATTTTCTTCATATATTTGACACCTTTTGAAGCTCTTCATATTTTTCACATTTCTGAAGCTCTTCATATTTTTCACACCTTTTCAGGCTCTTCATGTTTTTCAACACGGCTTCATGCTCCTCCTATTTTTCAGACCGTTTCATGCTCCTCATATTTTTGACACCTTTTGAAGCTCTTCATATTTCTCACAGCTTTTCAGGCTCTTCATGTTTTTCAACACCACTTCATGCTCCTCCTATTTTTCACACCGTTTCGTTCTCCTCATATTTTTCACACCTTTTGAAGCTCTTCATATATATCACACCTTTTCAGGCTCTTCATTTTTTTCAACACCACTACATGCTCCTCCTATTTTTCACATCGTTTCATGCTCATCTCATTTTTGACACATTTGAAGCTCTTCATATTTTTCACACCTTTTGAAGCTCTTCATATTTTTCACACGTTTTCAGGCTCTTCATGTTTTTCAACACCGCTTCATGCTCCTCCTATTTTTCAGACCGTTTCATGCTCCTCATATTTTTGACACTTTTTGAAGCTGTTCATATTTTTCACACCTTTTCAGGCTCTTCATGTTTTTCAACACCGTTTCATGCTCCTCCTATTTTCAGACCGTTTCATACTCCTCATATTTTTGACACCTTTTGAAGGTCTTCATATATTTCACACCTTTTCAGGCTCTTTTTTTTTTCTGCTCCACTTCATGCTCTTCTCTTATTTTTCAGACCGTTTCATGCTCATCTCATTTTTGACACATTTGAAGCTCTTCATATTTTTCACACCTTTTGAAGCTCTTCATTTTTTTCACACCTTTTGAAGCTCTTCATATTTTTCACACCTTTTCAGGCTCTTCATGTTTTTCAACACCACTTCATGCTCCTCCTATTTTTCAGACCCTTTCATGCTAATCTAATTTTTGACACCTTTTGAAGCTCTCATATTTTTCACACATTTTGAAGCTCTTCTTATTTTTCACAACTTTTCAGGCTGTGCATGTTTTTGAACATCGCTTATGCTCGTCCTATTTTTCAGCCCGTTTCATGCTCCTCATATTTTTGACACCTTTTGAAGCTCTTCATATTTTTCACACCTTTTCAGGCTCTTCATGTTTTTCAACACCGCTTCATGAACCTCCTATTTTTCGGACCGATTCATGCACCTCATATTTTTGACACCTTTTGAAGCTTTTCATATTTTTCACACCTTTTCAGGCTCTTCATGGTTTTCAACACCACTTCATGTTCCTCGTATTTTTCAGACCGTTTCATGCTCCTCATATTTTTGACAACTTTTGAAGCTCTGCATATTTTTCACACCTTTTGAGGCTCTTCATGATTTTCAACACCGCTTCATGGTCCTCCCATGTTTCAGAACGTTTCATGCTCCTCATGTATTTCACACCTTTTGAAGCTCTTCAAATTTTTCACAGCTTTTCAGGCTCTTCATGTTTTTGAACACCGCTTCATGCTCCTCCTATTTTTCAGACCGTTTCATGCTCCTCATATTTTTGACACGTTTTGAAGCTCTTCATATCTTTCATACCTTTTCAGACTCTTCATGTTTTTGAACACCGCTTCATGCTCCTCCTGTTTTTCAGAATGTTTCCTGTTCCTCCTTTTTTTCAGATCATTTCATGCTCCTCATATTTTTGACACCTTTTGAAGCTCTTCATTTTTTTCACACCTTTTGAAGCTCTTCATATTTTTCACACCTTTTCAGGCTCTTCATGTTTTTCAACACCACTTCATGCTCCTCCAATTTTTCAGACCCTTTCATGCTAATCTAATTTTTGACACCTTTTGAAGCTCTCATATTTTTCACACATTTTGAAGCTCTTCTTATTTTTCACAACTTTTCAGGCTGTGCATGTTTTTGAACATCGCTTATGCTCGTCCTATTTTTCAGCCCGTTTCATGCTCCTCATATTTTTGACACCTTTTGAAGCTCTTCATATTTTTCACACCTTTTCAGGCTCTTCATGTTCTTCAACACCGCTTCATGCTCCTCCTATTTTTCAGACCTTCTCATGCTCCTCATATTTTTGACTCCTTGTGAAGCTCTTCATATTTTTCACACATTTTCATGCTCTTCATATTTTTCAACACCGTGTCATGCTCCTCCTATTTAACAGACCGTGTCATGCTCCTCATATTTTTCACACCTTTAAAGCTCTTCATATTTTCCTCACATTTTAAGGCTCTTCATGTTTTTCAACACCGTGTCATGCTCCTCCTATTTTTCAGACGGTATCATGCTCTTCATAATTTTCACACCTTTAAAGCTCTTCATATTTTTCACGCCTTTTAAGGCTCGTCATATTTTTGAACACCTCTTCATGCTCCTCCTATTTTTCAGACCGTTTCATGTTCCTGCTATTTTTCAGATCTTTTCATTCTCCTGATATTTTTGACACCTCTTGAAGCTCTTCATATTTTTCACACCTTTTCAGGCTCTTCATGGTTTTCAACACCACTTCATGCTCCTCGTATTTTTCAGACCGTTTCATGCTCCTCATATTTTTGACACCTTTTGAAGCTCTGCATATTTTTCACACCTTTTCAGGCTCTTCATGATTTTCAACACCACTTCATGGTCCTCCCATGTTTCAGAACGTTTCATGCTCCTCATGTATTTCACACCTTTTGAAGCTCTTCAAATTTTTCACACCTTTTCAGGCTCTTCATGTTTTTGAACACCGCTTCATGCTCCTCCTATGTTTCAGACCGTTTCATGCTCCTCATATTTTTGACACCTTTTGAAGCTCTTCATATATTTCATACCTTTTCAGACTCTTCATGTTTTTGAACACCGCTTCATGCTCCTCCTGTTTTTCAGAATGTTTCCTGTTCCTCCTTTTTTTCAGATCATTTCATGCTCCTGTTATTTTTCACACCTTTTTAGGCTCTTCATGTTTTTCAACACCGCTTCATGCTCCTCCTATTTATCAGACCGTGTCATGCTCTTCATAATTTTCACACCTTTAAAGCTCTTCATATTTTTCACGCCTTTTAAGGCTCGTCATATTTTTGAACACCACTTCATGCTCCTCCTATTTTTCAGACCGTTTCATGTTCCTGCTATTTTTCAGATCATTTCATGCTCCTGATATTTTTGACACCTTTTGAAGCTCTTCATATTTTTCACACCTTTTTAGGCTCTTCATGTTTTTCAACACCGTGTCATGCTCCTCCTATTTTTCACACCTTTAAAGCTCTTCATATTTTTCACACATTTTAAGGTTCTTCATGTTTTTCAACACCGTGTCATGCTCCTCCTATTTTTCACACCTTTAAAGCTCTTCATATTTTTCACACATTTTAAGGTTCTTCATGTTTTTCAACACCGTGTCATGCTCCTCCTATTTTTCACACCTTTAAAGCTCTTCATATTTTTCACACATTTTAAGGTTCTTCATGTTTTTCAACACCGTGTCATGCTCCTCCTATTTTTCACACCTTTAAAGCTCTTCATATTTTTCACACATTTTAAGGTTCTTCATGTTTTTGAACACCACTTCATGCTCCTCCTATTTTTCAGACCTTTTCATGCTCCTCATATTTTTCACACCTTTTGAAGCTCTTCATATTTTTAACACCTTTTCAGACTCTTCATGTTTTTGAACAGCGCTTCATGCTCCTCCTAATTTTCAGACCTTTTCATACTCCTCCTATTTTTCAGGCAGTTTCATGCTCCTCATATTTTGACACCTTTTGAAGCTCTTCATATTTTTAACACTTTTTCAGGCTGTTCAAGTTTTTGAACACCATTTCATGCTCCTCATATTTTTGACACCTTTTGAAGCTCTTCATATTTTTAACAACTTTTCAGACTCTTCATGTTTTCAAACAGCGCTTCATGCTCCTCCTATTTTTCAGACCTTTTCATACTCCTCCTATTTTTCAAGCAGTTTCATGCTCCTCATATTTTGACACCTTTTGAAGCTCTTCATATTTTTCATGCCTTTTAAGGCTCGTCATATTTTTGAACACCACTTCATGCTCCTCCTATTTTTCAGACCGTTTCATGTTCCTGTTATTTTTCAGATCATTTCATGCTCCTGATATTTTTGACACCTTTTGAAGCTCTTCATATATTTCACAGCTTTTCAGGCTCTTCAAGTTTTTGAACATCGTTTCATGCTCCTCCTATTTTTCAGAACGTTCCATGCTCCTCATATTTTTCACACGTTTTGCAGCTCTTCATATTTTTCACACCTTTTCTGGGTCTTCATATTTTTCAACACCACTTCATGCTTCTCCTATTTTTTAGAATGTTTAATGCTCCTCATAATTTTGACACCTTTTGAAACTCTTCATATTTTTCAAACCTTTTCAGGCTCTTCATGTTTTTCAACACCAATTCATGCTCCTCCTATTTTTCACACCGTTTCATGCTCCTCATATTTTTGACATCTTTTGAAGCTCTTCATATATTTCACACCTTTTCATACTCTTCATGTTTTTCAACAGTGCTTCATGCTCCTCCTATTTTTCAGACCGTTTCCTGCTCCTCATATTTTTGACACCTTTTGAAGCTCTTCATATTTTTCACAGCTTTTCAGGCTCTTCATGTTTTTGAACACCCCTTCATGCTCCTCTTCTTTTTCAGACCGTTTCATACTCCTCATATTTTTGACACCTTTTGAAGCTCTTCATATATTTCACAACTTTTCAGGCTCTTCATGTTTATTAACACCATTTCATGCTCCTCCTGTTTTTCAGCCCATTTCATGCTCATCTCATTTTTGACACCTGTTGAAGCTCTTCATATTTTTCACAGCTTTTCAGGCTGTTCATGTTTTTCAACACCGCTTCATGCTCCTCCTTTATTTCAGACAATTTCATTCTCCTCCTATTTTTGACACCTTTGAAGCTCTTCATATATTTCACACCTTTTCAAGCTCTTCATGTTTCTGAACACCGATTCATGCTCCTCCTATTTTTCAGACCATTTCATGCTCCTCCTATTTTCACGCCGTTTCATGCTCCTCATATTTTGACACATTTTGAAGCTCTTCGTATTTTTCACACATTTTCAGGCTCTTCATGTTTTTGAATACCACTGCATGCTCCTCCTATTTTTCAGACCGTTTCATGCTCCTCATATTTGAGAAGTTTTGAAGCTCTTCTTATATTTCACACCTTTTCAGGCACTTCATGTTTTTCAAAACCGCTTCCTTTTCCTCCTATTTTTCAGAACGTTTCATGCTCCTCATATTTTTGATACCTTTTGAAGCTCTTCATATTTTTCACACCTTTTCATGCTCTTCATGTTTTCAACACCGATTCATGCTCCTCCTATTTTTCAGACCGTTTCATGCTCTTCCTATTTTTCAGGCCGTTTCATGCTCCTCATATTTTGACACATTTTGAAGCTCTTCATAGTTTTCACACCTTTTCAGGCTCTTCATGTTTTTGAATTCGGCTTCATGCTCCTCCTATATTTCACACCGTTTCATGCTCCTCATAGTTTTGACACCTTTTGAATATCTTCATATTTTTCACACCTTTTCAGGCTCTTCATGTTTTTGAACACTGCTTCATGCTCCTCCTATTTTTCAGACCGCTTCTTGCTCCTCATATTTTTGACTTCTTTTGAAGCTCTTAATATTTTTCACACCTTTTCAGGCTCTTCATGTTTTTCAACACCGCTTCAAGCTCCTCCTATATTTCAGACAGTTTCTTGCTCCTCCTATTTTTGACACCTTTTGAAACTCTTCATTTATTTCACTCCTTTACAGGCTCTTCATGTTTTTCAACACCGCTTCAAGCTCCTCCTATTTTTCAGACCGTTTCATGCTCCTCATAGTTTTGACACCTTTGAAGCTCTTCATATTTTTCACACCGTTTCAGGCTTTTCATGTTTTTCAACAGCGCTTCAGGCTCCTCCTATTTTTCAGACCATTTCATGCGCCTCACATTTTTGACACCTTTTGAAGCTCTTCATATTTTTCACACCTTTTCAGGCTCTTCATGTTTTTGAACACCGCTTCATGCTCCTCCTATTTTTCAGACCGTTTCATGCTCCTCATATTTTTGACACCTTTTGAAGCTCTTCATATTTTTCACACCTTTTCAGGCTCTTCATGTTTTTCAACACCGCTTCATGCTCCTCCTATTTTTTAGACAATTTCATGCTCCTCATAGTTTTGACACCTTTTGAAGCTCTTTATTTTATTCGCACATTTTCAGTCTCTTCATGTATTTGAACACCGTTTCATGCTCCTCCTATTTTTCAGACCGTTTCATGCTCTTCATATATTTGACACCTTTTGAAGCTCTTCATAGTTTTCACATTTGTGAAGCTCTTCATATTTTTCACACCTTTTCAGGCTCTTCATGTTTTTGAACACCACTACATGCTCCTCCTATTTTTTAGACAGTTTCATGCTCCTCATATTTTTCACACCTTTTGAAGCTCTTCATTTTATTCGCACATTTTCAGGCTCTTCATGTATTTGAACACCGTTTCATGCTCCTCCTATTTTTCACACCTTTAAAGCTCTTCATATTTTTCACACATTTTAAGGTTCTTCATGTTTTTCAACACCGTGTCATGCTCCTCCTATTTTTCACACCTTTAAAGCTCTTCATATTTTTCACACATTTTAAGGTTCTTCATGTTTTTCAACACCGTGTCATGCTCCTCCTATTTTTCACACCTTTAAAGCTCTTCATATTTTTCACACATTAAGGTTCTTCATGTTTTTGAACACCACTTCATGCTCCTCCTATTTTTCAGACCGTTTCATGCTCCTCATATTTTTCACACCTTTTGAAGCTCTTCATATTTTTAACACCTTTTCAGACTCTTCATGTTTTTGAACAGCGCTTCATGCTCCTCCTAATTTTCAGACCTTTTCATACTCCTCCTATTTTTCAGGCAGTTTCATGCTCCTCATATTTTGACACCTTTTGAAGCTCTTCATATTTTTAACACTTTTTCAGGCTGTTCAAGTTTTTGAACACCATTTCATGCTCCTCATATTTTTGACACCTTTTGAAGCTCTTCATATTTTTAACAACTTTTCAGACTCTTCATGTTTTCAAACAGCGCTTCATGCTCCTCCTATTTTTCAGACCTTTTCATACTCCTCCTATTTTTCAAGCAGTTTCATGCTCCTCATATTTTGACACCTTTTGAAGCTCTTCATATTTTTCATGCCTTTTAAGGCTCGTCATATTTTTGAACACCACTTCATGCTCCTCCTATTTTTCAGACCGTTTCATGTTCCTGTTATTTTTCAGATCATTTCATGCTCCTGATATTTTTGACACCTTTTGAAGCTCTTCATATATTTCACAGCTTTTCAGGCTCTTCAAGTTTTTGAACATCGTTTCATGCTCCTCCTATTTTTCAGAACGTTCCATGCTCCTCATATTTTTCACACGTTTTGCAGCTCTTCATATTTTTCACACCTTTTCTGGGTCTTCATATTTTTCAACACCACTTCATGCTTCTCCTATTTTTTAGAATGTTTAATGCTCCTCATAATTTTGACACCTTTTGAAACTCTTCATATTTTTCAAACCTTTTCAGGCTCTTCATGTTTTTCAACACCAATTCATGCTCCTCCTATTTTTCACACCGTTTCATGCTCCTCATATTTTTGACATCTTTTGAAGCTCTTCATATATTTCACACCTTTTCATACTCTTCATGTTTTTCAACAGTGCTTCATGCTCCTCCTATTTTTCAGACCGTTTCCTGCTCCTCATATTTTTGACACCTTTTGAAGCTCTTCATATTTTTCACAGCTTTTCAGGCTCTTCATGTTTTTGAACACCCCTTCATGCTCCTCTTCTTTTTCAGACCGTTTCATACTCCTCATATTTTTGACACCTTTTGAAGCTCTTCATATATTTCACAACTTTTCAGGCTCTTCATGTTTATTAACACCATTTCATGCTCCTCCTGTTTTTCAGCCCATTTCATGCTCATCTCATTTTTGACACCTGTTGAAGCTCTTCATATTTCTCACACCTTTTGAAGCTCTTCATTTATTTCACTCCTTTACAGGCTCTTCATGTTTTTCAACACCGCTTCATGCTCCTCCTATTTTTTAGACCATTTCATGCTCCTCATATATTACACACCTTTTGAAACTCTTCATATTTTTCACACCTTTTCAGGCTCTTCATGTTTTCGAACACGGCTTCATGCTCCTCTTATTTTTTCAGACTGTTTCATGCTCCTCATATTTTTGACACCTTTTGGAGCTCTTCGTATTTTTCACACCTTTTCAGGCTCTTCATGTTTTTCAACACCGCTTCATGCTACTCCTTTATTTCAGACAGTTTCACTCTCCTCCTATTTTTGACACCTTTGAAGCTCTTCATATATTTCACACCTTTTCAAGCTCTTCATGTTTTTGAACACCGATTCATGCTCCTCCTATTTTTCAGACCGTTTCATGCTCCTCCTATTTTTCAGGCCGTTTCATGCTCCTCATATTTTGACACCTTTTGAAGCTCTTCATATTTTTCACGCCTTTTAAGGCTCGTCATATTTTTGAACACCACTTCATGCTCCTCCTGTTTTTCAGACCGTTTCATGTTCCTGCTATTTTTCAGATCATTTCATGCTCCTGATATTTTTGACACCTTTTGAAGCTCTTCATATATTTCACAGCTTTTCAGGCTCTTCAAGTTTTTGAACATCGTTTCATGCTCCTCCTATTTTTCAGAACGTTCCATGCTCCTCATATTTTTCACACGTTTTGCAGCTCTTCATATTTTTCACACCTTTTCTGGGTCTTCATATTTTTCAACACCACTTCATGCTTCTCCTATTTTTTAGAATGTTTAATGCTCCTCATAATTTTGACACCTTTTGAAACTCTTCATATTTTTCAAACCTTTTCAGACTCTTCATGTTTTTCAACAACAATTCATGCTCCTCCTATATTTCAGACAGTTTCTTGCTCCTCCTATTTTTGACACCTTTTGAAACTCTTCATTTATTTCACTCCTTTACAGGCTCTTCATGTTTTTCAACACCGCTTCAAGCTCCTCCTATTTTTCAGACCGTTTCATGCTCCTCATAGTTTTGACACCTTTGAAGCTCTTCATATTTTTCACACCGTTTCAGGCTTTTCATGTTTTTCAACAGCGCTTCAGGCTCCTCCTATTTTTCAGACCATTTCATGCGCCTCACATTTTTGACACCTTTTGAAGCTCTTCATATTTTTCACACCTTTTCAGGCTCTTCATGTTTTTGAACACCGCTTCATGCTCCTCCTATTTTTCAGACCGTTTCATGCTCCTCATATTTTTGACACCTTTTGAAGCTCTTCATATTTTTCACACCTTTTCAGGCTCTTCATGTTTTTCAACACCGCTTCATGCTCCTCCTATTTTCAGACCGTTTCATGCTCCTCATAGTTTTGACACCTTTTGAAGCACTTCATATTTTTCACACCTTTTCAGGCTCTTCATGTTTCTCAACACGGCTTCCTGCTCCTCCTATTTTTCAGACCATTTCATGCTCCTCATAATTTTGACACGTTTTGAACCTCTTCATATTTTTGACACCATTCAAGCTCTTCATGTTTTTCAACACCGCGTCATGCCCCTCCTATTTTCAGACCGTTTCATGCTCCTCATATTTTTGACGTCTTTTGAAGCTGTTCACATTTTTCACACCTTTTAATGCTCTTCATGTTTTTCAACACTACTGCATCTCCTCTTATTTTTCAGACCGTTTCAAGCTCCTCATATTTGAGAAGTTTTGAAGCTCTTTATATATTTCACACATTTTCAGGCACTTCATATTTTTCAAAACCGCTTCATGCTCCTCCTAGTTTTCAGAACGTTTCATGCTCCTCATATTTTTGACACCTTTTGAAGCTCTTCATATATTTCACACCTTTTCAGGCTCTTCATGTTTTTCAACACCGCTTCATACTCCTCCTATATATCAGACCATTTCTTGCTCCTCATATTTTTGACACCTTTTGAAGCTCTTCATTTATTTCACTCCTTTACAGGCTCTTCATGTTTTTCAACACAGCTTCATGCTCCTCCTATTTTTTAGAGCGTTTCATGCTCCTCATATATTACACACCTTTTGAAGCTCTTCATATTTTTCACACATTTCCAGGCTCTTCATGTTTTTGAACACCGTTTCATGCTCCTCCTATTTTTTCAGACCGTTTCCTGCTCCTAATATTTTTGACACATTTTGAAGCTCTTCATATTTTTCACACCTTTTCAGGCTCTTCATGTTTTTGAACACCGCTTCATGCTCCTCCTTTTTTTCACACCGTTTCGTGCTCCTCATGTATTTCAATCCTTTTGAAGCTCTTCATATTTTTCACACCTTTTCAGGCTCTTCATGTTTGTGAACACGGCTTCATGCTCCTCCTATTTTTCAGACCGTTTTATGCTCCTCCTATGTTTGACACCTTTTGAAGCTCTTCATATTTTTTACACCATTTCAGGCTCCTCATGATTTTCAACACCGCTTCATGCTCCTCCTTTATTTCAGACAGTTTCATTCTCCTCCTGTTTTTGACACCTTTTGAAGCTCTTCATATATTTCACACCTTTTCAAGCTCTTCATGTTTTTGAACACCGATTCATGCTCCTCCTATTTGTCATACCGTTTCATGCTCCTCCTATTTTTCAGGCCGTTTCATGCTCCTCATATTTTGACACCTTTTGAAGCTCTTCGTATTTTTCACACATTTTCAGGCTCTTCATGTTTTGAACACCACTGCATCTGCTCTTATTTTTCAGACCCTTTCATGCTCCTCATATTTCAGAAGTTTTGAAGCTCTTCATATATTTCACACCTTTTCAGGCACTTCATATTTTTCAAAACCGCTTCATGCTCCTCCTATTTTTCAGAACGTTTCATGCTCCTCATATTTTTGATACCTTTTGAAGCTCTTCATATTTTTCACACCTTTTCAGGCTCTTCATGTTTTTGAACACTGTTTCTCGCTTCTCCTATTTTTCAAACCGTTTCATGCTCATCTCATTTTTGACACGTTTTGTAGGCCTTCATATTTTTCACACGTTTTCTGGCTCTTCATGTATTTCAGCACCGTCTCTTGATCCTCCTATTTTTCAGACCGTTTCATGCTCATCTCATTTTTAACACCTTTAAAAGCTCTTCATATTTTTCACACCTTTTCAGGCTCTTCATGTTTTTAATCACCGTTTCATCCTCCTCTAATTTTTCAGACCGTTTCATGCTCGTCATATATTTGACACATTTTGAAGCTCTGAATATTTTTCACACATTTTCAGGCTCTTCATGTTTTTGAACACTGCTTCATAATCCTCCTATTTTTCAGACGGTTTCATGCTCTTCATATGTTTGACACCGTTGGAAGCTCTTCATATTTTTCACACTTTTTCAGGCTCTTCATGTTTCTCAGCACCACTTCATGCTTCTCCTAATTTTCAGACCGTTTCATGCTCCTCATGTATTTCACACCTTTTGAAGCTCTTCATATTTTACACACCTTTTCAGCTCTTCATGTTTTTGAACACCATTTCATGCCACTTCTATTTTTCAGACCGTTTCATGCTCCTCATATTCTTCACACCTTTTGAAGCTCTTCATATTTTTCACACCTTTTCAGGCTCTTCATATTTTTGAACACCGCTTCTCGCTCCTCCTATTTTAAGACCGTTTCATGCTCATCTCATTTTTCACACCTTTTGTAGCTCTTCATATTTTTCACACGTTTTCAGGCTCTTCATGTTTTTGAACACCGCTTCATGCTCCTCTTATTTTTCAGACCGTTTCATGCTCATCTCATTTTTGACACCTTTTGAATCTCTTCAAATTTTTCACACCTTTTGAAGCTCTTCATATTTTTCATATTTTTGAAGCTCTTCATATTTTCACACGTTTTCAGGCTCTTCATGTTTTTCAACACCGCTTCATGCTATTTCTATTTTTCAGAAAGTTTCATGCTCCTCATATATTTCACACCTTTTGAAGCTTTTCATATTTTTCACACCTTTTCAGGCTCTTCATTTTTTTCAACACTACTTCTTGCTCCTCCAATTTTTCAGACCGTTTCATGCTCATCTAATTTTTGACACCTGTTGAAGCTCTTCATATTTTTCACACCTTCTGAAGCTCTTCATATTTTTCACACTTTTTCAGGCTCTTCATGTTTTTCAACACCACTTCATGCTTCTCCTATTTTTCAGCCCGTTTCATGCTCCTCATGTTTTTCACACCTTTTGAAGCTCGTCATATTTTTCACACCTTTTCAGGCTGTTCATGTTTTTGATCACCATTTCTTGCTCCTCCTATGTTTCAGACCGTTTCATGCTCCTCATATTTTTGACACATTTTAATCTCTTTATATTTTTCACAGCTTTTCAGGCTCTTCATGTTTTTGAACACCGCTTCATTCTCGTCCTATTTTTCAGACCGTTTCATGCTCCTCATATTTTTGACACCTTTCGAAACGCTTCATAATTTTCACACCCTTTCAGGCTCTTCATGTTTTTCAACACCACTTCATGCTCCTCCTATTTTTCAGACCGTTTCATGCTCCTCCTATTTTTCAGACCGTTTCATGCTCCTCCGATTTTCAGACCGTTTCATCCTCCTCATATTTTGACACCTTTTGAAGCTCTTCATATTTTTCACACCATTTCAGGCTCTTCATGTTTTTGAACACCGCTTCATGCTCCTCTTATTTTTCAGACCGTTTCATGCTCCTCATATTTTTGACACCTTTTGAAGCTCTTCATATTTTTCACAACTTTTCAGGCTCTTCATGTTTTTCAACACAGCTTCATGCACGTCCTATTTTTCAGACCGTTTCATGCTCATCTCATTTTTGACACCTTTTGAAGCTTTTCATATTTTTCACAACTTTTCAGGCTCTTCATGTTTTTGAACACTGCTTCATGCTAATCCTATTTTTCAAACCATATCATGCTCCTCATATTTTTCACACCTTTTGAAGCTCTTCATATTTTTCACACCTTTTCAGGCTCTTCATGTTTTTGAACATCACTTCATGCTCCTTCTCTTTTTCAGAGAGTTTTATGCTCCTCATGTATTTCACACCTTTTGAAGCTCTTCATATTTTTCACACCTTTTCAGGCTCTTCATGTTTTTCAACACCGCTTCATGCTGCTCATATTTTTCAGACCGTTTCATGCTCCTCATATTTTTAACACCTTTTGAAGCTCTTCATATTTTTCACACATTTTCAGGCTCTTCATGTTTTTCAACACCGCTTCATGCTCCTCCGATTTTTCAGACCGTTTCATGCTCCTCATATTTTTCACACCTTTTGAAACCTTTCATATTTTTCACAACTTTTCAGGCTCTTCATGTTTTTGAACATCGCTTCATGCTGCTCCTATTTTTCAGAGCGTTTCATGCTCATCTCATTTTGACACCTTTTGAATCTTTTCATATTGTTCACACCTTTTCAGGCTCTTCATGATTTTCAACACCGCTTCATGCTCCTCCTATTTTTTAGACCGTTTCATGCTCATCTCATTTTTGACACCTTTTTAATCTCTTCATATTTTTCACAACTTTTGAAGCTCTTCATATTTTTAATATTTTTGGAGCTCTTCATATTTTCACACGTTTTCACACTCTACATGTTTTTCAACACCGCTTCATGCTCCTCCTATTTTTCAAACCGTATCATGCTCCTCATATTTTTGAAAACTTTTGAAGCTCTTCATATTTTTCACACCTTTTCAGGCTCTTCATGTTTTTGAACACTTCTTCATGCTCTTCCTCTTTTTCAGACCGTTTCATGCTCCTCATATTTTTGACACTTTTTGAAGCTCTTCATATTTTTCACTCATTTTCAGGCTCTTCATGTTTTTCAACACCACTTCATGCTCCTCCTATTTTTGAGACCGTTTGTTGCTCCTCATATTTTTGACACCTTTAGAAACTCTTCATATTATTCACACCTTTTCAGGCTCTTCATGTTTTTTATCACTGCTTCATGCTCGTCCTATATTTCAGAACGTTTCATGCTCCTCATATTTTTGACACATTTTGAAGCTCTTCATATTTTTCACACCTTTTCAGGCTTTTCATATTTTTGAACACCGCTTCATGTTCCTCCTATTTTTCAGAACGCTTAATGCTCCTCATATTTTTGACACCTTTTGAAGCTCTTCATATATTTCACACCTTTTCAGGCTCTTCATATTTTTGATCACCGCTTCATGCTCCTCCTATTTTTGAGATTGTTTCATGCTCCTCATATTTTTGACACCTTTTGAAGCTCTTCATATTTTTCACACCTTTTCAGGCTCTTCATGTTTTTCAACACCGCTTCATGCTCGTCGTATTTTGCCGACCGTTTCATGCTCCTCATATTTTTGACACCTTTTGAAGCTCTTCAGATATTTCACACCTTTCCAGGCTCTTCATTTTTTCAACACCACTTCATGCTCCTCCTATTTTTCAGATCGTTTCATGCTCATCTCATTTTAACACCTTTTGAAGCTCTTCATATTTTTGACAAATTTTGAAGGTCTTCATATTTTTCACACGTTTTCAGGCTCTTCATGTTTTTGAACACCGCTTCATGCTCCTCCTATTTTTCAGACCGTTTCATGCTCCTCATATTTTTGACACCTTTTGAAGCTATTCATATTTTTCACAACTTTTCTGGCTCTTCATGTTTTTCAACACCGCTTCATGGACGATCTATTTTTCAGACCGTTTCATGCTCATCTCCTTTTTGACACCTTTTGAAGTTTTTCATATTTTTCACAACTTTTCAGGCTCTTAATGTTTTTGAACACCGCTGCATGCTAATCCTATTTTTCAAACCATATCATGCTCCTCATATTTTTCACACCTTTTGAAGCTCTTCATATATTTCACACCTTTTCAGGCTCTTCATGTTTTTGAACACCACTTCATGCTCCTTCTCTTTTTCAGAGAGTTTTATGCTCCTCATGTATTTCACACCTTTTGAAGCTCTTCAAATTTTTCACACCTTTTCAGGCTCTTCATGTTTTTCAACACCGCTTCATGCTGCTCATATTTTTCAGACCGTTTCATGCTCCTCATATTTTTGACACCTTTTGAATATCTTCATATTTTTCACACCATTTCAGGCTCTTCATGTTTTTGAACACCGCTTTATGCTCCTCTTATTTTTCAGACCGTTTCATGCTCCTCATATTTTTGACACCTTTTGAAGCTCTTCATATTTTTCACAACTTTTCAGGCTCTTCATGTTTTACAACACAGCTTCATGCACGTCCTATTTTTCAGACCGTTTCATGCTCATCTCATTTTTGACACCTTTTGAAGCTTTTCATATTTTTCACAACTTTTCAGGCTCTTCATGTTTTTGAACACTGCTTCATGCTAATCCTATTTTTCAAACCATATCATGCTCCTCATATTTTTCACACCTTTTGAAGCTCTTCATATATTTCACACCTTTTCAGGCTCTTCATGTTTTTGAACACCACTTCATGCTCCTTCTCTTTTTCAGAGAGTTTTATGCTCCTCATGTATTTCACACCTTTTGAAGCTCTTCATATTTTTCACACCTTTTCAGGCTCTTCATGTTTTTCAACACCGCTTCATGCTGCTCATATTTTTCAGACCGTTTCATGCTCCTCATATTTTTGACACCTTTTGAAGCTCTTCATATTTTTCACACATTTTCAGGCTCTTCATGTTTTTCAACACCGCTTCATGCTCCTCCGATTTTTCAGACCGTTTCATGCTCCTCATATTTTTCACACCTTTTGAAGCCTTTCATATTTTTCACAACTTTTCAGGCTCTTCATGTTTTTGAACATCGCTTCATGCTGCTCCTATTTTTCAGAGCGTTTCATGCTCATCTCATTTTGACACCTTTTGAATCTTTTCATATTGTTCACACCTTTTCAGGCTCTTCATGATTTTCAACACCGCTTCATGCTCCTCCTATTTTTTAGACCGTTTCATGCTCATCTCATTTTTGACACCTTTTTAATCTCTTCATATTTTTCACAACTTTTGAAGCTCTTCATATTTTTAATATTTTTGGAGCTCTTCATATTTTCACACGTTTTCACACTCTACATGTTTTTCAACACCGCTTCATGCTCCTCCTATTTTTCAAACCGTATCATGCTCCTCATATTTTTGAAAACTTTTGAAGCTCTTCATATTTTTCACACCTTTTCAGGCTCTTCATGTTTTTGAACACTTCTTCATGCTCTTCCTCTTTTTCAGACCGTTTCATGCTCCTCATATTTTTGACACTTTTTGAAGCTCTTCATATTTTCACTCATTTTCAGGCTCTTCATGTTTTTCAACACCACTTCATGCTCCTCCTATTTTTGAGACCGTTTGATGCTCCTCATATTTTTGACACCTTTAGAAACTCTTCATATTATTCACACCTTTTCAGGCTCTTCATGTTTTTTATCACTGCTTCATGCTCGTCCTATATTTCAGAACGTTTCATGCTCCTCATATTTTTGACACATTTTGAAGCTCTTCATATTTTTCACACCTTTTCAGGCTTTTCATGTTTTTGAACACCGCTTCATGTTCCTCCTATTTTTCAGAACGCTTCATGCTCCTCATATTTTTGACACCTTTTGAAGCTCTTCATATATTTCACACCTTTTCAGGCTCTTCATATTTTTGATCACCGCTTCATGCTCCTCCTATTTTTGAGATTGTTTCATGCTCCTCATATTTTTGACACCTTTTGAAGCTCTTCATATTTTTCACACCTTTTCAGGCTCTTCATGTTTTTCAACACCGCTTCATGCTCGTCGTATTTTGCCGACCGTTTCATGCTCCTCATATTTTTGACACCTTTTGAAGCTCTTCAGATATTTCACACCTTTCCAGGCTCTTCATTTTTTCAACACCACTTCATGCTCCTCCTATTTTTCAGATCGTTTCATGCTCATCTCATTTTAACACCTTTTGAAGCTCTTCATATTTTTGACAAATTTTGAAGGTCTTCATATTTTTCACACGTTTTCAGGCTCTTCATGTTTTTGAACACCGCTTCATGCTCCTCCTATTTTTCAGACCGTTTCATGCTCCTCATATTTTTGACACCTTTTGAAGCTATTCATATTTTTCACAACTTTTCTGGCTCTTCATGTTTTTCAACACCGCTTCATGGACGATCTATTTTTCAGACCGTTTCATGCTCATCTCCTTTTTGACACCTTTTGAAGTTTTTCATATTTTTCACAACTTTTCAGGCTCTTCATGTTTTTGAACACCGCTGCATGCTAATCCTATTTTTCAAACCATATCATGCTCCTCATATTTTTCACACCTTTTGAAGCTCTTCATATATTTCACACCTTTTCAGGCTCTTCATGTTTTTGAACACCACTTCATGCTCCTTCTCTTTTTCAGAGAGTTTTATGCTCCTCATGTATTTCACACCTTTTGAAGCTCTTCATATTTTTCACACCTTTTCAGGCTCTTCATGTTTTTCAACACCGCTTCATGCTGCTCATATTTTTCAGACCGTTTCATGCTCCTCATATTTTTGACACCTTTTGAATATCTTCATATTTTTCACACCTTTTAAGGCTCTTCATGTTTTTCAACACCGCTTCATGCTCCTGCTATTTTTCAGACCGTTTCATGCTCCTCATATTTTTGACACCTTTTGAAGCTCTTCATATTTTTCACACCTTTTCAGGCTCTTCATGTTTTTGAACACGGCTTCATGCTCCTCCTATTTTTCAGACCGTTTAATCTCCTCATATTTTTGACATCTATTGAACCTCTTCATATTTTTCACACCTTTCCAGGCTCTTCATGTTTTTGAACACCGCTTCATGCTCCTGCTATTTTTCAGACCGTTTAATCCTCCTCATGTATTTCACACCTTTTGAAGCTCTTCATATTTCTCACACCTGTTCAGGCTCTTCATGTTTTTGAACACTATATCATGCTCCTCGTATTTTGCAGACCGTTTCATTCTCCTCATATTTTTGACACCTTTTGAAGCTCTTCATATGTTTCACACCTTTTCAGGCTTTTCATTTTTTTCAACACCACTTCATGCTGCTCCTATTTTTCAGAGCGTTTCATGCTCATCTCATTTTGACACCTTTTGAAGCTTTTTATATTGTTCACACCTTTTCAGGCTCTTTATGATTTTCAACACCGCTTCATGCTCCTCCTATTTTTCAGAACGTTTGATTCTCATCTCATTTTTGACACCTTTTTAATCTCTTCATATTTTTCACAACTTTTGAAGATCTTCATATTTTTAATATTTTTGAAGCTCTTCATACTTTCACACATTTTCACACTCTTCATGTTTTTCAACACCGCTTCATGCTTCTCCTATTTTTCAAACTGTATCATGCTCCTCATATTTTTGAAATCTTTTGAAGCTCTTCATATTTTTCACACCTTTTCAGGCTCTTCATGTTTTTGAACACTTCTTCATGCTCTTCCTCTTTTTCAGACCGTTTCATGCTCCTCATATTTTTGACACCTTTAGAAACTCTTCATATTTTTCACACCTTTTCAGGCTCTTCATGTTTTTTATCACTGCTTCATGCTCGTCCTATTTTTCAGAACGTTTCATGCTCCTCATATTTTTGACACGTTTTGAAGCTCTTCATATTTTTCACACCTTTTCAGTCTTTTCATGTTTTTGAACACCGCTTCATGTTCCTCCTATTTTTCAGACCGTTTCATGCTCCTCATATTTTTGACACCTTTTGAAGCTCTTCATATTTTTCACACCTTTTAAGGCTCTTCATGTTTTTCAACACCGCTTCATGCTCCTTCAATTTTTCAGACCGTTTCATGCTCTTCATATTTTTGACACCTTTTGAAGCTCTTCATATTTTTCACACATTTTCAGGCTCTTCATGTTTTTCAACACCGCTTCATGCTCCTCCGATTTTTCAGACCGTTTCATGCTCCTCATATTTTTCACACCTTTTGAAGCCTTTCATATTTTTCACAACTTTTCAGGCTCTTCATGTTTTTGAACATCGCTTCATGCTGCTCATATTTTTCAGAGCGTTTCATGCTCATCTCATTTTGACACCTTTTGAATCTTTTCATATTGTTCACACCTTTTCAGGCTCTTCATGATTTTCAACACCGCTTCATGCTCCTCCTATTTTTCAGACCGTTTCATGCTCATCTCATTTTTGACACCTTTTTAATCTCTTCATGTTTTTCACAACTTTTGAAGCTCTTCATATTTTCACACGTTTTCACACTCTACATGTTTTTCAACACTGCTTCATGCTCCTCCTATTTTTCAAACCGTATCATGCTCCTCATATTTTTGAAAACTTTTGAAGCTCTTCATATTTTTCACACCTTTTCAGGCTCTTCATGTTTTTGAACACTTCTTCATGCTCTTCCTCTTTTTCAGACCATTTCATGCTCCTCATATTTTTGACACTTTTTGAAGCTCTTCATATTTTTCACTCATTTTCAGGCTCTTCATGTTTTTCAACACCACTTCATGCTCCTCCTATTTTTGAGACCGTTTGATGCTCCTCATATTTTTGACACCTTTAGAAACTCTTCATATTATTCACACCTTTTCAGGCTCTTCATGTTTTTTATCACTGCTTCATGCTCGTCCTATATTTCAGAACGTTTCATGCTCCTCATATTTTTGACACCTTTTGAAGCTCTTCATATTTTTCACACCTTTTCAGGCTTTTCATGTTTTTGAACACCGCTTCATGTTCCTCCTATTTTTCAGAACGCTTCATGCTCCTCATATTTTTGACACCTTTTGAAGCTCTTCATATATTTCACACCTTTTCAGGCTCTTCATATTTTTGATCACCGCTTCATGCTCCTCCTATTTTTGAGATTGTTTCATGCTCCTCATATATTTGACACCTTTTGAAGCTCTTCATATTTTTCACACCTTTTCAGGCTCTTCATGTTTTTCAACACCGCTTCATGCTCGTCGTATTTTGCCGACCGTTTCATGCTCCTCATATTTTTGACACCTTTTGAAGCTCTTCAGATATTTCACACCTTTCCAGGCTCTTCATTTTTTCAACACCACTTCATGCTCCTCCTATTTTTCAGATCGTTTCATGCTCATCTCATTTTAACACCTTTTAAAGCTCTTCATATTTTTGACAAATTTTGAAGGTCTTCATATTTTTCACACGTTTTCAGGCTCTTCATGTTTTTGAACACCGCTTCATGCTCCTCCTATTTTTCAGACCGTTTCATGCTCCTCATATTTTTGACATCTTTAGAAACTCTACATATCTCTCACACCTTTTCAGACTCTTCATGTTTTTCAACACCGCTTCATGATCCTCCTATTTTTCAGACCGTTTCATTCTCCTCATATTTTTGACACCTTTTGAAGCTCTTCATATTTTTCACAAGTTCTCAGGCTCTGCATGTTTTTCAACACCGCTTCATGCTCCTCCGATTTTGCAGACCGTTTCATCCTCCTCATATTTTTGACACCTTTTCAAGCTCTTCATATTTTTCACACCTTTTCAGGCTCTTCATGTTTTTGAACACCGTTTCATGCTCCTCCTATTTTTCAGACCGTTTCATGCTCCTCATATTTTTGACACCTTTTGAACCTCCTCATTTTTTCACAACTTTTGAAGCTCTTCATATATTTCACACCTTTTCAGGCACTTCATGATTTTCACGACCACTTCATGCTCCTCCTATTTTTCAGACCGTTTCATGCTCATCTCATTTTTGACACCTTTGGAAGCTCTTCATATTTTTCACACCTTTTGAAGCTCTTCATATTTTTCACACGTTTTCAGGCTCTTCATGTTTTTCAACACCGCTTCATGCTCCTCCTATTTTTCAGATCGTTTCATGCTCCTCATATTTTTGACACTTTTTGAGCTCTTCATATTTTTCACACCTTTTCAGGCTCTTCATGTTTTTCACACGTTTTCAGGCTCTTCATGTTTTTCAACACCGCTTCATGCTCCTCCTATTTTTCAGACAGTTTCATGCTCCTCATATTTTTGACACCTTTAGAAACTCTTCATGTTTTTCACACCTTTTTAGGCTCTTCATGTTTCTCAACAACGCTTCATGCTCCTCCGATTTTGCAGACCGTTTCATCCTCCTCATATTTTTGACACCTTTTGAAGCTCTTCATATTTTTCACACCATTTCAGGCTCTTCATGTTTTTGAACACCGCTTCATGCTCCTCCTATTTTTCAGACCGTTTCATGCTCCTCATATTTTTGACACCTTTTGAAGCTCTTCATATTTTTCACAACTTTTCAGGCTCTTCATGTTTTTCAACACAGCTTCATGCACGTCCTATTTTTCAGACCGTTTCATGCTCATCTCATTTTTGACACCTTTTGAAGCTTTTCATATTTTTCACAACTTTTCAGGCTCTTCATGTTTTTGAACACCGCTTCATGCTAATCCTATTTTTCAAACCATATCATGCTCCTCATATTTTTCACACCTTTTGAAGCTCTTCATATATTTCACACCTTTTCAGGCTCTTCATGTTTTTGAACACCACTTCATGCTCCTTCTCTTTTTCAGAGAGTTTTATGCTCCTCATGTATTTCACACCTTTTGAAGCTCTTCATATTTTTCACACCTTTTCAGGCTCTTCATGTTTTTCAACACCGCTTCATGCTGCTCATATTTTTCAGACCGTTTCATGCTCCTCATATTTTTGACACCTTTTGAAACTCTTCATATTTTTCACACCTTTTAAGGCTCTTCATGTTTTTCAACACCGCTTCATGCTCCTCCTATTTTTTAGACCGTTTCATGCTCATCTCATTTTTGTCACCTTTGAAGCTCTTTATATTTTTCACACCTTTTGAAGCTCTTCATATTTTTCACACGTCTTCAGGCTCTTCATGTTTTTCAAAACCGTTTCATGCTGCTTCTATTTTTCAGACCGTTTCATGCTCCTCACATTTTTCACACCTTTTGAAGCTCTTCATATTTTTCACACCTTTTCAGGCTCTTCATGTTTTTGAACACAGCTTCATGCTCCACCTATTTATCAGACCGTTTCATGCTCCTCATATTTTTGACACCTTTTGCAGCTCTTTATATTTTTCACACTATTTCAGGCTCTTCATGATTTTCAACACCGTTTCATGTTATTCCTAATTTTCAGACCGTTTAAAGCTCATCTCATTTTTGACACCTTTTGAAGCTTTTCATATTTTTCACAACTTTTCAGGATCTTCATGTTTTTGAACACCGCTTCATGCTCCTCCTATTTTTCAGAGAGTTTCATGCTCCTCATGTATTTCACACCTTTTGAAGCTCTTAATATTTTCCACACCTTTTCAGGCTTTTCATTTTTTTCAACACCACTTCATGCTGCTCCTATTTTTCAGAGCGTTTCATGCTCATCTCATTTTGACACCTTTTGAAGCTTTTTATATTGTTCACACCTTTTCAGGCTCTTCATGATTTTCAACACCACTTCATGCTCCTCCTATTTTCCAGATCGTTTCATGCCCATCTCATTTTAACACCTTTTGAAGCTCTTCATATTTTTGACAAATTTTGAAGGTCTTCATATTTTTCACACGTTTTCAGGCTCTTTATGATTTTCAACAGCGCTTCATGCTCCTCCTATTTTTCAGACCGTTTCATGCTCCTCATAATTTTGACACCTTTTGAAGCTTTCATATTTTTAACACCTTTTCAGGCTCTTCATCTTTTTCAACACCACTTCATGCTCCTCCTTTTTTGCAGACCGTTTCATGCTACTCATATTTTTAACACATTTTGAAGCTCTTCATATTTCTCACACCTTTTTAGGCTCTTCATGTTTTTCAACAACGCTTCATGCTCCTCCGATTTTGCAGACCGTTTCATCCTCCTCATATTTTTGACACCTTTTGAAGCTCTTCATATTTTTCACACCTTTTCAGGCTCTTCATGTTTTTGAACACCGCTTCATGCTCCTCCTATTTTTCAGACCGTTTCATGCTCCTCATATTTTTGACACCTTTTGAAGCTCTTCATATTTTTCACACGTTTTCAGGCTCTTCATGTTTTTCAACACAGCTTCATGCACGTCCTATTTTTCAGACCGTTTCATGCTCATCTCATTTTTGACATCTTTTGAAGCTTTTCATATTTTTCACACCTTTTCAGGTTCTTCATGTTTTTGATCACCGTTTCATGCTCCCCCTATTTTTCAGACCCTTTCATGCTCCTCATATTTTTGACAACTTTTGAAGCTCTTCATATTTTTCACACCTTTTCAGGCTCTTCATGTTTTTGAACACTTCTTCATGCTCCTCCTCTTTTTCAAACGGTTTCATGCTTCTCATATTTATGACACCTTTTGAAGCTCTTCATATTTTTCACACCTTTTCAGGCTCTTCATGTTTTTCAACACCACTTCATGCACCTCCTATTTTTGAGACAGTTTCATGCTCCTCATATTTCTGACACCTTTAGAAACTCTTCATATTTTTCACACCTTTTCAGGCTCTTCATGTTTTTTTACACCTCTTCATGCTCCTCCTATTTTTCAGACCGTTTCATTCTCCTCATATTTTTGACACCTTTAGAAGCTCTTCATATTTTTCACAAGTTTTCAGGCTCTTCATGTTTTTGAACACTGCTTCTGGCTCCTCCTAATTTTCAGAGAGTTTCATGCGCCTCATGTATTTCACACCTTTTGAAGTTCTTCATATTTTTCACAACTTTTCAGGCTCTTCATGTTTTTCAACACGCTTCTTGCTCCTCCTAATTTTCAGAGAGTTTCATGGGCCTCATCTATTTCACACCTTTTGAAGCTCTTCATATTTTTCACAGGTTTTCAGGCTCGTCATGTTTTTGAACACCGCTTCATGCGCCTCCTATTTTTCAGACCGTTTCATGCTCCTCGTATTTTTGACAGATTTTGAAGCTCTTCATAAATTTCACACCTTTTCAGGCTCTTCAAGTTTTTCAACACCACTTCATGCTCCTCCTTTTTGCAGACCTTTTCATGCTCCTCATATTTTTGACACCTTTTGATGATCCTCATATTTTTGACACCTTTTCAGTCTCTTTTTTTTTTTCAACACCACTTCATGCTCCTCCCATTTTTCAAACCGTTTCATGCTCATCTCATTTTTGACACCTTTTGAAGCTTTTCATATTTTTCACATCTTTTGAAGCTTTTCATATTTTTCACACCTTTTCAGGCTCTTCTTGCTTTTCAACACCGCTTCATGCTCCTAATATTTTTCAGACCGTTGCTTGCACCTCATATATTTCACACCTTTTGAAACTCTTCATATTTTTCACATCTTTTCAGGCTCTTCATGTTTTTCAACACTGCTCCATGCTCCTCCTATTTTTCCGACCGTTTCATGCTCCTCATATTTTTCACACCTACTGAAGCTCTTCATATTTTTCACATCTTTTCAGGCTCTTCATGTTTTTCAACACTGCTCCATGCTCCTCCTATTTTTCAGACCGTTTCATGCTCCTCATATTTTTGACACCTTTTGAAGCTCTTCATATTCTTCACACTTTTTAGGCTCTTCATGTTTTTGAACACCGCTTAATGCTCCTCCTATTTTTCAGACCGTTTCATGCTCCTCATATTTTTCACACCTATTGAGCTCTTCATATTTTTCACAACCTTTCAGGCTCTTCATGTTTTTGAACACCGCTTCATGCCCCTCCTATTTTTCAGACCGTTTCATGCTCCTCATATTTTTAACACCTTTTGAAGCTCTTCATATTTTTCACACCTTTTCAGGCTTTTCATGTATTAGAACACGCTTCATGCTTCTCCTTGTTTTCAGACCGTTTTTTGCTCCTCATATTTTTGACACCTTTTGAAGCTATTCATATTTTTCACACGTTTTCAGCTCTTCATGTTTTTCAACACCGCATCATGCTCCTCCTATTTTTCAGACCGTTTCATGCTCTTCATATTTTTCACACCTATTGAAGCTCTTCATATTTTTCACAACATTTCAGGCTCTTCATGTTTTTGAACACCGCTTCATGCTCCTCCTAATGTTCAGAGAGTTTCATGCTCCTCATATATTTCACACCTTTTGAAGCTCTTCATATTTTTCACACCTTTTCAGACTCTTCATTTTTTTCCACACCACTTCATGCTTCTCCTATTTTTCAGCCCGTTTCATGCTCCTCATATTTTTGACACGTTTTGAAGCTCTTCATATTTTTCACAACATTTCAGGCTCTTCATGTTTTTGAACACCACTACATGCTCCTCCTATTTTTTAGACAGTTTCATGCTCCTCATATTTTTCACACCTTTTGAAGCTCTTTATTTTATTCGCACATTTTCAGTCTCTTCATGTATTTGAACACCGTTTCATGCTCCTCCTATTTTTCAGACCGTTTCATGCTCTTCATATATTTGACACCTTTTGAAGCTCTTCATATTTTTCACATTTCTGAAGCTCTTCATATTTTTCACACCTTTTCAGGCTCTTCATGTTTTTGAACACCACTACATGCTCCTCCTATTTTTTAGACAGTTTCATGCTCCTCATATTTTTCACACCTTTTGAAGCTCTTCATTTTATTCGCACATTTTCAGGCTCTTCATGTATTTGAACACCGTTTCATGCTCCTCCTATTTTTCAGACCATTTCATTTTCTTCATATATTTGACACCTTTTGAAGCTCTTCATATTTTTCACATTTCTGAAGCTCTTCATATTTTTCACACCTTTTCAGGCTCTTCATGTTTTTCAACACGGCTTCATGCTCCTCCTATTTTTCAGACCGTTTCATGCTCCTCATATTTTTGACACCTTTTGAAGCTCTTCATATTTCTCACAGCTTTTCAGGCTCTTCATGTTTTTCAACACCACTTCATGCTCCTCCTATTTTTCACACCGTTTCGTTCTCCTCATATTTTTCACACCTTTTGAAGCTCTTCATATATATCACACCTTTTCAGGCTCTTCATTTTTTTCAACACCACTACATGCTCCTCCTATTTTTCACATCGTTTCATGCTCATCTCATTTTTGACACATTTGAAGCTCTTCATATTTTTCACACCTTTTGAAGCTCTTCATATTTTTCACACGTTTTCAGGCTCTTCATGTTTTTCAACACCGCTTCATGCTCCTCCTATTTTTCAGACCGTTTCATGCTCCTCATATTTTTGACACTTTTTGAAGCTGTTCATATTTTTCACACCTTTTCAGGCTCTTCATGTTTTTCAACACCGTTTCATGCTCCTCCTATTTTCAGACCGTTTCATACTCCTCATATTTTTGACACCTTTTGAAGGTCTTCATATATTTCACACCTTTTCAGGCTCTTTTTTTTTTCTGCTCCACTTCATGCTCTTCTCTTATTTTTCAGACCGTTTCATGCTCATCTCATTTTTGACACATTTGAAGCTCTTCATATTTTTCACACCTTTTGAAGCTCTTCATTTTTTTCACACCTTTTGAAGCTCTTCATATTTTTCACACCTTTTCAGGCTCTTCATGTTTTTCAACACCACTTCATGCTCCTCCTATTTTTCAGACCCTTTCATGCTAATCTAATTTTTGACACCTTTTGAAGCTCTCATATTTTTCACACATTTTGAAGCTCTTCTTATTTTTCACAACTTTTCAGGCTGTGCATGTTTTTGAACATCGCTTATGCTCGTCCTATTTTTCAGCCCGTTTCATGCTCCTCATATTTTTGACACCTTTTGAAGCTCTTCATATTTTTCACACCTTTTCAGGCTCTTCATGTTTTTCAACACCGCTTCATGAACCTCCTATTTTTCGGACCGATTCATGCACCTCATATTTTTGACACCTTTTGAAGCTTTTCATATTTTTCACACCTTTTCAGGCTCTTCATGGTTTTCAACACCACTTCATGTTCCTCGTATTTTTCAGACCGTTTCATGCTCCTCATATTTTTGACAACTTTTGAAGCTCTGCATATTTTTCACACCTTTTGAGGCTCTTCATGATTTTCAACACCGCTTCATGGTCCTCCCATGTTTCAGAACGTTTCATGCTCCTCATGTATTTCACACCTTTTGAAGCTCTTCAAATTTTTCACAGCTTTTCAGGCTCTTCATGTTTTTGAACACCGCTTCATGCTCCTCCTATTTTTCAGACCGTTTCATGCTCCTCATATTTTTGACACGTTTTGAAGCTCTTCATATCTTTCATACCTTTTCAGACTCTTCATGTTTTTGAACACCGCTTCATGCTCCTCCTGTTTTTCAGAATGTTTCCTGTTCCTCCTTTTTTTCAGATCATTTCATGCTCCTCATATTTTTGACACCTTTTGAAGCTCTTCATTTTTTTCACACCTTTTGAAGCTCTTCATATTTTTCACACCTTTTCAGGCTCTTCATGTTTTTCAACACCACTTCATGCTCCTCCAATTTTTCAGACCCTTTCATGCTAATCTAATTTTTGACACCTTTTGAAGCTCTCATATTTTTCACACATTTTGAAGCTCTTCTTATTTTTCACAACTTTTCAGGCTGTGCATGTTTTTGAACATCGCTTATGCTCGTCCTATTTTTCAGCCCGTTTCATGCTCCTCATATTTTTGACACCTTTTGAAGCTCTTCATATTTTTCACACCTTTTCAGGCTCTTCATGTTCTTCAACACCGCTTCATGCTCCTCCTATTTTTCAGACCTTTTCATGCTCCTCATATTTTTGACTCCTTGTGAAGCTCTTCATATTTTTCACACATTTTCATGCTCTTCATATTTTTCAACACCGTGTCATGCTCCTCCTATTTAACAGACCGTGTCATGCTCCTCATATTTTTCACACCTTTAAAGCTCTTCATATTTTCCTCACATTTTAAGGCTCTTCATGTTTTTCAACACCGTGTCATGCTCCTCCTATTTTTCAGACGGTATCATGCTCTTCATAATTTTCACACCTTTAAAGCTCTTCATATTTTTCACGCCTTTTAAGGCTCGTCATATTTTTGAACACCTCTTCATGCTCCTCCTATTTTTCAGACCGTTTCATGTTCCTGCTATTTTTCAGATCTTTTCATTCTCCTGATATTTTTGACACCTCTTGAAGCTCTTCATATTTTTCACACCTTTTCAGGCTCTTCATGGTTTTCAACACCACTTCATGCTCCTCGTATTTTTCAGACCGTTTCATGCTCCTCATATTTTTGACACCTTTTGAAGCTCTGCATATTTTTCACACCTTTTCAGGCTCTTCATGATTTTCAACACCACTTCATGGTCCTCCCATGTTTCAGAACGTTTCATGCTCCTCATGTATTTCACACCTTTTGAAGCTCTTCAAATTTTTCACACCTTTTCAGGCTCTTCATGTTTTTGAACACCGCTTCATGCTCCTCCTATGTTTCAGACCGTTTCATGCTCCTCATATTTTTGACACCTTTTGAAGCTCTTCATATATTTCATACCTTTTCAGACTCTTCATGTTTTTGAACACCGCTTCATGCTCCTCCTGTTTTTCAGAATGTTTCCTGTTCCTCCTTTTTTTCAGATCATTTCATGCTCCTGTTATTTTTCACACCTTTTTAGGCTCTTCATGTTTTTCAACACCGCTTCATGCTCCTCCTATTTATCAGACCGTGTCATGCTCTTCATAATTTTCACACCTTTAAAGCTCTTCATATTTTTCACGCCTTTTAAGGCTCGTCATATTTTTGAACACCACTTCATGCTCCTCCTATTTTTCAGACCGTTTCATGTTCCTGCTATTTTTCAGATCATTTCATGCTCCTGATATTTTTGACACCTTTTGAAGCTCTTCATATTTTTCACACCTTTTTAGGCTCTTCATGTTTTTCAACACCGTGTCATGCTCCTCCTATTTTTCACACCTTTAAAGCTCTTCATATTTTTCACACATTTTAAGGTTCTTCATGTTTTTCAACACCGTGTCATGCTCCTCCTATTTTTCACACCTTTAAAGCTCTTCATATTTTTCACACATTTTAAGGTTCTTCATGTTTTTCAACACCGTGTCATGCTCCTCCTATTTTTCACACCTTTAAAGCTCTTCATATTTTTCACACATTTTAAGGTTCTTCATGTTTTTCAACACCGTGTCATGCTCCTCCTATTTTTCACACCTTTAAAGCTCTTCATATTTTTCACACATTTTAAGGTTCTTCATGTTTTTGAACACCACTTCATGCTCCTCCTATTTTTCAGACCTTTTCATGCTCCTCATATTTTTCACACCTTTTGAAGCTCTTCATATTTTTAACACCTTTTCAGACTCTTCATGTTTTTGAACAGCGCTTCATGCTCCTCCTAATTTTCAGACCTTTTCATACTCCTCCTATTTTTCAGGCAGTTTCATGCTCCTCATATTTTGACACCTTTTGAAGCTCTTCATATTTTTAACACTTTTTCAGGCTGTTCAAGTTTTTGAACACCATTTCATGCTCCTCATATTTTTGACACCTTTTGAAGCTCTTCATATTTTTAACAACTTTTCAGACTCTTCATGTTTTCGAACAGCGCTTCATGCTCCTCCTATTTTTCAGACCTTTTCATACTCCTCCTATTTTTCAAGCAGTTTCATGCTCCTCATATTTTGACACCTTTTGAAGCTCTTCATATTTTTCATGCCTTTTAAGGCTCGTCATATTTTTGAACACCACTTCATGCTCCTCCTATTTTTCAGACCGTTTCATGTTCCTGTTATTTTTCAGATCATTTCATGCTCCTGATATTTTTGACACCTTTTGAAGCTCTTCATATATTTCACAGCTTTTCAGGCTCTTCAAGTTTTTGAACATCGTTTCATGCTCCTCCTATTTTTCAGAACGTTCCATGCTCCTCATATTTTTCACACGTTTTGCAGCTCTTCATATTTTTCACACCTTTTCTGGGTCTTCATATTTTTCAACACCACTTCATGCTTCTCCTATTTTTTAGAATGTTTAATGCTCCTCATAATTTTGACACCTTTTGAAACTCTTCATATTTTTCAAACCTTTTCAGGCTCTTCATGTTTTTCAACACCAATTCATGCTCCTCCTATTTTTCACACCGTTTCATGCTCCTCATATTTTTGACATCTTTTGAAGCTCTTCATATATTTCACACCTTTTCATACTCTTCATGTTTTTCAACAGTGCTTCATGCTCCTCCTATTTTTCAGACCGTTTCCTGCTCCTCATATTTTTGACACCTTTTGAAGCTCTTCATATTTTTCACAGCTTTTCAGGCTCTTCATGTTTTTGAACACCTCTTCATGCTCCTCTTCTTTTTCAGACCGTTTCATACTCCTCATATTTTTGACACCTTTTGAAGCTCTTCATATATTTCACAACTTTTCAGGCTCTTCATGTTTATTAACACCATTTCATGCTCCTCCTGTTTTTCAGCCCATTTCATGCTCATCTCATTTTTGACACCTGTTGAAGCTCTTCATATTTCTCACACCTTTTGAAGCTCTTCATTTATTTCACTCCTTTACAGGCTCTTCATGTTTTTCAACACCGCTTCATGCTCCTCCTATTTTTTAGACCATTTCATGCTCCTCATATATTACACACCTTTTGAAACTCTTCATATTTTTCACACCTTTTCAGGTTCTTCATGTTTTCGAACACGGCTTCATGCTCCTCTTATTTTTTCAGACTGTTTCATGCTCCTCATATTTTTGACACCTTTTGGAGCTCTTCGTATTTTTCACACCTTTTCAGGCTCTTCATGTTTTTCAACACCGCTTCATGCTACTCCTTTATTTCAGACAGTTTCATTCTCCTCCTATTTTTGACACCTTTGAAGCTCTTCATATATTTCACACCTTTTCAAGCTCTTCATGTTTTTGAACACCGATTCATGCTCCTCCTATTTTTCAGACCGTTTCATGCTCCTCCTATTTTTCATGCCGTTTCATGCTCCTCATATTTTGACACCTTTTGAAGCTCTTCATATTTTTCACGCCTTTTAAGGCTCGTCATATTTTTGAACACCACTTCATGCTCCTCCTGTTTTTCAGACCGTTTCATGTTCCTGCTATTTTTCAGATCATTTCATGCTCCTGATATTTTTGACACCTTTTGAAGCTCTTCATATATTTCACAGCTTTTCAGGCTCTTCAAGTTTTTGAACATCGTTTCATGCTAGTCCTATTTTTCAGAACGTTCCATGCTCCTCATATTTTTCACACGTTTTGCAGCTCTTCATATTTTTCACACCTTTTCTGGGTCTTCATATTTTTCAACACCACTTCATGCTTCTCCTATTTTTTAGAATGTTTAATGCTCCTCATAATTTTGACACCTTTTGAAACTCTTCATATTTTTCAAACCTTTTCAGACTCTTCATGTTTTTCAACAACAATTCATGCTCCTCCTATTTTTCACACCGTTTCATGCTCCTCATATTTTTGACATCTTTTGAAGCTCTTCATATATTTCACACCTTTTCATACTCTTCATGTTTTTCACCAGTGCTTCATTCTCCTCCTATTTTTCAGACCGTTTCATGCTCCTCATATTTTTGACACCTTTTGAAGCTCTTCATATTTTTCACAGCTTTTCATGCTCTTCATGTTTTTGAACACCCCTTCATGCACCTCTTCTTTTTCAGACCGTTTCATACTCCTCATATTTTTGACACCTTTTGAAGCTCTTCATATATTTCACAACTTTTCTGGCTCTTCATGTTTATCAACACCATTTCATGCTCCTCCTGTTTTTCAGCCCATTTCATGCTCATCTCATTTTTGACACCTTTTGAAGCTCTTCATATTTTTCACAGCTTTTCAGGCTGTTCATGTTTTTCAACACCGCTTCATGCTCCTCCTTTATTTCAGACAATTTCATTCTCCTCCTATTTTTGACACCTTTGAAGCTCTTCATATATTTCACACCTTTTCAAGCTCTTCATGTTTCTGAACACCGATTCATGCTCCTCCTATTTTTCAGACCATTTCATGCTCCTCCTATTTTCACGCCGTTTCATGCTCCTCATATTTTGACACATTTTGAAGCTCTTCGTATTTTTCACACATTTTCAGGCTCTTCATGTTTTTGAATACCACTGCATGCTCCTCCTATTTTTCAGACCGTTTCATGCTCCTCATATTTGACAAGTTTTGAAGCTCTTCTTATATTTCACACCTTTTCAGGCACTTCATGTTTTTCAAAACCGCTTCCTTTTCCTCCTATTTTTCAGAACGTTTCATGCTCCTCATATTTTTGATACCTTTTGAAGCTCTTCATATTTTTCACACCTTTTCATGCTCTTCATGTTTTCAACACCGATTCATGCTCCTCCTATTTTTCAGACCGTTTCATGCTCTTCCTCTTTTTCAGGCCGTTTCATGCTCCTCATATTTTGACACATTTTGAAGCTCTTCATAGTTTTCACACCTTTTCAGGCTCTTCATGTTTTTGAATTCGGCTTCATGCTCCTCCTATATTTCACACCGTTTCATGCTCCTCATAGTTTTGACACCTTTTGAATATCTTCATATTTTTCACACCTTTTCAGGCTCTTCATGTTTTTGAACACTGCTTCATGCTCCTCCTATTTTTCAGACCGCTTCTTGCTCCTCATATTTTTGACTACTTTTGAAGCTCTTAATATTTTTCACACCTTTTCAGGCTCTTCATGTTTTTCAACACCGCTTCAAGCTCCTCCTATATTTCAGACAGTTTCTTGCTCCTCCTATTTTTGACACTTTTTGAAACTCTTCATTTATTTCACTCCTTTACAGGCTCTTCATGTTTTTCAACACCGCTTCAAGCTCCTCCTATTTTTCAGACCGTTTCATGCTCCTCATAGTTTTGACACCTTTGAAGCTCTTCATATTTTTCACACCGTTTCAGGCTTTTCATGTTTTTCAACAGCGCTTCAGGCTCCTCCTATTTTTCAGACCATTTCATGCGCCTCACATTTTTGACACCTTTTGAAGCTCTTCATATTTTTCACACCTTTTCAGGCTCTTCATGTTTTTGAACACTGCTTCATGCTCCTCCTATTTTTCAGACCGTTACATGCTCCTCATATTTTTGACACCTTTTGAAGCTCTTCATATTTTTCACACCTTTTCAGGCTCTTCATGTTTTTCAACACCGCTTCATGCTCCTCCTATTTTCAGACCGTTTCATGCTCCTCATAGTTTTGACACCTCTTGAAGCACTTCATATTTTTCACACCTTTTCAGGCTCTTCATGTTTCTCAACACGGCTTCCTGCTCCTCCTATTTTTCAGACCATTTCATGCTCCTCATAATTTTGACACGTTTTGAAGCTCTTCATATTTTTGACACCATTCAAGCTCTTCATGTTTTTCAACACCGCGTCATGCCCCTCCTATTTTCAGACCGTTTCATGCTCCTCATATTTTTGACGTCTTTTGAAGCTGTTCACATTTTTCACACCTTTTAATGCTCTTCATGTTTTTCAACACTACTGCATCTCCTCTTATTTTTCAGACCGTTTCAAGCTCCTCATATTTGAGAAATTTTGAAGCTCTTTATATATTTCACACATTTTCAGGCACTTCATATTTTTCAAAACCGCTTCATGCTCCTCCTATTTTTCAGAACGTTTCATGCTCCTCATATTTTTGACACCTTTTGAAGCTCTTCATATATTTCATACCTTTTCAGGCTCTTCATGTTTTTGAACACCGCTTCATTCTCCTCCTTTTTGCAGACCTTTTCATGCTCCTCATATTTTTGACACCTTTTGATGATCCTCATATTTTTGACACCTTTTCAGTCTCTTTTTTTTTTTCAACACCACTTCATGCTCCTCCCATTTTTCAAACCGTTTCATGCTCATCTCATTTTTGACACTTTTTGAAGCTTTTCATATTTTTCACATCTTTTGAAGCTTTTCATATTTTTCACACCTTTTCAGGCTCTTCTTGCTTTTCAACACCGCTTCATGCTCCTAATATTTTTCAGACCGTTGCTTGCACCTCATATATTTCACACCTTTTGAAACTCTTCATATTTTTCACATCTTTTCAGGCTCTTCATGTTTTTCAACACTGCTCCATGCTCCTCCTATTTTTCAGACCGTTTCATGCTCCTCATATTTTTCACACCTATTGAAGCTCTTCATATTTTTCACAACTTTTCAGGCTCTTCATGTTTTTGAACACCGCTTCATGCCCCTCCTATTTTTCAGACCGTTTCATGCTCCTCATATTTTTAACACCTTTTGAAGCTCTTCATATTTTTCACACCTTTTCAGGCTTTTCATGTATTAGAACACGCTTCATGCTTCTCCTTGTTTTCAGACCGTTTTTTGCTCCTCATATTTTTGACACCTTTTGAAGCTATTCATATTTTTCACACGTTTTCAGCTCTTCATGTTTTTCAACACCGCATCATGCTCCTCCTATTTTTCAGACCGTTTCATGCTCTTCATATTTTTCACACCTCTTTAAGCTCTTCATATTTTTCACAACATTTCAGGCTCTTCATGTTTTTGAACACCGCTTCATGCTCCTCCTAATTTTCAGAGAGTTTCATGCTCCTCATATATTTCACACCTTTTGAAGCTCTTCATATTTTTCACACCTTTTCAGACTCTTCATTTTTTTCCACACCACTTCATGCTTCTCCTATTTTTCAGCCCGTTTCATGCTCCTCATATTTTTGACACGTTTTGAAGCTCTTCATATTTTTCACAACATTTCAGGCTCTTCATGTTTTTGAACACCACTACATGCTCCTCCTATTTTTTAGACAATTTCATGCTCCTCATATTTTTCACACCTTTTGAAGCTCTTTATTTTATTCGCACATTTTCAGTCTCTTCATGTATTTGAACACCGTTTCATGCTCCTCCTATTTTTCAGACCGTTTCATGCTCTTCATATATTTGACACCTTTTGAAGCTCTTCATAGTTTTCACATTTGTGAAGCTCTTCATATTTTTCACACCTTTTCAGGCTCTTCATGTTTTTGAACACCACTACATGCTCCTCCTATTTTTTAGACAGTTTCATGCTCCTCATATTTTTCACACCTTTTGAAGCTCTTCATTTTACTCGCACATTTTCAGGCTCTTCATGTATTTGAACACCGTTTCATGCTCCTCCTATTTTTCACACCTTTAAAGCTCTTCATATTTTTCACACATTTTAAGGTTCTTCATGTTTTTCAACACCGTGTCATGCTCCTCCTATTTTTCACACCTTTAAAGCTCTTCATATTTTTCACACATTTTAAGGTTCTTCATGTTTTTCAACACCGTGTCATGCTCCTCCTATTTTTCACACCTTTAAAGCTCTTCATATTTTTCACACATTAAGGTTCTTCATGTTTTTGAACACCACTTCATGCTCCTCCTATTTTTCAGACCGTTTCATGCTCCTCATATTTTTCACACCTTTTGAAGCTCTTCATATTTTTAACACCTTTTCAGACTCTTCATGTTTTTGAACAGCGCTTCATGCTCCTCCTAATTTTCAGACCTTTTCATACTCCTCCTATTTTTCAGGCAGTTTCATGCTCCTCATATTTTGACACCTTTTGAAGCTCTTCATATTTTTAACACTTTTTCAGGCTGTTCAAGTTTTTGAACACCATTTCATGCTCCTCATATTTTTGACACCTTTTGAAGCTCTTCATATTTTTAACAACTTTTCAGACTCTTCATGTTTTCAAACAGCGCTTCATGCTCCTCCTATTTTTCAGACCTTTTCATACTCCTCCTATTTTTCAAGCAGTTTCATGCTCCTCATATTTTGACACCTTTTGAAGCTCTTCATATTTTTCACGCCTTTTAAGGCTCGTCATATTTTTGAACACCACTTCATGCTCCTCCTATTTTTCAGACCGTTTCATGTTCCTGTTATTTTTCAGATCATTTCATGCTCCTGATATTTTTGACACCTTTTGAAGCTCTTCATATATTTCACAGCTTTTCAGGCTCTTCAAGTTTTTGAACATCGTTTCATGCTCCTCCTATTTTTCAGAACGTTCCATGCTCCTCATATTTTTCACACGTTTTGCAGCTCTTCGTATTTTTCACACCTTTTCTGGGTCTTCATATTTTTCAACACCACTTCATGCTTCTCCTATTTTTTAGAATGTTTAATGCTCCTCATAATTTTGACACCTTTTGAAACTCTTCATATTTTTCAAACCTTTTCAGGCTCTTCATGTTTTTCAACACCAATTCATGCTCCTCCTATTTTTCACACCGTTTCATGCTCCTCATATTTTTGACATCTTTTGAAGCTCTTCATATATTTCACACCTTTTCATACTCTTCATGTTTTTCAACAGTGCTTCATGCTCCTCCTATTTTTCAGACCGTTTCCTGCTCCTCATATTTTTGACACCTTTTGAAGCTCTTCATATTTTTCACAGCTTTTCAGGCTCTTCATGTTTTTGAACACCCCTTCATGCTCCTCTTCTTTTTCAGACCGTTTCATACTCCTCATATTTTTGACACCTTTTGAAGCTCTTCATATATTTCACAACTTTTCAGGCTCTTCATGTTTATTAACACCATTTCATGCTCCTCCTGTTTTTCAGCCCATTTCATGCTCATCTCATTTTTGACACCTGTTGAAGCTCTTCATATTTCTCACACCTTTTGAAGCTCTTCATTTATTTCACTCCTTTACAGGCTCTTCATGTTTTTCAACACCGCTTCATGCTCCTCCTATTTTTTAGACCATTTCATGCTCCTCATATATTACACACCTTTTGAAACTCTTCATATTTTTCACACCTTTTCAGGCTCTTCATGTTTTCGAACACGGCTTCATGCTCCTCTTATTTTTTCAGACTGTTTCATGCTCCTCATATTTTTGACACCTTTTGGAGCTCTTCGTATTTTTCACACCTTTTCAGGCTCTTCATGTTTTTCAACACCGCTTCATGCTACTCCTTTATTTCAGACAGTTTCACTCTCCTCCTATTTTTGACACCTTTGAAGCTCTTCATATATTTCACACCTTTTCAAGCTCTTCATGTTTTTGAACACCGATTCATGCTCCTCCTATTTTTCAGACCGTTTCATGCTCCTCCTATTTTTCAGGCCGTTTCATGCTCCTCATATTTTGACACCTTTTGAAGCTCTTCATATTTTTCACGCCTTTTAAGGCTCGTCATATTTTTGAACACCACTTCATGCTCCTCCTGTTTTTCAGACCGTTTCATGTTCCTGCTATTTTTCAGATCATTTCATGCTCCTGATATTTTTGACTCCTTTTGAAGCTCTTCATATATTTCACAGCTTTTCAGGCTCTTCAAGTTTTTGAACATCGTTTCATGCTCCTCCTATTTTTCAGAACGTTCCATGCTCCTCATATTTTTCACACGTTTTGCAGCTCTTCATATTTTTCACACCTTTTCTGGGTCTTCATATTTTTCAACACCACTTCATGCTTCTCCTATTTTTTAGAATGTTTAATGCTCCTCATAATTTTGACACCTTTTGAAACTCTTCATATTTTTCAAACCTTTTCAGACTCTTCATGTTTTTCAACAACAATTCATGCTCCTCCTATTTTTCACACCGTTTCATGCTCCTCATATTTTTGACATCTTTTGAAGCTCTTCATATATTTCACACCTTTTCATACTCTTCATGTTTTTCACCAGTGCTTCATTCTCCTCCTATTTTTCAGACCGTTTCATGCTCCTCATATTTTTGACACCTTTTGAAGCTCTTCATATTTTTCACAGCTTTTCATGCTCTTCATGTTTTTGAACATCCCTTCATGCACCTCTTCTATTTCAGACCGTTTCATACTCCTCATATTTTTGACACCTTTTGAAGCTCTTCATATATTTCACAACTTTTCAGGCTCTTCATGTTTATCAACACCATTTCATGCTCCTCCTGTTTTTCAGCCCATTTCATGCTCATCTCATTTTTGACACCTTTTGAAGCTCTTCATATTTTTCACAGCTTTTCAGGCTCTTCATGTTTTTCAACACCGCTTCATGCTCCTCCTTTATTTCAGACAATTTCATTATCCTCCTATTTTTGACATCTTTGAAGCTCTTCATATATTTCACACCTTTTCAAGCTCTTCATGTTTCTGAACACCGATTCATGCTCCTCCTATTTTTCAGACCATTTCATGCTCCTCCTATTTTCACGCCGTTTCATGCTCCTCATATTTTGACACATTTTGAAGCTCTTCGTATTTTTCACACATTTTCAGGCTCTTCATGTTTTTGAATACCACTGCATGCTCCTCCTATTTTTCAGACCGTTTCATGCTCCTCATATTTGAGAAGTTTTGAAGCTCTTCTTATATTTCACACCTTTTCAGGCACTTCATGTTTTTCAAAACCGCTTCCTTTTCCTCCTATTTTTCAGAACGTTTCATGCTCCTCATATTTTTGATACCTTTTGAAGCTCTTCATATTTTTCACACCTTTTCATGCTCTTCATGTTTTCAACACCGATTCATGCTCCTCCTATTTTTCAGACCGTTTCATGCTCTTCCTCTTTTTCAGGCCGTTTCATGCTCCTCATATTTTGACACATTTTGAAGCTCTTCATAGTTTTCACACCTTTTCAGGCTCTTCATGTTTTTGAATTCGGCTTCATGCTCCTCCTATATTTCACACCGTTTCATGCTCCTCATAGTTTTGACACCTTTTGAATATCTTCATATTTTTCACACCTTTTCAGGCTCTTCATGTTTTTGAACACTGCTTCATGCTCCTCTATTTTTCAGACCGCTTCTTGCTCTTCATATTTTTGACTTCTTTTGAAGCTCTTCATATTTTTCACACCTTTTCAGGCTCTTCATGTTTTTCAACACCGCTTCATGCTCCTCCTATATTTCAGACAGTTTCTTGCTCCTCCTATTTTTGACACCTTTTGAAACTCTTCATTTATTTCACTCCTTTACAGGCTCTTCATGTTTTTCAACACCGCTTCAAGCTCCTCCTATTTTTCAGACCGTTTCATGCTCCTCATAGTTTTGACACCTTTGAAGCTCTTCATATTTTTCACACCGTTTCAGGCTTTTCATGTTTTTCAACAGCGCTTCAGGCTCCTCCTATTTTTCAGACCATTTCATGCGCCTCACATTTTTGACACCTTTTGAAGCTCTTCATATTTTTCACACCTTTTCAGGCTCTTCATGTTTTTGAACACCGCTTCATGCTCCTCCTATTTTTCAGACCGTTTCATGCTCCTCATATTTTTGACACCTTTTGAAGCTCTTCATATTTTTCACACCTTTTCAGGCTCTTCATGTTTTTCAACACCGCTTCATGCTCCTCCTATTTTCAGACCGTTTCATGCTCCTCATAGTTTTGACACCTTTTGAAGCACTTCATATTTTTCACACCTTTTCAGGCTCTTCATGTTTCTCAACACGGCTTCCTGCTCCTCCTATTTTTCAGACCATTTCATGCTCCTCATAATTTTGACACGTTTTGAACCTCTTCATATTTTTGACACCATTCAAGCTCTTCATGTTTTTCAACACCGCGTCATGCCCCTCCTATTTTCAGACCGTTTCATGCTCCTCATATTTTTGACGTCTTTTGAAGCTGTTCACATTTTTCACACCTTTTAATGCTCTTCATGTTTTTCAACACTACTGCATCTCCTCTTATTTTTCAGACCGTTTCAAGCTCCTCATATTTGAGAAGTTTTGAAGCTCTTTATATATTTCACACATTTTCAGGCACTTCATATTTTTCAAAACCGCTTCATGCTCCTCCTAGTTTTCAGAACGTTTCATGCTCCTCATATTTTTGACACCTTTTGAAGCTCTTCATATATTTCACACCTTTTCAGGCTCTTCATGTTTTTCAACACCGCTTCATACTCCTCCTATATATCAGACCATTTCTTGCTCCTCATATTTTTGACACCTTTTGAAGCTCTTCATTTATTTCACTCCTTTACAGGCTCTTCATGTTTTTCAACACAGCTTCATGCTCCTCCTATTTTTTAGAGCGTTTCATGCTCCTCATATATTACACACCTTTTGAAGCTCTTCATATTTTTCACACATTTCCAGGCTCTTCATGTTTTTGAACACCGTTTCATGCTCCTCCTATTTTTTCAGACCGTTTCCTGCTCCTAATATTTTTGACACATTTTGAAGCTCTTCATATTTTTCACACCTTTTCAGGCTCTTCATGTTTTTGAACACCGCTTCATGCTCCTCCTTTTTTTCACACCGTTTCGTGCTCCTCATGTATTTCAATCCTTTTGAAGCTCTTCATATTTTTCACACCTTTTCAGGCTCTTCATGTTTGTGAACACGGCTTCATGCTCCTCCTATTTTTCAGACCGTTTTATGCTCCTCCTATGTTTGACACCTTTTGAAGCTCTTCATATTTTTTACACCATTTCAGGCTCCTCATGATTTTCAACACCGCTTCATGCTCCTCCTTTATTTCAGACAGTTTCATTCTCCTCCTGTTTTTGACACCTTTTGAAGCTCTTCATATATTTCACACCTTTTCAAGCTCTTCATGTTTTTGAACACCGATTCATGCTCCTCCTATTTGTCATACCGTTTCATGCTCCTCCTATTTTTCAGGCCGTTTCATGCTCCTCATATTTTGACACCTTTTGAAGCTCTTCGTATTTTTCACACATTTTCAGGCTCTTCATGTTTTGAACACCACTGCATCTGCTCTTATTTTTCAGACCCTTTCATGCTCCTCATATTTCAGAAGTTTTGAAGCTCTTCATATATTTCACACCTTTTCAGGCACTTCATATTTTTCAAAACCGCTTCATGCTCCTCCTATTTTTCAGAACGTTTCATGCTCCTCATATTTTTGATACCTTTTGAAGCTCTTCATATTTTTCACACCTTTTCAGGCTCTTCATGTTTTTGAACACTGTTTCTCGCTTCTCCTATTTTTCAAACCGTTTCATGCTCATCTCATTTTTGACACGTTTTGTAGGCCTTCATATTTTTCACACGTTTTCTGGCTCTTCATGTATTTCAGCACCGTCTCTTGATCCTCCTATTTTTCAGACCGTTTCATGCTCATCTCATTTTTAACACCTTTAAAAGCTCTTCATATTTTTCACACCTTTTTAGGCTCTTCATGTTTTTAATCACCGTTTCATCCTCCTCTAATTTTTCAGACCGTTTCATGCTCGTCATATATTTGACACATTTTGAAGCTCTGAATATTTTTCACACATTTTCAGGCTCTTCATGTTTTTGAACACTGCTTCATAATCCTCCTATTTTTCAGACGGTTTCATGCTCTTCATATGTTTGACACCGTTGGAAGCTCTTCATATTTTTCACACTTTTTCAGGCTCTTCATGTTTCTCAGCACCACTTCATGCTTCTCCTAATTTTCAGACCGTTTCATGCTCCTCATGTATTTCACACCTTTTGAAGCTCTTCATATTTTACACACCTTTTCAGCTCTTCATGTTTTTGAACACCATTTCATGCCACTTCTATTTTTCAGACCGTTTCATGCTCCTCATATTCTTCACACCTTTTGAAGCTCTTCATATTTTTCACACCGTTTCAGGCTCTTCATATTTTTGAACACCGCTTCTCGCTCCTCCTATTTTAAGACCGTTTCATGCTCATCTCATTTTTCACACCTTTTGTAGCTCTTCATATTTTTCACACGTTTTCAGGCTCTTCATGTTTTTGAACACCGCTTCATGCTCCTCTTATTTTTCAGACCGTTTCATGCTCATCTCATTTTTGACACCTTTTGAATCTCTTCAAATTTTTCACACCTTTTGAAGCTCTTCATATTTTTCATATTTTTGAAGCTCTTCATATTTTCACACGTTTTCAGGCTCTTCATGTTTTTCAACACCGCTTCATGCTATTTCTATTTTTCAGAAAGTTTCATGCTCCTCATATATTTCACACCTTTTGAAGCTTTTCATATTTTTCACACCTTTTCAGGCTCTTCATTTTTTTCAACACTACTTCTTGCTCCTCCAATTTTTCAGACCGTTTCATGCTCATCTAATTTTTGACACCTGTTGAAGCTCTTCATATTTTTCACACCTTCTGAAGCTCTTCATATTTTTCACACTTTTTCAGGCTCTTCATGTTTTTCAACACCACTTCATGCTTCTCCTATTTTTCAGCCCGTTTCATGCTCCTCATGTTTTTCACACCTTTTGAAGCTCGTCATATTTTTCACACCTTTTCAGGCTGTTCATGTTTTTGATCACCGTTTCTTGCTCCTCCTATGTTTCAGACCGTTTCATGCTCCTCATATTTTTGACACATTTTAATCTCTTTATATTTTTCACAGCTTTTCAGGCTCTTCATGTTTTTGAACACCGCTTCATTCTCGTCCTATTTTTCAGACCGTTTCATGCTCCTCATATTTTTGACACCTTTCGAAACTCTTCATAATTTTCACACCCTTTCAGGCTCTTCATGTTTTTCAACACCACTTCATGCTCCTCCTATTTTTCAGACCGTTTCATGCTCCTCCTATTTTTCAGACCGTTTCATGCTCCTCCGATTTTCAGACCGTTTCATCCTCCTCATATTTTTGACACCTTTTGAAGCTCTTCATATTTTTCACACCATTTCAGGCTCTTCATGTTTTTGAACACCGCTTCATGCTCCTCTTATTTTTCAGACCGTTTCATGCTCCTCATATTTTTGACACCTTTTGAAGCTCTTCATATTTTTCACAACTTTTCAGGCTCTTCATGTTTTTCAACACAGCTTCATGCACGTCCTATTTTTCAGACCGTTTCATGCTCATCTCATTTTTGACACCTTTTGAAGCTTTTCATATTTTTCACAACTTTTCAGGCTCTTCATGTTTTTGAACACTGCTTCATGCTAATCCTATTTTTCAAACCATATCATGCTCCTCATATTTTTCACACCTTTTGAAGCTCTTCATATTTTTCACAACTTTTGAAGCTCTTCATATTTTTAATATTTTTGGAGCTCTTCATATTTTCACACGTTTTCACACTCTACATGTTTTTCAACACCGCTTCATGCTCCTCCTATTTTTCAAACCGTATCATGCTCCTCATATTTTTGAAAACTTTTGAAGCTCTTCATATTTTTCACACCTTTTCAGGCTCTTCATGTTTTTGAACACTTCTTCATGCTCTTCCTCTTTTTCAGACCGTTTCATGCTCCTCATATTTTTGACACTTTTTGAAGCTCTTCATATTTTTCACTCATTTTCAGGCTCTTCATGTTTTTCAACACCACTTCATGCTCCTCCTATTTTTGAGACCGTTTGATGCTCCTCATATTTTTGACACCTTTAGAAACTCTTCATATTATTCACACCTTTTCAGGCTCTTCATGTTTTTTATCACTGCTTCATGCTCGTCCTATATTTCAGAACGTTTCATGCTCCTCATATTTTTGACACATTTTGAAGCTCTTCATATTTTTCACACCTTTTCAGGCTTTTCATATTTTTGAACACCGCTTCATGTTCCTCCTATTTTTCAGAACGCTTAATGCTCCTCATATTTTTGACACCTTTTGAAGCTCTTCATATATTTCACACCTTTTCAGGCTCTTCATATTTTTGATCACCGCTTCATGCTCCTCCTATTTTTGAGATTGTTTCATGCTCCTCATATTTTTGACACCTTTTGAAGCTCTTCATATTTTTCACACCTTTTCAGGCTCTTCATGTTTTTCAACACCGCTTCATGCTCGTCGTATTTTGCCGACCGTTTCATGCTCCTCATATTTTTGACACCTTTTGAAGCTCTTCAGATATTTCACACCTTTCCAGGCTCTTCATTTTTTCAACACCACTTCATGCTCCTCCTATTTTTCAGATCGTTTCATGCTCATCTCATTTTAACACCTTTTGAAGCTCTTCATATTTTTGACAAATTTTGAAGGTCTTCATATTTTTCACACGTTTTCAGGCTCTTCATGTTTTTGAACACCGCTTCATGCTCCTCCTATTTTTCAGACCGTTTCATGCTCCTCATATTTTTGACACCTTTTGAAGCTATTCATATTTTTCACAACTTTTCTGGCTCTTCATGTTTTTCAACACCGCTTCATGGACGATCTATTTTTCAGACCGTTTCATGCTCATCTCCTTTTTGACACCTTTTGAAGTTTTTCATATTTTTCACAACTTTTCAGGCTCTTAATGTTTTTGAACACCGCTGCATGCTAATCCTATTTTTCAAACCATATCATGCTCCTCATATTTTTCACACCTTTTGAAGCTCTTCATATATTTCACACCTTTTCAGGCTCTTCATGTTTTTGAACACCACTTCATGCTCCTTCTCTTTTTCAGAGAGTTTTATGCTCCTCATGTATTTCACACCTTTTGAAGCTCTTCAAATTTTTCACACCTTTTCAGGCTCTTCATGTTTTTCAACACCGCTTCATGCTGCTCATATTTTTCAGACCGTTTCATGCTCCTCATATTTTTGACACCTTTTGAATATCTTCATATTTTTCACACCATTTCAGGCTCTTCATGTTTTTGAACACCGCTTTATGCTCCTCTTATTTTTCAGACCGTTTCATGCTCCTCATATTTTTGACACCTTTTGAAGCTCTTCATATTTTTCACAACTTTTCAGGCTCTTCATGTTTTACAACACAGCTTCATGCACGTCCTATTTTTCAGACCGTTTCATGCTCATCTCATTTTTGACACCTTTTGAAGCTTTTCATATTTTTCACAACTTTTCAGGCTCTTCATGTTTTTGAACACTGCTTCATGCTAATCCTATTTTTCAAACCATATCATGCTCCTCATATTTTTCACACCTTTTGAAGCTCTTCATATATTTCACACCTTTTCAGGCTCTTCATGTTTTTGAACACCACTTCATGCTCCTTCTCTTTTTCAGAGAGTTTTATGCTCCTCATGTATTTCACACCTTTTGAAGCTCTTCATATTTTTCACACCTTTTCAGGCTCTTCATGTTTTTCAACACCGCTTCATGCTGCTCATATTTTTCAGACCGTTTCATGCTCCTCATATTTTTGACACCTTTTGAAGCTCTTCATATTTTTCACACATTTTCAGGCTCTTCATGTTTTTCAACACCGCTTCATGCTCCTCCGATTTTTCAGACCGTTTCATGCTCCTCATATTTTTCACACCTTTTGAAGCCTTTCATATTTTTCACAACTTTTCAGGCTCTTCATGTTTTTGAACATCGCTTCATGCTGCTCCTATTTTTCAGAGCGTTTCATGCTCATCTCATTTTGACACCTTTTGAATCTTTTCATATTGTTCACACCTTTTCAGGCTCTTCATGATTTTCAACACCGCTTCATGCTCCTCCTATTTTTTAGACCGTTTCATGCTCATCTCATTTTTGACACCTTTTTAATCTCTTCATATTTTTCACAACTTTTGAAGCTCTTCATATTTTTAATATTTTTGGAGCTCTTCATATTTTCACACGTTTTCACACTCTACATGTTTTTCAACACCGCTTCATGCTCCTCCTATTTTTCAAACCGTATTATGCTCCTCATATTTTTGAAAACTTTTGAAGCTCTTCATATTTTTCACACCTTTTCAGGCTCTTCATGTTTTTGAACACTTCTTCATGCTCTTCCTCTTTTTCAGACCGTTTCATGCTCCTCATATTTTTGACACTTTTTGAAGCTCTTCATATTTTCACTCATTTTCAGGCTCTTCATGTTTTTCAACACCACTTCATGCTCCTCCTATTTTTGAGACCGTTTGATGCTCCTCATATTTTTGACACCTTTAGAAACTCTTCATATTATTCACACCTTTTCAGGCTCTTCATGTTTTTTATCACTGCTTCATGCTCGTCCTATATTTCAGAACGTTTCATGCTCCTCATATTTTTGACACATTTTGAAGCTCTTCATATTTTTCACACCTTTTCAGGCTTTTCATGTTTTTGAACACCGCTTCATGTTCCTCCTATTTTTCAGAACGCTTAATGCTCCTCATATTTTTGACACCTTTTGAAGCTCTTCATATATTTCACACCTTTTCAGGCTCTTCATATTTTTGATCACCGCTTCATGCTCCTCCTATTTTTGAGATTGTTTCATGCTCCTCATATTTTTGACACCTTTTGAAGCTCTTCATATTTTTCACACCTTTTCAGGCTCTTCATGTTTTTCAACACCGCTTCATGCTCGTCGTATTTTGCCGACCGTTTCATGCTCCTCATATTTTTGACACCTTTTGAAGCTCTTCAGATATTTCACACCTTTCCAGGCTCTTCATTTTTTCAACACCACTTCATGCTCCTCCTATTTTTCAGATCGTTTCATGCTCATCTCATTTTAACACCTTTTGAAGCTCTTCATATTTTTGACAAATTTTGAAGGTCTTCATATTTTTCACACGTTTTCAGGCTCTTCATGTTTTTGAACACCGCTTCATGCTCCTCCTATTTTTCAGACCGTTTCATGCTCCTCATATTTTTGACACCTTTTGAAGCTATTCATATTTTTCACAACTTTTCTGGCTCTTCATGTTTTTCAACACCGCTTCATGGACGATCTATTTTTCAGACCGTTTCATGCTCATCTCCTTTTTGACACCTTTTGAAGTTTTTCATATTTTTCACAACTTTTCAGGCTCTTCATGTTTTTGAACACCGCTGCATGCTAATCCTATTTTTCAAACCATATCATGCTCCTCATATTTTTCACACCTTTTGAAGCTCTTCATATATTTCACACCTTTTCAGGCTCTTCATGTTTTTGAACACCACTTCATGCTCCTTCTCTTTTTCAGAGAGTTTTATGCTCCTCATGTATTTCACACCTTTTGAAGCTCTTCATATTTTTCACACCTTTTCAGGCTCTTCATGTTTTTCAACACCGCTTCATGCTGCTCATATTTTTCAGACCGTTTCATGCTCCTCATATTTTTGACACCTTTTGAATATCTTCATATTTTTCACACCTTTTAAGGCTCTTCATGTTTTTCAACACCGCTTCATGCTCCTGCTATTTTTCAGACCGTTTCATGCTCCTCATATTTTTGACACCTTTTGAAGCTCTTCATATTTTTCACACCTTTTCAGGCTCTTCATGTTTTTGAACACGGCTTCATGCTCCTCCTATTTTTCAGACCGTTTAATCTCCTCATATTTTTGACATCTATTGAACCTCTTCATATTTTTCACACCTTTCCAGGCTCTTCATGTTTTTGAACACCGCTTCATGCTCCTGCTATTTTTCAGACCGTTTAATCCTCCTCATGTATTTCACACCTTTTGAAGCTCTTCATATTTCTCACACCTGTTCAGGCTCTTCATGTTTTTGAACACTATATCATGCTCCTCGTATTTTGCAGACCGTTTCATTCTCCTCATATTTTTGACACCTTTTGAAGCTCTTCATATGTTTCACACCTTTTCAGGCTTTTCATTTTTTTCAACACCACTTCATGCTGCTCCTATTTTTCAGAGCGTTTCATGCTCATCTCATTTTGACACCTTTTGAAGCTTTTTATATTGTTCACACCTTTTCAGGCTCTTTATGATTTTCAACACCGCTTCATGCTCCTCCTATTTTTCAGAACGTTTGATTCTCATCTCATTTTTGACACCTTTTTAATCTCTTCATATTTTTCACAACTTTTGAAGATCTTCATATTTTTAATATTTTTGAAGCTCTTCATACTTTCACACATTTTCACACTCTTCATGTTTTTCAACACCGCTTCATGCTTCTCCTATTTTTCAAACTGTATCATGCTCCTCATATTTTTGAAATCTTTTGAAGCTCTTCATATTTTTCACACCTTTTCAGGCTCTTCATGTTTTTGAACACTTCTTCATGCTCTTCCTCTTTTTCAGACCGTTTCATGCTCCTCATATTTTTGACACCTTTAGAAACTCTTCATATTTTTCACACCTTTTCAGGCTCTTCATGTTTTTTATCACTGCTTCATGCTCGTCCTATTTTTCAGAACGTTTCATGCTCCTCATATTTTTGACACGTTTTGAAGCTCTTCATATTTTTCACACCTTTTCAGTCTTTTCATGTTTTTGAACACCGCTTCATGTTCCTCCTATTTTTCAGACCGTTTCATGCTCCTCATATTTTTGACACCTTTTGAAGCTCTTCATATTTTTCACACCTTTTAAGGCTCTTCATGTTTTTCAACACCGCTTCATGCTCCTCCAATTTTTCAGACCGTTTCATGCTCTTCATATTTTTGACACCTTTTGAAGCTCTTCATATTTTTCACACATTTTCAGGCTCTTCATGTTTTTCAACACCGCTTCATGCTCCTCCGATTTTTCAGACCGTTTCATGCTCCTCATATTTTTCACACCTTTTGAAGCCTTTCATATTTTTCACAACTTTTCAGGCTCTTCATGTTTTTGAACATCGCTTCATGCTGCTCATATTTTTCAGAGCGTTTCATGCTCATCTCATTTTGACACCTTTTGAATCTTTTCATATTGTTCACACCTTTTCAGGCTCTTCATGATTTTCAACACCGCTTCATGCTCCTCCTATTTTTCAGACCGTTTCATGCTCATCTCATTTTTGACACCTTTTTAATCTCTTCATGTTTTTCACAACTTTTGAAGCTCTTCATATTTTCACACGTTTTCACACTCTACATGTTTTTCAACACTGCTTCATGCTCCTCCTATTTTTCAAACCGTATCATGCTCCTCATATATTTGAAAACTTTTGAAGCTCTTCATATTTTTCACACCTTTTCAGGCTCTTCATGTTTTTGAACACTTCTTCATGCTCTTCCTCTTTTTCAGACCATTTCATGCTCCTCATATTTTTGACACTTTTTGAAGCTCTTCATATTTTTCACTCATTTTCAGGCTCTTCATGTTTTTCAACACCACTTCATGCTCCTCCTATTTTTGAGACCGTTTGATGCTCCTCATATTTTTGACACCTTTAGAAACTCTTCATATTATTCACACCTTTTCAGGCTCTTCATGTTTTTTATCACTGCTTCATGCTCGTCCTATATTTCAGAACGTTTCATGCTCCTCATATTTTTGACACCTTTTGAAGCTCTTCATATTTTTCACACCTTTTCAGGCTTTTCATGTTTTTGAACACCGCTTCATGTTCCTCCTATTTTTCAGAACGCTTCATGCTCCTCATATTTTTGACACCTTTTGAAGCTCTTCATATATTTCACACCTTTTCAGGCTCTTCATATTTTTGATCACCGCTTCATGCTCCTCCTATTTTTGAGATTGTTTCATGCTCCTCATATATTTGACACCTTTTGAAGCTCTTCATATTTTTCACACCTTTTCAGGCTCTTCATGTTTTTCAACACCGCTTCATGCTCGTCGTATTTTGCCGACCGTTTCATGCTCCTCATATTTTTGACACCTTTTGAAGCTCTTCAGATATTTCACACCTTTCCAGGCTCTTCATTTTTTCAACACCACTTCATGCTCCTCCTATTTTTCAGATCGTTTCATGCTCATCTCATTTTAACACCTTTTAAAGCTCTTCATATTTTTGACAAATTTTGAAGGTCTTCATATTTTTCACACGTTTTCAGGCTCTTCATGTTTTTGAACACCGCTTCATGCTCCTCCTATTTTTCAGACCGTTTCATGCTCCTCATATTTTTGACATCTTTAGAAACTCTACATATCTCTCACACCTTTTCAGACTCTTCATGTTTTTCAACACCGCTTCATGATCCTCCTATTTTTCAGACCGTTTCATTCTCCTCATATTTTTGACACCTTTTGAAGCTCTTCATATTTTTCACAAGTTCTCAGGCTCTGCATGTTTTTCAACACCGCTTCATGCTCCTCCGATTTTGCAGACCGTTTCATCCTCCTCATATTTTTGACACCTTTTCAAGCTCTTCATATTTTTCACACCTTTTCAGGCTCTTCATGTTTTTGAACACCGTTTCATGCTCCTCCTATTTTTCAGACCGTTTCATGCTCCTCATATTTTTGACACCTTTTGAACCTCCTCATTTTTTCACAACTTTTGAAGCTCTTCATATATTTCACACCTTTTCAGGCACTTCATGATTTTCACGACCACTTCATGCTCCTCCTATTTTTCAGACCGTTTCATGCTCATCTCATTTTTGACACCTTTGGAAGCTCTTCATATTTTTCACACCTTTTGAAGCTCTTCATATTTTTCACACGTTTTCAGGCTCTTCATGTTTTTCAACACCGCTTCATGCTCCTCCTATTTTTCAGATCGTTTCATGCTCCTCATATTTTTGACACTTTTTGAGCTCTTCATATTTTTCACACCTTTTCAGGCTCTTCATGTTTTTCACACGTTTTCAGGCTCTTCATGTTTTTCAACACCGCTTCATGCTCCTCCTATTTTTCAGACAGTTTCATGCTCCTCATATTTTTGACACCTTTAGAAACTCTTCATGTTTTTCACACCTTTTTAGGCTCTTCATGTTTCTCAACAACGCTTCATGCTCCTCCGATTTTGCAGACCGTTTCATCCTCCTCATATTTTTGACACCTTTTGAAGCTCTTCATATTTTTCACACCATTTCAGGCTCTTCATGTTTTTGAACACCGCTTCATGCTCCTCCTATTTTTCAGACCGTTTCATGCTCCTCATATTTTTGACACCTTTTGAAGCTCTTCATATTTTTCACAACTTTTCAGGCTCTTCATGTTTTTCAACACAGCTTCATGCACGTCCTATTTTTCAGACCGTTTCATGCTCATCTCATTTTTGACACCTTTTGAAGCTTTTCATATTTTTCACAACTTTTCAGGCTCTTCATGTTTTTGAACACCGCTTCATGCTAATCCTATTTTTCAAACCATATCATGCTCCTCATATTTTTCACACCTTTTGAAGCTCTTCATATATTTCACACCTTTTCAGGCTCTTCATGTTTTTGAACACCACTTCATGCTCCTTCTCTTTTTCAGAGAGTTTTATGCTCCTCATGTATTTCACACCTTTTGAAGCTCTTCATATTTTTCACACCTTTTCAGGCTCTTCATGTTTTTCAACACCGCTTCATGCTGCTCATATTTTTCAGACCGTTTCATGCTCCTCATATTTTTGACACCTTTTGAAACTCTTCATATTTTTCACACCTTTTAAGGCTCTTCATGTTTTTCAACACCGCTTCATGCTCCTCCTATTTTTTAGACCGTTTCATGCTCATCTCATTTTTGTCACCTTTGAAGCTCTTTATATTTTTCACACCTTTTGAAGCTCTTCATATTTTTCACACGTCTTCAGGCTCTTCATGTTTTTCAAAACCGTTTCATGCTGCTTCTATTTTTCAGACCGTTTCATGCTCCTCACATTTTTCACACCTTTTGAAGCTCTTCATATTTTTCACACCTTTTCAGGCTCTTCATGTTTTTGAACACAGCTTCATGCTCCACCTATTTATCAGACCGTTTCATGCTCCTCATATTTTTGACACCTTTTGCAGCTCTTTATATTTTTCACACTATTTCAGGCTCTTCATGATTTTCAACACCGTTTCATGTTATTCCTAATTTTCAGACCGTTTAATGCTCATCTCATTTTTGACACCTTTTGAAGCTTTTCATATTTTTCACAACTTTTCAGGATCTTCATGTTTTTGAACACCGCTTCATGCTCCTCCTATTTTTCAGAGAGTTTCATGCTCCTCATGTATTTCACACCTTTTGAAGCTCTTAATATTTTCCACACCTTTTCAGGCTTTTCATTTTTTTCAACACCACTTCATGCTGCTCCTATTTTTCAGAGCGTTTCATGCTCATCTCATTTTGACACCTTTTGAAGCTTTTTATATTGTTCACACCTTTTCAGGCTCTTCATGATTTTCAACACCACTTCATGCTCCTCCTATTTTCCAGATCGTTTCATGCCCATCTCATTTTAACACCTTTTGAAGCTCTTCATATTTTTGACAAATTTTGAAGGTCTTCATATTTTTCACACGTTTTCAGGCTCTTTATGATTTTCAACAGCGCTTCATGCTCCTCCTATTTTTCAGACCGTTTCATGCTCCTCATAATTTTGACACCTTTTGAAGCTTTCATATTTTTAACACCTTTTCAGGCTCTTCATCTTTTTCAACACCACTTCATGCTCCTCCTTTTTTGCAGACCGTTTCATGCTACTCATATTTTTAACACATTTTGAAGCTCTTCATATTTCTCACACCTTTTTAGGCTCTTCATGTTTTTCAACAACGCTTCATGCTCCTCCGATTTTGCAGACCGTTTCATCCTCCTCATATTTTTGACACCTTTTGAAGCTCTTCATATTTTTCACACCTTTTCAGGCTCTTCATGTTTTTGAACACCGCTTCATGCTCCTCCTATTTTTCAGACCGTTTCATGCTCCTCATATTTTTGACACCTTTTGAAGCTCTTCATATTTTTCACAAGTTTTCAGGCTCTTCATGTTTTTCAACACAGCTTCATGCACGTCCTATTTTTCAGACCGTTTCATGCTCATCTCATTTTTGACATCTTTTGAAGCTTTTCATATTTTTCACAACTTTTCAGGCTCTTCATGTTTTTGAACACTGCTTCATGCTAATCCTATTTTTCAAACCATATCATGCTCCTCATATTTTTCACACCTTTTGAAGCTCTTCATATATTTCACACCTTTTCAGGCTCTTCATGTTTTTGAACACCACTTCATGCTCCTTCTCTTTTTCAGAGAGTTTTATGCTCCTCGTGTATTTCACACCTTTTGAAGCTCTTCATATTTTTCACACCTTTTCAGGCTCTTCATGTTTTTCAACACCGCTTCATGCTGCTCATATTTTTCAGACCGTTTCATGCTCCTCATATTTTTGACACCTTTTGAAGCTCTTCATATTTTTCACACCTTTTCAGGCTTTTCATGTTTTTCAACACCGCTTCATGTTCCTCCTATTTTTCAGAACGCTTCATGCTCCTCATATCTTTGACACCTTTTGAAGCTCTTCATATTTTTCACACCTTTTCAGGCTCTTCATATTTTTGAACACCGCTTCATGCTCCTCCTATTTTTCAGATTGTTTCATGCTCCTCATATTTTTGACACCTTTTGAAGCTCTACATATTTTTCACACCTTTTCAGGCTCTTCATGTTTTTCAACACCGCTTCATGCTCGTCGTATTTTGCCGACCGTTTCATGCTCCTCATATTTTTGACACCTTTTGAAGCTCTTCAGATATTTCACACCTTTCCAGGCTCTTCATTTTTTCAACACCACTTCATGCTCCTCCTATTTTTAAGATCGTTTCATGCTCATCTCATTTTAACACCTTTTGAAGCTCTTCATATTTTTGACAAATTTTGAAGGTCTTCATATTTTTCAAACGTTTTCAGGCTCTTCATGATTTTCAACACCGCTTCATGCTCCTCCTATTTTTCAGACCGTTTCATGCTCATCTCATTTTTGTCACCTTTGAAGCTCTTTATATTTTTCACACCTTTTGAAGCTCTTCATATTTTTCACACGTCTTCAGGCTCTTCATGTTTTTCAAAACCGTTTCATGCTGCTTCTATTTTTCAGACCGTTTCATGCTCCTCACATTTTTCACACCTTTTGAAGCTCTTCATATTTTTCACACCTTTTCAGGCTCTTCATGTTTTTGAACACAGCTTCATGCTCCACCTATTTATCAGACCGTTTCATGCTCCTCATATTTTTGACACCTTTTGCAGCTCTTTATATTTTTCACACTATTTCAGGCTCTTCATGATTTTCAACACCGTTTCATGTTATTCCTAATTTTCAGACCGTTTAATGCTCATCTCATTTTTGACACCTTTTGAAGCTTTTCATATTTTTCACAACTTTTCAGGATCTTCATGTTTTTGAACACCGCTTCATGCTCCTCCTATTTTTCAGAGAGTTTCATGCTCCTCATGTATTTCACACCTTTTGAAGCTCTTAATATTTTCCACACCTTTTCAGGCTTTTCATTTTTTTCAACACCACTTCATGCTGCTCCTATTTTTCAGAGCGTTTCATGCTCATCTCATTTTGACACCTTTTGAAGCTTTTTATATTGTTCACACCTTTTCAGGCTCTTCATGATTTTCAACACCACTTCATGCTCCTCCTATTTTCCAGATCGTTTCATGCCCATCTCATTTTAACACCTTTTGAAGCTCTTCATATTTTTGACAAATTTTGAAGGTCTTCATATTTTTCACACGTTTTCAGGCTCTTTATGATTTTCAACAGCGCTTCATGCTCCTCCTATTTTTCAGACCGTTTCATGCTCCTCATAATTTTGACACCTTTTGAAGCTTTCATATTTTTAACACCTTTTCAGGCTCTTCATCTTTTTCAACACCACTTCATGCTCCTCCTTTTTTGCAGACCGTTTCATGCTACTCATATTTTTAACACATTTTGAAGCTCTTCATATTTCTCACACCTTTTTAGGCTCTTCATGTTTTTCAACAACGCTTCATGCTCCTCCGATTTTGCAGACCGTTTCATCCTCCTCATATTTTTGACACCTTTTGAAGCTCTTCATATTTTTCACACCTTTTCAGGCTCTTCATGTTTTTGAACACCGCTTCATGCTCCTCCTATTTTTCAGACCGTTTCATGCTCCTCATATTTTTGACACCTTTTGAAGCTCTTCATATTTTTCACAAGTTTTCAGGCTCTTCATGTTTTTCAACACAGCTTCATGCACGTCCTATTTTTCAGACCGTTTCATGCTCATCTCATTTTTGACATCTTTTGAAGCTTTTCATATTTTTCACAACTTTTCAGGCTCTTCATGTTTTTGAACACTGCTTCATGCTAATCCTATTTTTCAAACCATATCATGCTCCTCATATTTTTCACACCTTTTGAAGCTCTTCATATATTTCACACCTTTTCAGGCTCTTCATGTTTTTGAGCACCACTTCATGCTCCTTCTATTTTTCAGAGAGTTTTATGCTCCTCGTGTATTTCACACCTTTTGAAGCTCTTCATATTTTTCACACCTTTTCAGGCTCTTCATGTTTTTCAACACCGCTTCATGCTGCTCATATTTTTCAGACCGTTTCATGCTCCTCATATTTTTGACACCTTTTGAAGCTCTTCATATTTTTGACACCTTTTCAGGCTTTTCATGTTTTTCAACACCGCTTCATGTTCCTCCTATTTTTCAGAACGCTTCATGCTCCTCATATCTTTGACACCTTTTGAAGCTCTTCATATTTTTCACACCTTTTCAGGCTCTTCATATTTTTGAACACCGCTTCATGCTCCTCCTATTTTTCAGATTGTTTCATGCTCCTCATATTTTTGACACCTTTTGAAGCTCTACATATTTTTCACACCTTTTCAGGCTCTTCATGTTTTTCAACACCGCTTCATGCTCGTCGTATTTTGCCGACCGTTTCATGCTCCTCATATTTTTGACACCTTTTGAAGCTCTTCAGATATTTCACACCTTTCCAGGCTCTTCATTTTTTCAACACCACTTCATGCTCCTCCTATTTTTAAGATCGTTTCATGCTCATCTCATTTTAACACCTTTTGAAGCTCTTCATATTTTTGACAAATTTTGAAGGTCTTCATATTTTTCAAACGTTTTCAGGCTCTTCATGATTTTCAACACCGCTTCATGCTCCTCCTATTTTTCAGACCTTTTCATGCTCATCTCTTTTTTGACACCTTTTGAAGCTCTTCATATTTTTCACACCTTTTGAAGCTCTTCATATTTTTCACATTTATGAATCTCTTCATATTTTCCACACGTTTTCAGACAATTCATGTTTTTCAACATCTCTTCATGCTCCTCCTATTTTTCAGACCGTTTCATTCTCCTCATATTTTTGACACCTTTTGAAGCTCTTCATATATTTCACACTTTTTCAGACTTTTCCTTTTTTTCAACACGACTTCATGCTCCTCCTATTTTTCAGACCGTTTCCTGCTCATCTCATTTTGACACTTTTTGAAGCTCTTCATGTTTTTCACATCTTTTGAAGCTCTTCATATTTTTCACAACTTTTCAGGCTCTTTATGATTTTCAACAGCGCTTCATGCTCCTCCTATTTTTCAGACCATTTCATGCTCCTCATAATTTTGACACCATTTGAAGCTTTCATATTTTTAACACCTTTTCAGGCTCTTCATCTTTTTCAACACCACTTCATGCTCCTCCTTTTTTGCAGACCGTTTAATGCTACTCATATTTTTAACACCTTTTGAAGCTCTTCATATTTCTCACACCTTTTCAGGCTCTTCATGTTTTTCAACAACGCTTCATGCTCTTCCGATTTTTCAGACCGTTTCATGCTCCTCCTATTTTTGATACCTTTTGAAGCTCTTCATATTTTTCACAACTTTTCTGGCTCTTCATGTTTTTCAACACCGCTTCATGGACGTCCTATTTTTCAGACCGTTTCATGCTCATCTCATTTTTGACACCTTTTGAAGTTTTTCATATTTTTCACAACTTTTCAGGCTCTTCATGTTTTTGAACACCGCTTCATGCTAATCCTATTTTTCAAACCATATCATGCTCCTCATATTTTTCACACCTTTTGAAGCTCTTCATATATTTCACACCTTTTCAGGCTCTTCATGTTTTTGAACACCACTTCATGCTCCTTCTCTTTTTCAGAGAGTTTTATGCTCCTCATGTATTTCACACCTTTTGAAGCTCTTCATATTTTTCACACCTTTTCAGGCTCTTCATGTTTTTCAACACCGCTTCATGCTGCTCATATTTTTCAGACCGTTTCATGCTCCTCATATTTTGACACCTTTTGAAGCTCTTCATATTTTTCCCACCTTTTAAGGCTCTTCATGTTTTTCAACACCGCTTCATGCTCCTCCAATTTTTCAGACCGTTTCATGCTCCTCATATTTTTGACACCTTTTGAAGCTCTTCATATTTTTCACACATTTTCAGGCTCTTCATGTTTTTCAACAACGCTTCATGCTCCTCCGATTTTTCAGACCGTTTCATGCTCCTCATATTTTTCACACCTTTTGAAGCCTTTCATATTTTTCACAAATTTTTAAGCTCTTCATGTTTTTGAACATCGCTTCATGCTCCTCCTATTTTTCAGACCGTTTCATGGTCATCTCATTTTTGACACCTTTTGAAGCTTTTCATATTTTTCACAACTTTTCAGGCTCTTCATGTTTTTGAACACAGCTTCATGCTCCTCCTATTTTTCAGACCGTATCATGCTCCTCATATTTTTCACACCTTTTGAAGCTCTTCATATTTTTCACACGTTTTCAGTCTATTCATGTTTTTGAACACCATTTCAGGCTCCTCCTATTTTTCAGAGAGTTTCATGCTCCTCATGTATTTCACACCTTTTGAAGCTCTTCATATTTTTCACACCTTTTCCGGCCCTTCATGTTTTTCCACACCACTTCATGCTCCTCCTATATTTCAGACCGTATCGTGTTCCTCATATTTTTGACACCTTTTGAAGCTCTTCATATTTTTCACACCTTTTCAGGTTCTTCATGTTTTTCAACACCGCTTCATGTTCCTCATCTTTTTCAGACCGTTTCATGCTCCTCATATTTTTCACACCTTTTGAGGCTCTTCATGTTTTTGATCACCGTTTCACGATCCTCCTATTTTTCAGGCCGTTTCATGCTCCTCATATTTTTGACAGCTTTTGAAGCTCTTCATATTTTTCACACCTTTTCAGGCTCTTCATGTTTTTCAACACCGCTTCATGATCCTCCTATTTTTCGGACCGTTTCATGCAGGTCTCATTTTTGACACCTTTTGAAGCTCTTCTTATTTTTCAAAACATTTGAAGCTCTTCATATTTTTCACACATTTTCAGGCTCTTTATGTTTTTGAACACCGCTTCATGGTCCTCCTAATTTTCAGAACTTTTCATGCTCCTCATATAATTCACACCTTTTGAAGCTCTTCATATTTTTCACACCTTTTCAGGCTCTTCATGTTTTTCAACACCGTTTCATGCTCCTCCTATTTTTCAGACCGTTTCATGCTCCTCATAATTTTGACAACTTTTGAAGCTCTTCATATTTTTCACACCTTTTGAAGCTGTTCATATATTTCACACCTTTTCAGGCTCTTGATGTTTTTCAACACCACTTCATGCTCCTCTTATTTTTCACACCCTTTCATGCTAATCTAATTTTTGACACCTTTTGAAGCTCTTCATATTTTTCACACCTTTTGAAGGTCTTCATATTTTTGACACCTTTTCAGGCTGTTCATGTTTTTGAACACCGCTTATGCTCGTCCTATTTTTCAGACCGTTTCATGCTCCTCATATTTTTGACACCTTTTGAAGCTCTTCATATTTTTCACACCTTTTCAGGCTCTTCATGTTTTTCAACACCGCTTCATGATCCTCCTATTTTTCGGACCGTTTCATGCTCCTCATATTTTTGACACCTTTTGAAGCTCTTCATATTTTTCACACTTTTTCAGGCTCTTCATGTTTTTCAACAACACTTCATGCTCCTCGTATTTTTCAGACGGTTTCATTCTCCTCATATTTTTGACACCTTTTGAAGCTCTGCATATATTTCACACCTTTTCAGGCTCTTCATGATTTTCAACACCACTTCATGCTCCTCCTATTTTTCAGACCGTTTCATGCTCATCTCATTTTTGACATCTTTTGAAGCTCTTCATATTTTTCACACCTTTTCAGTCTCTGCATGTTTTGAACACCGTTTCATGCTCCTCATATATTTCACACCTTTTGAAGCTCTTCATATTTTGCACACCTTTTCAGGCTCTTCATGTTTTGAACACCGCTTCATCCTCCTCCTATTCTTAAGAGGGTTTCATGCTCGTCATATTTTTGACATATTTTGAAGCTCTTCGTAATTTTCACACCTTTTCAGGCTCTTCATGTTTTTGAACACCGCTTCATGCTCGTCCTATTTTTCAAACCGTTTCATGCTCCTCATATTTTTGAGACCATTTGAAGCTCTTCATATTTTTCACACCTTTTCAGGCTCTTCATTTTTTTCAACACCACTTCATGCTCCTCCTATTTTTCAGACCGTTACATGCTTCTCATATTTTTGACACCTTTTGAAGCTCTTCATAATTTTCACACCTTTTCAGACTCTTCATGTTTTTCTACAACACTTCATGCTCCTCCTATTTTTCAGACCGTTTCATGCTCCGCATATTTTTGACACCTTTTGTAGATCTTCATATATTTCACACCTTTTCATGCTCTTCATGTTTTTCGACAACACTTCATGCTCCTCCTATTTTTCAGACGGCTTCATGCTCATCTCATTTTTCACACCTTTTGAAGCTGTTCATATTTTTCACACCTTTTGAAGCTCTTCATATTTTTCACACGTTTTCAGGTTCTTCATGTTTTTCAACACCGCTTCATGCTCCTCCTATTTTTCAGACCGTTTCAATCTCCTTATATTTTTGACACCTTTTGAAGCTCTTCATATTTTTCACAACTTTTCAGGCTCTTCATGTTTTTCAAAACCGCTTCATGCTCCTGCTATTTTTCAGACCGTTTCATGCTCCTCATATTTTGACACCTTTTGAAGCTCTTCATATTTTTCACAGCTTTTCAGGCTCTTCATGTTTTTCAAAACCGCATCATGCTCCTCCTATTTTTCAGACCCTTTCATGCTAATCTAATTTTTGACACTTTTTGATTCTCTTCATATTTTTCACACCTTTTCAGTCTCTGCATGTTTTTGAACACCAGTTCACGCTCCTCCTCTTTTTCAGACCTTTTCATGCTCCTCATGTATTTCACACCTTTTGAAGCTCTCCATATTTTGCACACCTTTTCAGGCTCTTCATGTTTTTCACAACCACTTCACGCTCCTCCTATTTTTCAGACCATATCACGCTCCTCATATTTTTCACACCTTTTGAAGCTCTTCATATATTTCACACCTTTTCAGGCTCTTCATTTTTTTCAACACCACTTCATGCTTCTCCTATTTTTCAGACCGTTTCATGCTCATCTCATTTTTGACACCTTTCGAAAATCTTCATATTATTCAAACCTTTTGAAGCTCTTCATATTTTTACAAGTTTTCAGTCTCTTCATGTTTTTGAACACCGCATCATGCTCCTCCTATTTTTCTGAATGTTTCATGCTCCTCATGTATTTCACACCTTTTGAAGCTCTTCATATTTTTCACACCTTTTCAGGCTCTTCATGTTTTTGAACACCACATCATGCTCCTCCTATTTTTCAGAATGTTTCATGCTCCCCATTTATTTCACACCTTTTGAAGCTCTTCATATTTTTCACACCTTTTCAAGCTATTCATGTTTTCAACACCACTTCATGCTCCTCCGATTTTTCAGACCGTTTCATGCTCATCTCATTTTTGACACCTTTTGAATCTCTTCATATTTTTCACACCTTTTGAGACTGTTCATTTTTTTCACACTTTTTCAAGCTCTTCATGTTTTTCAACACCGCTTCATTCTCCTCCTATTTTTCAGACCGTTTCATGCTCCTTATATTTTTGACATCTTTTGAAGCTCTTCATATTTTTCACACCTTTTCAGGCTCTTCATGTTTTTGAACACGGCTTCATGCTCCTCCTATTTTTCAGACCGTTTCATGCTCCTCCTATTTTTCAGACGGTTTCTTGCTCCTCATATTTTGACACCTTTTGAAGCTCTTCATAATTTTCACACCTTTTCAGGCTCTTCATATTTTTGAACACGGCTTCATGCTCCACCTATTTTTCAGACCGTTTCATGCTCCTCATATATTTGACACCGTTTGAAGCTCTTCATATTTTTCACATCTTTTCAGGCTCTTTATGTTTTTCAACACCGCTTCATGCTCCTCCTTTATTTCAGACAGTTTCATTCTCTTCCTATTTTTGACACCTTTTTAGCTCTTCATATATTTCACACCTTTTCTAGCTCTTCATGTTTTTGAACACTGCTTCATGCTCCTCCTATTCTTCTGACCGTTTCATGCTCCTCGTATTTTTGACACCTTTTGAAGCTCTTCGTATTTTTCACACTTTTTCAGGCTCTTCATGTTTTTGAACATCGCTTCATGCTCCTCCTATTTTTCAGACCCTTTCATGCTCCTCATATTTTTCACACCTTTTGAAGCTCTTCATATTTTTCACACCTTTTCAGGCTCTTCAAGTTTTTTAACACCACTTCATGCTCCTCCTTTTTTCAGACCGTTTTGTGCTCCTCATGTATTTCACACCTTTTGAAGCTCTTCATATTTTTCACACCTTTTCAGGCTCTTCATCTTTTTCAACACCACTTCATGCTCCTCCTATTTCTCAGACAGTTTCAGGCTCCTCATATTTTTGACAGCTTTTGAATCTCTTCATATTTTTCACACCTTTTCATGATCTTCATGTTTTTCAACCCCGTGTCATGCTCCTCCTATTTTTCAGATGGCTTCATGCTCCTCATATTTTTCACACCTTCAAACTCTTCATATTTTTCACACAATTTAAGGCTCTTCATGTTTTTCATCACAGTGTCATGCTCCTCCTATTTTTCAGACGGTTTCATGCTCCTCATAATTTTCACACCTTTAAAGCTCTTCATATTTTTCACACCTTTTAAGGCTCTTCATGTTTTTGAACACCACTTCATGCTCCTCCTATTTTTCAGACCGTTTCATGCTCCTCATATTTTTGACACCTTTTGAAGCTCTTCATATTTTAACACCTTTACAGGCTCTTCATGTTTTTGAACACCATTTCATGCTCCTCATATTTTGACAACTATTGAAACTCTTCATATTTTTCAGACAGTTTCATGCTCCTCGTATTTTTGACATCTTTTGAAGCTTTTCATATTTTTCACACCTTCTCAGGCTCTTCAAGTTTTTCAACACCACTTCATGCTCCTCCGTTTTTGCAGACCGTTTGATGCTCCTCATATTTTTGATTCCTTTTGATGCTCTTCATATTTTTCACACCTTTTCAGGCTCTTCATTTTTTCAACACCGCTTCATGCTCCTCCTATTTTTCAGACCATTTCATGCTCATCTCATTTTTGACACCTCTTGAAGCTTTTCATATTTTTCACAACGTTTCAGGCTCTTCAAGTTTTGAACACCGCTTCATGTTCCTCCTATTTTTCAGACCATTTCATGCTCCTCATATTTTTGACACCTTTTGAAGCTCTTCATATTTTTCACACGTTTTCAGGCTCTTCATGTTTTTGAACACCGCTTCATGCTCCTCCTATTTTTCAGACCGTTTCATGCTCCTCATATTTTTGACACCCTTTTAACCTCTTCATATTTCTCACACATTTTCAGGCTCTTCATGTTTTTCAACAACGCTTCATGCACCTCCTATTTTTCAGACCGTTTCATGCTCATCTCATTTTTGACACCTTTTAAAGCTTTTCATATTTTTCACACCTTTTCCGGCTCTTCATGGTTTTGAACACCGCTTCATGCTAATCCTATTTTTCAAACCATATCATGCTCCTCATATTTTTCACACCTTTTTAAGCTCTTCATATTTTTCACACCTTTTCAGGCTCTTCATGTTTTTGAACACCGCTTCATGCTCCTCCTATTTTTCCGACCTTTTCATGCTCCTCATATTTTTGACATCTTTTGAAGCTTTTCATATTTTTCACACCTTTTCAGGCTCTTCAAGTTTTTCAACACCACTTCATGCTCCTCCTTTTTTGCAGACCGTTTCATGCTCCTCATATTTTTGATATCTTTTGATGATCTTCATATTTTTCACACTTTTTCAGGCTCTTCATTTTTTCAACACCACTTCATGCTCCTCCTAATTTTCAGACGGTTTCATGCTCATCTCATTTTTGAAACCTTTTGAAGCTTTTCATATTTTTCACAACGTTTCAGGCTCTTCAAGTTTTTGAACACCGCTTCATGCTCCTCCTATTTTTCAGACCGTTTCATGCTCATCTCATTTTTGACACCTTTTGAAGCTTTTCATATTTTTCACAACTTTTCAGGCTCTTCATGTTTTTGAACACCGCTTCATGCTCCTCCTATTTTTCAGACCGTTTCATGCTCCTCATATTTTACACCTTTTGAAGCTCTTCATATTTTTCACACCTTTTCAGGCTCTTCATGTTTTTGATCACCGTTACATTCTCCTCCTATTATTCAGACCGTTTCATGCTCCTCATATATTTGACACTTTTTGAAGCTCTTTATATATTTCACACCTTTTCAGGCTCTTCATGTTTTTGATCACCGTTACATTCTCCTCCTATTATTCAGACCGTTTCATGTTCCTCATATTTTTGACACTTTTTGAAGCTCTTTATATATTTCACACATTTTCAGGCTCTTCATGTTTTTGAACACAGCTTCATGCTCCTCCTATTTTTCAGACCGTTTCATGCTCCTCATATTTTTGACAACTTTGGAAGCTCTTCATATTTTTCACACATTTTCAGGCTCTTCATGTTTTTCAACACTGTTGCATGATCCTCCTATATTTCAGACCGTTTCATGCTCCTCATATACTTGACACATTTTTAAGCTCTTCATATATTTCACACATTTTCAGGCTATTCATGTTTTTCAACACTGCTTCATGCTCCTTGTATTTTTAAGACCGTTTCATGCTCCTCATATTTTTGACACCTTTTTAAGCTCTTCATATTTCTCACACCTTTTCAGGCTCTTCATGTTTTTCAAAAACGCTTCATGCACCTCCTATTTTTCAGACCGTTTCATGCTCATCTCATTTTTGACACCTTTTGAAGCTTTTCATATTTTTCACACATTTTCAGGCTCTTCATGTTTTTCCACACCACATCATGCTTCTCCTATTTTTCAGCAAGTTTCATGCTCCTCATGTATTTCACACCTTTTGAAGCTCTTCATATTTTTCAAAACTTTTCAGTCTCTTCCTGTTTTTGAACAGCGCTTCATACTCCTCCTATATTTCAGACCGTTTCATGCTCCTCATATATTTCACACCTTTTGAAGCTCTTTATATTTTTCACACCTTTTCAGGATCTTCATGTTTTTGAACACCGCTTAATGCTCCTCATATTTTTCAGACCGTTTCATGCTCCTCGTATTTTTGACATCTTTTGAAGCTTTTCATATTTTTCACACCTTCTCAGGCTCTTCAAGTTTTTCAACACCACTTCATGCTCCTCCGTTTTTGCAGACCGTTTGATGCTCCTCATATTTTTGATACCTTTTGATGCTCTTTATATTTTTCACACCTTTTCAGGCTCTTCAATTTTTCAACACCGCTTCATGCTCCGCCTATTTTTCAGACCGTTTCATGCTCATCTCATTTTTGACACCTCTTGAAGCTTTTCATATTTTTCACAACGTTTCAGGCTCTTCAAGTTTTGAACACCGCTTCATGTTCCTCCTATTTTTCAGACCGTTTCATGCTCCTCATATTTTTGACTCCTTTTGAAGCTCTTCATATTTTTCACACGTTTTCAGGCTCTTCATGTTTTTGAACACCGCTTCATGCTCCTCCTATTTTTCAGACCGTTTCATGCTCCTCATATTTTTGACAACTTTTTAACCTCTTCATATTTCTCACACATTTTCAGGCTCTTCATATTTTTCAACAATGCTTCATGCACCTCCTATTTTTCAGACCGTTTCATGCTCATCTCATTTTTGACACCTTTTAAAGCTTTTCATATTTTTCACACCTTTTCAGGCTCTTCATGGTTTTGAACACCGCTTCATACTAATCCTATTTTTCAAACCATATCATGCTCCTCATGTTTTTCACACCATTTTAAGCTCTTCATATTTTTCACACCTTTTCAGGCTCTTCATGTTTTTGAACACCGCTTCATGCTCCTCCTATTTTTCAGACCGTTTCATGCTCCTCATATTTCACACCTTTTGAAGCTCTTCATATTTTTCACACCTTTTCAGGCTCTTCATGTTTTTGAACACCGCTTCATGCTAATCCCATTTTTCAAACCATATCATGCTCCTCATATTTTTCACACCTTTTTAAGCTCTTCATATTTTTCACACCTTTTCATGCTCTTCATGTTTTTGAACACTACTTCATGCTCCTTCTATTTTTCAGAGAGTTTCATGCTCCTCATGTATTACACACCTTTTGAAGCTCTTCATATTTTTCACACCTTTACAGGCTCTTCATGTTGTTCAACACCGTTGCATGATCCTCCTATTTTTCAGACCGTTTCATGCTCCTCATATACTTGACACATTTTTAAGCTCTTCATATATTTCACACATTTTCAGGCTATTCATGTTTTTCAACACCGCTTCATGCTCCTTGTATTTTTAAGACCGTTTCATGCTCCTCATATTTTTTGACAACTTTGGAAGCTCTTCATATTTTTCACACCTTTTCAGGCTCTTCATGTTGTTCAACACCGTTGCATGATCCTCCTATTTTTCAGACCGTTTCATGCTCCTCATATACTTGACACATTTTTAAGCTCTTCATATATTTCACACATTTTCAGGCTATTCATGTTTTTCAACACCGCTTCATGCTCCTTGTATTTTTAAGACCGTTTCATGCTCCTCATATTTTTGACACCTTTTTAAGCTCTTCATATTTCTCACACATTTTCTGGCTCTTCATGTTTTTCAACAACTCTTCATGCACCTCCAATTTGTCAGACCGTTTCATGCTCATCTCATTTTTGACACTTTTTGAAGCTCTTCATATTTTTCACACCTTTTCAGGCTCTTCATGTTTTGAACACCGCTTCATGCTCCTCCTATTTTTCAGACCATTTCATGCTCCTCATTTTTTTGACACATTTTGAAGCTCTTCATATTTCTTACACCTTTTCAGGCTCTTCATGGTTTTCAACAATGCTTCATGCACCTCCTATTTTTCTGAACGTTTCATGCTCATCTCATTTTTGACACCTTTTGAAGCTTTTCATATTTTTCACACCTTTTCAGGCTCTTCCTGTTTTTGAACAGCGCTTCATGCTCCTCCTATATTTCAGACCGTTTCATGCTCCTCATATATTTCACATCTTTTGAAGCTCTTTATATTTTTCACACCTTTTCAGGATCTTCATGTTTTTGAACACCGCTTCATGCTCCTCATATTTTTCAGACCGTTTCATGCTCCTCGTATTTTTGACATCTTTTGAAGCTTTTCATATTTTTCACACCTTCTCAGGCTCTTCAAGTTTTTCAACACCACTTCATGCTCCTCCGTTTTTGCAGACCGTTTGATGCTCCTCATATTTTTGATACCTTTTGATGCTCTTTATATTTTTCACACCTTTTCAGGCTCTTCATTTTTTCAACACCGCTTCATGTTCCTCCTATTTTTCAGACCGTTTCATGCTCCTCATTTTTTTGACACATTTTGAAGCTCTTCATATTTCTCACACCTTTTCAGGCTCTTCATGGTTTTCAACAACGCTTCATGCACCTCCTATTTTTCAGAACGTTTCATGCTCATCTCATTTTTGACACCTTTTGAAGCTTTTCTTATTTTTCACACCTTTTCAGGCTCTTCATGTTTTTGAACACCGCTTCATGCTAATCCTATTTTTCAAACCATCTCATGCTCCTCATATTTTTCACACCTTTTTAAGCTCTTCATATTTTTCACACCTTTTCAGGCTCTTCATGTTTTTGAACACTACTTCATGCTCCTTCTATTTTTCAGAGAGTTTCATGCTCCACATGTATTACACACCTTTTGAAGCTCTTCATATTTTTCACACCTTTACAGGCTCTTCATGTTTTTCCACACCACTTCATGCTTCTGCTATTTTTCAGCTCATTTCATGCTCCTCATGAATTTCACACCTTTTGAAGCTCTTCATATTTTTCACACCTTTTCAGGCTCTTCATGTATTTGATCACCGTTTCATGCTCCTCCTATTTTTCAGACCGCTTCATGCTCCTCATATTTTTGACACTTTTTGAAGCTCTTCATATTTTTCACACCTTTTCAGGCTCTTCATGTTTTTGAACACCGCCTCATGCTCCTCCTATTTTTCAGACCATTTCATGCTCCTCATATTTTTGACACATTTTGAAGCTCTTCATATTTTTCACACCTTTTCAGGCTCTTCATGTTTTTGGACACCACTTCATGCTCCTCCTGTTTTTCAGACCGTTTCCTGCTCTTCAAATTTTTACACCTTTTGAAGCTCTTCATATTTTTCACAAATTTATAGGCTCTTCATGATTTTGAAAACAGCTTCATTCTCCTCCTATTTTTCAGACCGTTTCATGCTCCTCATATTTTTCACACCTTTTCAGGCTCTTCTTGTTTTTCAACACAGTTTCATCATCCTCCTATTTTTCAGACCGTTTGATGCTCCTCATATATTTGACACATTTTTAAGCTCTTCATATATTTCACACATTTTCAGGCTATTCATGTTTTTCACCACCACTTCATGCTCCTCCTATTTTTCAGACCGTTTCATGCTAATCATATTTTTGACACCTGTTGAAGCTCTTCATATTTTTCACACCTTTTCAGGCTCTTCATGTTTTTGAACACCGCTTCATGCTCCTCCTATATTTCAGACCGTTTCATGCTCCTCATATTTTTCACACCTTTTGAAGCTCTTCATATTTTTCACATCTTTTCAGGCTTTTCATGTTTTTCTACACCACTTCATGCTTCTCCTATTTTTCAGCCCGTTTCATGCTCCTCATTTATTTCACACCTTTTGAAGCTCTTCATATTTTTCACACCTTTTCAGGCTCTTCATGTTTTTCTACACCACTTCATGCTCCTCCTATTTTTCAGACCGTTTCATGCTCCTCATATTTTTGACATCTTTTGAAGGTTTTCATATTTTTCACACCTTTTCAGGCTCTTCAAGTTTTTCAACACCACTTCATGCTCCTCCTTTTTTGCAGACCGTTTCCTGCTCCTCATATTTTTGATACCTTTTGATGCTCTTCATATTTTTCACACCTTTTCAGGCTCTTCATTTTTTCAACACCGCTTCATGCTTCTCCTATTTTTCAGACCGTTTCATGCTCATCTCATTTTTGAAACCTTTTGAGGCTTTTCATATTTTTCACAACGTTTCAGGCTCTTCAAGTTTTTGAACACCGCTTCATGCTCCTCCTATTTTTCAGACCGTTTCATGCTCATCTCATTTTTGACACCTTTTGAAGCTTTTCATATTTTTCACAACTTTTCAGGCTCTTCATGTTTTTGAACACCACTTCATGCTCCTCCTATTTTTCAGACCGTTTCATGCTCATCTCATTTTTGACACCTTTTGAAGCTCTTCATATTTTTCACACCTTTTCAGGCTCTTCATGTTTTTGATCACCGTTACATTCTCCTCCTATTATTCAGACCGTTTCATGCTCCTCATATATTTGACACTTTTTGAAGCTCTTTATATATTTCACACCTTTTCAGGCTCTTCATGTTTTTGATCACCGTTACATTCTCCTCCTGTTATTCAGACCGTTTCATGTTCCTCATATTTTTGACACTTTTTGAAGCTCTTTATATATTTCACACATTTTCAGGCTCTTCATGTTTTTGAACACAGCTTCATGCTCCTCCTATTTTTCAGACCGTTTCATGCTCCTCATATTTTTGACAACTTTGGAAGCTCTTCATATTTTTCACACATTTTCAGGCTCTTCATGTTTTTCAAGACTGTTGCATGATCCTCCTATTTTTCAGACCGTTTCATGCTCCTTATATACTTGACACATTTCTAAGCTCTTCATATATTTCACACATTTTCAGGCTATTCATGTTTTTCAACACCGCTTCATGCTCCTTGTATTTTTAAGACCGTTTCATGCTCCTCATATTTTTGACACCTTTTTAATTTCTTCATATTTTTCACACCTTTTTAAGCTCTTCATATTTCTCACACCTTTTCAGGCTCTTCATGTTTTTCAAACAACGCTTCATGCACCTCCTATTTGTCAGACCGTTTCATGCTCATCTCATTTATGACACCTTTTGAAACTTTTCATATTTTTCACACCTTCTCAGGCTCTTCATGTTTTTGAACACCGCTTCATGCTAATCCTATTTTTCAAACCATATCATGCTCCTCATATTTTTCACACCTTTTAAGCTCTTCATATTTTTCACACTTTTTCAGGCTCTTCATGTTTTTCAAAACCGTTTCATGCTGCTTCTATTTTTCAGACCGTTTCATGCTCATCAAATTTTTGACACCTTTTGAAGCTCTTCATATTTTTCACACCTTTTCAGGCTCTTCATGTTTTTCAAAACCGTTTCATGCTGCTTCTATTTTTCAGACCGTTTCATGCTCCTCATATTTTTCACACCTTTTGAAGCTCTTCATATTTTTCACACCTTTTCAGGCTCTTCATGTTTTTCTACACCACTTCATGCTTCTCCGATTTTTCAGCCCGTTTCATGCTCCTCATATTTTTCACACCTTTTGAAGCTCTTCATATTTTTCACACCTTTGCAGGCTCTTCATGTTTATATACACCACTTCATGCTTCTCCTATTTTTCAGCCCGTTTCATGCTCCTAATGTATTTCACACCTTTTGAAGCTCTTCATATTTTTCACACGTTTTCAGGCTCTTCATGTTTTTGAACACCGCTTCATGCTCCTCCTATTTTTCAGACCGTTTCATGCTCCTCATATTTTTCACACCATTTGAAGCTCTTCATATTTTTCACACCTTTTCAGGCTCTTCAAGTTTTTCAACACCAATTCATGCTCCTCCTTTTTTGCAGACCGTTTCATGCTCCTCATATTTTTGATACCTTTTGATGATCTTCATATTTTTCACACCTTTTCAGGCTCTTCATTTTTTCAACACCACTTCAAGCTCCTCCTATTTTTCAGACCGTTTCATGCTCATCTCATTTTTGAAACCTTTTGAAGCTCTTCATATTTTTCACACATTTTCAGGCTCTTCATGTTTTTCAACACTGTTGCATGATCCTCCTATTTTTCAGACCGTTTCATGCTCCTCATATACTTGACACATTTTTAAGCTCTTCATATATTTCACACATTTTCAGGCTATTCATGTCTTTCAACACCGCTTCATGCTCCTTGTATTTTTAAGACCGTTTCATGCTCCTCATATTTTTGACACCTTTTTAAGCTCTTCATATTTTTCACACCTTTTTAAGCTCTTCATATTTCTCACACCTTTTCAGGCTCTTCATGTTTTTCAACAACGATTCATCCACCTCCTATTTGTCAGACCGTTTCATGCTCATCTCATTTATGACACCTTTTGAATCTTTTCATATTTTTCACACCTTCTCAGGCTCTTCATGTTTTTGAACACCGCTTCATGCTAATCCTATTTTTCAAACCATATCATGCTCCTCATATTTTTCACACCTTTTAAGCTCTTCATATTTTTCACACTTTTTCAGGCTCTTCATGTTTTTCAACACCGCTTCATGCTCCTCCTATTTTTCAGACCGTTTCATGCTCATCAAATTTTTGACACCTTTTGAAGCTCTTCATATTTTTCACACCTTTTGAAGCTCTTCATATTTTTCACACCATTTCAGGCTCTTCATGTTTTTCAACACCATTTCATGCTGCTTCTATTTTTCAGACCGTTTCATGCTCCCCATATTTTTCACACCTTTTGAAGCTCTTCATATTTTTCACACCTTTTCAGGCTCTTCATGTTTTTCTACACCACTTCATGCTTCTCCCATTTTTCAGCCCGTTTCATGCTCCTCATTTATTTCACACCTTTTGAAGCTCTTCATATTTTTAACACCTTTTCAGGCTCTTCATGTTTTTCAACACCGTTTCATGCTGCTTCTATTTTTCAGACCGTTTCATGCTCCTCATATTTTTCACACCTTTTGAAGCTCTTCATTTTTTTCACACCTTTTCAGGCTCTTCATGTTTTTCGACACCACTTCATGCTTCTCCTATTTTTCAGCCCGTTTCATGCTCCTCATGTATTTCACACCTTTTGAAGCTCTTCATATTTTTCACACCTTTTCAGGCTCTTCATGTTTTTGAACACCGCTTCATGCTCCTCCTATATTTCAGACCGTTTCATGCTCCTCATATTTTTGACGTCTTTTGAAGCTTTTCTTATTTTTCACACCTTTTCAGGCTCTTCAAGTTTTTCAACACCTCTTCATGCTCCTCCTTTTTTGCAGACCGTTTCATGCTCCTCATATTTTTGATACCTTTTGATGATCTTCATATTTTTCACACCTTTTCAGGCTCTTCATTTTTTCAACACCACTTCATGCTCCTCCTATTTTTCAGACCGTTTCATGCTCATCTCATTTTTGAAACCTTTTGAAGCTTTTCATATTTTTCACACATTTTCAGGCTCTTCAAGTTTTTGAACACCGCTTCATGCTCCTCCTATTTTTCAGACCGTTTCATGCTCATCTCATTTTTGACACCTTTTGAAGCTCTTCATATTTTTCACACCTTTTCTGGCTCTTCATGTTTTTGATCACCGTTACATTCTCCTCCTATTATTCAGACCGTTTCATGCTCCTCATATTTTTGACAATTTTTGAAGCTCTTTATATATTTCACACCTTTTCAGGCTCTTCATGTTTTTGATCACCGTTACATTCTCCTCCTATTATTCAGACCGTTTCATGTTCCTCATATTTTTGACACTTTTTGAAGCTCTTTATATATTTCACACATTTTCAGGCTCTTCATGTTTTTGAACACAGCTTCATGCTCCTCCAATTTTTCAGACCGTTTCATGCTCCTCATATTTTGACACCTTTTGAAGCTCTCCATATTTTTCACACCTTTTCAGGCTCTTCATATGTTTCAACACAACCTCATGCTCCTCATATTTTTCAGACCGTTTCATGCTCCTCATATTTTTGACACCTTTTGAAGCTCTTCCTATTTTTCACAACTTTTCAGGCTCTTCATGTTTTTGAAAACCACTTCATTCTCCTCCAATTTTTCAGATCGTTTCATGCTCCTCATATTTTTGACACCTTTTGAAGCTCTTCATATATTTCACACCTTTTCAGGCTCTTCATGTTCTTTAACACCGATTCATGCTCCTCCTACTTTTCAGACCGTTTCATGCTCCTCATATTTTGACACCTTTTGAAGCTCTTCATGTTTTTCAAAACCGTTTCATGGTCCTCCTATTTTTAAGACCGTTTCCTGCTCCTCATATTTTTCACACCCTTTGAAGCTTTTCATATTTTTCACAGCTTTTCAGGTCTTCATGTTTTTCAACACCGCTTCATGCTCCTCCAATTTTTAAGAAGGTTTCATGCTCCTCATATTTTTGACACGTTTAGAAGCTCTTCATATTTTTCACACCTTTTCAGGCTCTTCATATTTTTCACACCTTTTCAGGCTCTTCATGTTTTTCAACACCACTTCATGTTCCTCCTATTATTCAGACCGTTTCATTCTCATCTCATTTTTGACACCTTTTGAAGCTTTTGTTATTTTTCACACCTTTTGAAGCTCTTCATATTTTTCACACCATTTCAGGCTCTTTCTGTTTTTCAATACCACTTGATGCTCCTCCTATTTTTCAGACCGTTTCCTGCTCCTCATATATTTGACATCTTTTGAAGCTCTTCTTATTTTTCACACCTTTTCATGCTTTTCATGTTTTTCAACACCGTTTCATGCTCCTCCTATTTTCCGACCGTTTCATGCTCCTCATATATTTGACACCTTTTAAAGCTCTTCATATATTTCACACCTTTTCAGGCTCTTCATGTTTTTGAACACCGTTTCATGCTCCTCATATTTTTCAGACCGTTTCGTGCTCCTCATATATTTGACACCTTGTGAAGCTCTTCATATTCTTCACACCTTTTCAGGCTCTTCATGATTTTGAACACCGCTTCATGCTCCTCCTATTTTTCAGAACGTTTCATGTGCCTCCGATTTTTCAGACTGTTTCATGCTCCTCATATTTTTGACACCTTTTGAAGCTCTTCATATTTTTCACCCCATTTCAGGCTCTTCATATTTTGAAACACCACTTCTTACTCCTCCTATTTTCAGACAGTTTCATGCACCTCATATTTTTGACACCTTTTGAAGCTCTTCATATTTTTCACACCTTTTCAGTCTCTTCATGTTTTTCAACACCGCCTCATGCTCCTCCTTTTTGCAGAACGTTTCATGCTGTTAATATTTTTGTCACCTTTTGAAGCTCTTCATATTTTTCACCCCATTTCAGGCTCTTCATATTTTGAAACACCACTTCTTACTCCTCCGATTTTCAGACAGTTTCATGCACCTCATATTTTTGACACCTTTTGAAGCTCTTCATATTTTTCACACCTTTTCAGTCTCTTCATGTTTTTCAACACCGCCTCATGCTCCTCCTTTTTTCAGAACGTTTCATGCTGTTAATATTTTTGTCACCTTTTGAAGCTCTTCATATTTTTCACACCTTCTCAGGCTCTTCATGTTTTTGAACACCGTTTCTTGCTGCTACTATTTTCCAGACCTTTTCATGCTCCAAATATTTTTGACACCTTTTGAAGCCTTTCATATTTTTCACACCTTTTCAGGCTCTTCTTGTTTTTCAACACCACTTCATGCTCCTCTTATTTTTCAGACCGTTTCATGCTCCTCATATTTTGACACCTTTTGAAGCTCTTCATATTTTTCACACATTTTCAATCTCTTCATGTTTTTCAACACAGTTTCATGCTCCTCATTTTTTTTCAGTCTGTTTCATGCTCCTCATATTTTTGACACCTTTTGAAGCTCTTCATATTTTTCACACCTTTTCAGGTTCTTCACGTTTTTAAACAACGCTTCATGTTCCTCCTATTTTTCAAAACGTTTCATGCTCCTCATATTTTTGACAACTTTTGAAGCTCTTCATATTTTTAACACCTTTCATTCTCTTCATGTTTTTCCACTGAGCTTCATGCTCCTCCTCTTTTACAGACCGTTTCATCCTCCTCATATTTTTGACACCTTTTGAAGCTCTTCATATTTTTCACACCTTTTCATTCTCTTCATGTTTTTCAGCACAGCTTCATGCTCGTACTATTTTTGAGACCGTTTCATGCTCCTCATATTTTTGACACCTTCTGAAGCTCATCATATTTTTCACAGGTTTTCATGCTCTTCATCTTTTTCAAAACCGTTTCATTCTCATACTATTTTTCAGACAGTTTCATGCTCCTATATATTTGACACCTTTTGAAACTCTTCATATTTTTCACACGTTTTCAGGCTCTTCATGGTTTTCAACACCGCTGCATGCTCCTCCTATTTTTCAGACCGTTTCATGCTCTTAATATTTTTGACATCTTTTGAAGCTCTTCATATATTTCACACCTTTTCAGGCTCTTCATGTTTTTCAACACTGTTTCATGCTCCTCCTATTTTTCAGACCGTTTCATGCTTCTCTTATTTTTCACACCTTTTGAAGCTCTTCATATTTTACACACCTTTCCTGGTTCTTCTTGTTTTTGAACACTGTTTCATGCTCTTCCTGTTTTTCAGACCGTTTCATGCTGCTCATATTTTGACACCTTTTGAAGCTCTCCATATTTTTCACACCTTTTCAGGCTCTTCATATTTTTCAACACAACCTCATGCTCCTCATATTTTTCAGACCGTTTCATGCTCCTCATATTTTTGACACCTTTTGAAGCTCTTCCTATTTTTCACAACTTTTCAGGCTCTTCATGTTGTTTAACACCGATTCATGCTCCTCCTACTTTTCAGACCGTTTCCTGCTCCTCATATTTTTGACACCTTTTGAAGCTCTTCATATATTTCATACCTTTTCAGGCTCTTCATGTTCTTTAACACCGATTCATGCTCCTCCTACTTTTGAGACCGTTTCATGCTCCTCATATTTTGACACCTTTTGAAGCTCTTCGTGTTTTTAAAACACCGTTTCATGCTCCTCCTATTTTTAAGACCGTTTCCTGCCCCTCATATTTTTAACACCTTTTGAAGCTCTTCATATTTTCCATACCTTTTCAGGCTCTTCATGTTTTGGAACACCGTTTCATGCTCCTCCTTTTTTTCAGACCGTTTCCTGCTCCTCATATATTTGACATCTTTTGAAGCTCTTCTTATTTTTCACACCTTTTCATGCTTTTCATGTTTTTCAACACCGTTTCATGCTCCTCCTATTTTCAGACCGTTTCATGCTCCTCATATATTTGACACCTTTTAAAGCTCTTCATATATTTCACACCTTTTCAGGCTCTTCATGTTTTTGAACACCGTTTCATGCTCCTCATATTTTTCAGACCGTTTCGTGCTCCTCATATATTTGACACCTTGTGAAGCTCTTCATATTCTTCACACCTTTTCAGGCTCTTCATGTTTTTGAACACCGTTTCATGCTCCTCCTATTTTTCAGAACGTTTCATGTGCCTCCGATTTTTCAGACTGTTTCATGCTCCTCATATTTTTGACACCTTTTGAAGCTCTTCATATTTTTCACCCCATTTCAGGCTCTTCATATTTTGAAACACCACTTCTTACTCCTCCTATTTTCAGACAGTTTCATGCACCTCATATTTTTGACACCTTTTGAAGCTCTTCATATTTTTCACACCTTTTCAGGCTCTTCATGTTTTTCAACACCACTTCATGCTCCTCCTTTTTTCAGAACGTTTCATGCTGTTAATATTTTTGTCACCTTTTGAAGCTCTTCATATTTTTCACACCTTTTCAGGCTCTTCATGTTTTTCAACACCGCCTCATGCTCCTCCTTTTTTCAGAACGTTTCATGCTGTTAATATTTTTGTCACCTTTTGAAGCTCTTCATATTTTTCACACCTTCTCAGGCTCTTCATGTTTTTGAACACCGTTTCTTGCTGCTACTATTTTTCAGACCTTTTCATGCTCCAAATATTTTTGACACCTTTTGAAGCCTTTCATATTTTTCACACCTTTTCAGGCTCTTCTTGTTTTTCAACACCACTTCATGCTCCTCTTATTTTTCAGACCGTTTCATGCTCCTCATATTTTGACACCTTTTGAAGCTCTTCATATTTTTCACACATTTTCAATCTCTTCATGTTTTTCAACACAGTTTCATGCTCCTCATTTTTTTTTCAGTCTGTTTCATGCTCCTCATATTTTTGACACCTTTTGAAGCTCTTCATATTTTTCACACCTTTTCAGGTTCTTCACGTTTTTAAACAACGCTTCATGTTCCTCCTATTTTTCAAAACGTTTCATGCTCCTCATATTTTTGACAACTTTTGAAGCTCTTCATATTTTTAACACCTTTCATTCTCTTCATGTTTTTCCACTGAGCTTCATGCTCCTCCTCTTTTACAGACCGTTTCATCCTCCTCATATTTT